>NC_081411.1:784234745-784563495 GCF_030272615.1 Cryptomeria japonica | reverse complement strand
CCACCTGTCTAATACATAAATAGTAGTCCCAAAATGTTAGAGGATTATTTTAACCCATTACCAAAATACTCAAGTTCATGATCACTCATAGTATCACCTAACCCATCCACCACCCAAAGTCACAAATGAATAATAACACTAGGAAACTAATTAGGTCTTCACATGAAAGGCACCAAAAAGTAGATCATTCAATCATGTTGGCTTCTGTAGTGGCTAAAATGACATCATCCTTCCGCACTATCGCTGCATATTTTATTACCTCACTTGATCATGAAAAGGATTTATGCACCTGCAACATTAAATGCCATCAGTACAACACATCCCTCAAAAATTTTCTATGGGTACTTCCAATCCATCATTGCAGTGGGGAATGTGGAAAAATGATTAACATTTCATAGCTTAATCACTACCTCAACCCTTGAAAGGTATTCGCCACCCATGCCACAATTATTAGTGAGTCCTCTTTTAGGTAAATTTGTGTAGCATGGATTGCCAGTCCACACTTTAGCTGTGATAGTGCTACTTGAAATTATACCATATTAGTTGTAGTTTCCCCCAAGAATTATACTTTCTCATAAAGGATTCTACCCAAGTGGTCTCTTATCACATGCCATGCTCTACTCAGTCATAGATTTCCTTTTCAAGCCTCATCAAAATTAATTATAGCCCACTGTTCTTCTAATTCCTTCCACTCCAGATTTTCTCTAGTGTAGAAAGAAAGATTAGCCTTCTGACAACCATTAACGTTGAATGTACATCCATATATATTTACATGTTTTTACATATTTATGTATATGTGTATATATATGTATTTTTAGGTATATGTGTGCATATGAATGCATGCATGTATGTATGTATACATGTAGATAATGGATTAAGAGGACAATTAATTTTTATAAAATAAAATATTTAAAGTACTTATTTCATCTAGCAAAGTATTCTATGCACATATTTAATGGTTTAGACTTTTTATATGATCCCCTTATTTTTTCTTACAGGTCAATTAAGGATATTTCTAGTATCTACATATAATTCAAAATTACTTTAGATTCTTGTCCCATATTTTAAATTCTTAGCATAGAAAATTCTGATGAGTTATTATCAATGTCATATTGTAAAATGCTCTGGTATAAAAGCACTTATTCCTCTTAATGTTCAAAGCATTGCCACACTTGTTATAAAAAAAATAGATCTATAATGGTTATTACAATTATAGAATTTATATTAGTCTAAATTATAATGGGAGAGTTTTAAAACTAATGGTTGATCTTTTTGAGGAAGGTTGTGGCTTTACACAAATATATCCATTAATTATTTTTAGGAAAAAATGATAAAAATGTATTTTAATTTACAGGTTCTTGGTCTTACTATTATTTTCATTGTTAACTATATTAAAATTATTAAAAAGATTCCATTAAATTGTTATTTTCTATAACAATACAAGACAATGTAGAGTGATAAAAATATAACTTCATAACCCTTGAAAGACTAACATGGTGAATATCAGTTCCTCTTTTTCCCTTATGTAAAGTGATCTATATATGTTTTCAAATATCATTTAAAAACTCCCCGACCTATCCTATATATAATTTCAAATCCAAAATGTCTAGTCATATCACATTAACTAAACCTTCACCATTCCCCAAAATGCCTAAATGATATATCAAGTGACATCTTAGTTATTTAAAAATATATAATATGTGTGCACATGGCAATGAATTGCCTTAAACTAATGGTTTAAAAGGTATATGTGTACCTTATTAATAAAAAATACTAATTTCATATATATATAGTGTTAGGATTAATGACAGTCCCAAAGACACTAAGAGGGGGGGGTGAATCAATGTCTAACCGGTTAACAGAATATTTAAACTTATTAAGAACTTTGCATCCCAAAACAGTGTACTGGTAAATAATAATTAATGCACTAAATAAGAATAAAAAAGACATCATAGAGAACACACCATAACACAAGATATTTAACGAGGAAACCTGGTGTAAGAAAAACCTTAGTGGGATTTGTGACCCACAATATTCACTCATTGGCCAATGAATAAATATTACTTACAATGAGGGGTATGCACATGCAAGAAGGCCAACTTCCTAGAGCTCATTACTCAATAAGAATCACACTAACTACAAAGGTGGATTATGAAATCTAATACAATGTACTGCTTCAAATCAGCATCAACTATGCTAGGTTTAGTACCGGTTTAAGCTCAGTCTATTACCAAAAGCCTTCCCTGTCAACTATATCACCTTATACAAAAATATTATCCATATTTTTTCTCTTTCATGACCTATAAGATCTCATACATATATATATATATGTGTGTGTGTGTCATTTACAATATGCCATGTCAGTTTTTATAAAAGATAATTACAATAAAATACAATAAACAAAAGTTTATTCCCTGTTGGCTAGAGTGTCGGTATGCATTGTTGCCGCTACCGACGAAGTGCCTACTAGTGTATGTAGAAGTCTATTGCTAGTGCCGGTAACTGTCAATGGCTTACCAGATGAATGCCTGTTGGTTGTCAAATGGTTGCAATCAATGACAACATCAACTATTTTCATAAGAGTTTATAATGCCAACAATCTCCCCCTTTGGCATTGATGGCAACACTCATGAGAAAAATCCAAAAATTGGAGTCCAAAAAGTTTCCAAAAAGATGTGCTCCCCCTGAGAAAATGATCTTCTCTGAATAAATATTTTTCTCTCCACTACTCCCCCTTTGACATCAATGACAAAGGTTGTTAAAAATAGTCAAATGAGTGCAAAAATTTCACCTCAAAGTTTATAACTCGTTGGTTACAATCTAGAAGTTGTCTGCCAAAACCAAATTTAGACTCTGCATGAATCTTTTGTTGTCGATCAGGGTTGGCTCAGTTTGTTGGATCTTGCTAGTGAGATAGTGCATGTGTTCTTCTAGTGATTGCTCTCCTTGAAGTAATGCCTTAGAGATTTCATTTTTCAGAGAGATAAGATTGTCCAACTTAGGACGAAGTTTGTATTTAAGTTCTCTAGCATTAGACCTAATCCTTCCCTTCTCTTTCTCAATTTTCTCCAATTTCTCCTCAAAACCTTCTATTTCCTGCTCAATAACTGATATAGGTTCGGATGAACCAATTATGTTATCAGCTATGTCATCTATTTCTTTCTATACTCTGTTGATCTCCTTTTCTAAGTCCTCTATCAAAAGATGGGGTTTGCATGTTTCCCTGTAAAGTTCCTTGTATTCCAAAATTGTAGAGTTTAGTTTCGGTAATAGTGTATTCATGTGTTCTGTGCACTTCTTTATTGTGTCTTCAAAGAATTTATCTTTCTCCTTTTTAACTTTCTCCCTGAAGGTGTCCTCATTCACCTTGTCAATGGTTATTACATTATCAGTAATAAATCTTGATAGTGTGTCCAATTTTCCTATAGAATCCTTGATGTGATCAGTGTTATAGTTTGGTGCAATCAAGTTCAGAACTGGTAAAGTGTTATCAATTGCCTTGCAGGCTAATGCATTGCATTCTGTTACCTTCTTGATTGAATCTAAAAGTACTCAAGTAACATTTGTAGGTCTGAATTCACTTGTTGAAGTGTCAGATGTTTGACCAATTACCTTTATTACCTTTGTGCTTCCAACATTAGTAACTATTTTGTTTGTGTTTACCTCTGGTGGATCAGTCTGAGTTTGCATTTCAACCAATAAAGGTTTGTCTGATTGTTTAGGTTTCTCAGTGATTATCGGTTTCTCTACCTCAGTATGTACCTATGCCTCTATAGGTTTTTCAATAAGTTCAATTGTTGGTATCTCTGTCTCTGGTGGCTTTGTGCCAACATCTTTTTCTTTAGTAGGTTTTCCTGTATCTGATGGTTGCTCTATTTGGGTTGGGATCTCAACCTCAATAGTCCCTATTGGTTGCTTCGCTATGTTGCCACTGTCAACATTATCATTCTTAACCTCTACACTGTCCTTATCCACAATAATATTTACTTCCTGAGTATCCACATTCATGGTAAAAAGTATCTCAGATTCAGGATTAGTATCATCATATGTGATACCTTCAATGTCAATAACCGGTGGATCATCATTATGTACCGGTGTAGTATCCAAAGGTGGTGACGGCATATTATCAGTAATCTTGATGTTTGGAATTCCACCAATCTTTCCTTTGCCCTTATCCTTATCCTTCTGATACACTTTGTATTTTTTCTTTGGTCGGTTTCTTTCCTCTTGTTTTTCTTTTTCCACAAAAATATATCCCATTTATCAACAGCCTCTTCTGCAATCTCATTTACTCTTCCTGCCATTAAAAATTACTTATCAGTGCCCATTGGAAAAAACAAATCTATTAGCCTCACAAATCAATTCATCAATTTCCTCTTTTTAGTTCACAGGATGTACAACTAGAATTTTTTCAACTTTTAGTTTCTTATCTAATTCCATCACTGCTATCTTTTTTGTATCCAATCTTCTATATGGATCATTTGGTACATCATCCACAACTTCAATTAAAACTTTTTTCATATATGTCCAAGTGTTAAATAATATTGTTCTCAATACTTTGCTTGTCAAAATCATTAAATGAATTATACAGTTTACTCACATTAGCCAAATTTCCATCATCAGTTATTTTATTCAACAAATTATCCAATGAAAGTGTGACCGGTTTCTATTTCTTCTTAGGAGTTAGTTTCTTGGTTGGTTCTCTTACTACTTGTTGTTTCTTCCTCAAGGTCCTTGTTCTGTTAGGGTAAGGAGAGGGTTCCGGTGAAGGTTTTCTCTTCCTCCTTTCTACTCTTTTAAATTCAGCTAGCTTGTCACTATCAGTTCTAGAAGATATGCCAACCGGTGAAATGTGTGCCTCCGGTTGCAATCCTTCAAGCTCACTAGCCAATATCCCAGTAAAGTTCATTACATTTTCCTTGATTTCCTTTACTTTCTTTGAAGCATCTCTAATGTATTTTTCTCTTTTCTTTCTTTGCTTTATTGTTTTTACACCACTTTCAATAGTTTCAACACTACCAAAAACTTGTTTTGGTTCTCTAGGTGCATCTAGTAATGCTTTAGCATATGTCTCCAGAATGTTTAGATCTACCTCATATCCCATTTCAGTTACCCATATAGTCCTAGGGAGTAAAGCTTTCATCCATGTCTCATCTTTCTTGATAACAAAACAAATTACTTTGTCATATTTGTCTACTCTACTCTGTGGTAATCTTTCTCTAGCTCTCATCTTAGCTTGGAAAGTTTTAAAGTATTCAATTATGTTGTTGTCTTTAGAAGTTCCCATGCCAGTGAAAGCTTCCTATATTTGTTTTCCTACTGGTATATCATAAGCAAAGTCTTTGGGTCTTGTACTGGGAATCTCCTTAGTGAAATACAACATTAAACTTACCAAAAGGTTTCCAAAGTGGAATGTGCCTTTCTTGTCACCTTTGACATTTTTCAGGTTGTCAATAAGTTCATCTTTCATCCATTCACATACATCAATCATTGTATTGTTGTTAACCATCTCATATGCACTATGTATACAAAGACTAGAAACTGAATTTAGCCTATTAGCATGTCTAGTCTTGTATCCTAGCACCATACTCACAAATCTCACATTGATGTCCATAATATCATTCACTCTTAGTGATCTACTATCAGATGTTGCTCCGGTCAGGCTTACCACTATGTGAATATTCTTAGTTTTATCAGGTCTTTTGTCGGTTTAGGATAAACCAGTTACTGCCCTAATTGCTTGTCCAGTTATTTTGCAGACATAAAACAACCATAAGAATTCTCCATGTGCTCTACTTAAAATCATTCTAACTACTTCCTCCAAAAATTCAGGGATATTCTATATCTCAACAAAACCTAAAGTTTCTACAATCTTGTGTTCAGGTTTAACAACACCATTTTTATCACAAATTACCATTTTAAACATTTTTATCAATTCCTCAGAACCTAATTCTTCAATGTTGCAATGTATATAAATCCCAGGGTCTTCACCAAAAGCTACACCTTTAGGAATTTTAGAGAATGCCCCTATGGAATCATCTTGCTTCGCAATTTTGGGAATTATCTTAAACACAGGCCTATGGCGTTTCACACTTTCCACAATAGTAGGGTTTTGAACAAATTTGGGAGAAGAAGAAGAAGCCATTGAAAAAATACCTTTAGCTGCCTGGAAATATTCTGAATGCTTGGAGAAATCACTTCGCACCTTTCTTTGAATGTCTTCGCCCAGTTTTCGCGCTCTCTACTAATTGAAATGTTCAGTGTGTCTAAAAAGAGGGAAATCTATTGATTTATAATAAAATTTCTTTCAACAACCACATTAAATGCTTGTCCGTTAAGTGAAAACTTAACACATCTGTCGATAAGGAAGAAATATATCTTCTCACCATCAACCGAGGGTACTCTGCATGATTTTCAACTTTATACAATACCCCCAAAATTGGTTACTTCTCAGTTGGATGAAGAATCTCCTGCCAGTGGAGTATTACTTTGTTCTACTGGTGTAGAGATAGTTTCATCAACATTCTGATCTCCCTTTCTAATCCATTGTTTTGAAAATGCTTGCTTTACCTTATCTACCTTTTCTTTACCTTTCAAAATGGATCCTTTATTGTTTGCCGGTGAAGTCTTACTTCTATAGAATTTTGCAATATGTCTAACTTTGTTACAAGCATAACAAGTTACATTATTCTTCTGAATAGCCTTTCCATATCCTACATCAGTTTGTGTTCTGCTTTGATTAGATAAGTGCCCAAATCTTCCACAAACATAGCATCTCACATTCATTCTATAGTTTTCTGAATTATGACCAACTTTGTTGCATTTGGAACATTGACCAATGGGTACATTAATGTTCTGATTGTTTCTAAATCTACACTAATTTTCTCTATCACCATACTTGTTACAATTAAAGCATTTCCCATTAAATTTATAAGCACTAGTTTGTCTTACTGGTTTATTGTGATCATGATTGTTTGTAGTATCGGAACTTTCTCCAACTTCAAATCCAAGTCCATTAGTATCTCCATTAGGTTTCTAATTTTTCAGTATATCATCAAGTTCCTCTAAACTTTCCTTGAGTTTCTCTCTATGTTTATTTGCACTAACCAACTCATTTTCCAATGTTGCCTTTTGTTTCATAAGCTCAGTTATATCATGTTGCATGTGAATTAGATATGTCTTTAGCATGTCATTTTCATGACTGAGTCTTAGATTTTCATTTCCAGCATCATTAAGTCTCCTAATTAAGTCTTCATCATTCTTCTTCTTGTCTTTAATATCTTTACATTACCTCATAGTCATATCTTGCATTTTATTCTTCATGTTACTATTCTCTATTCTCAACTTGTTCACAAGTTCATTAAGAGTTTCCTTTTCATCATCATCTTTCTGCATCTTCTCATGAAGTTCTTTTTTTTAATTTCGAGCTGTAGTAATATTCTCCTATAGTCCTTGAATGAATTCCTGTGCAGTCCTCAGATCATCTTCAAGTTTGATATTCTTCAATTTCTCTACATCATAGCCTACAAGAGCTCCTTCCAATTGTTTTCTTAAGTTCTCCATCTATACCGGTGTTAGAATCTTCCTCAAGCTGTTAGGCTTTTGAAAATGGAGGACCAGGTTATGATACCAATTGTTAGGATTAATGATAGTCCCAAAGACACTGAGAGGGGGGGGTGAATCAGTGTCTAATCAGTTAATAGAATATTTAAACTTATTAAGAACTTTGCATCCCAAAACAGTGTATCAGTGAATAAGAATAACAGAGACAACACAGAGAACACACCATAACACAATATATTTAATGAGGAAACTCGGTGTGGGAAAAACCTCGGTGGGATTTGTGACCCACAATATTCACTCACTGGCCAATGAATGAATATTACTTACAATGATGGGCCTGCATATGCAGGAAGGCCAACTGCCTAGATCTCACTACTCAATAAGAGTCACACTGACTACAAAGGTGGATTACAAAATCCAATACAATGTACTGCTTCAAATCAGCATCAACTATGCCAAGTTTAGTACCAGTTTAAGCTTAGTCTATTACCAAAAACCTTTGCTGCCAACTATATCACCTTATACAAAAATATTATCCATATTTTTTCTTTCTCATGGCCTATAAGATCTCATACATATATATGAGTCTTTTACAATATGCCATGTCAACCTTTACAAAAGATAATTACAATAAAATACAATAAACAAAAGTTTATTCCCTGTCGGTTGGAGTGCCGGTATGCATTGTTGTCATTGCCGGTGAAGTGCCTGGTGATGTATGTAGAAGTCTATTGCCAGTGCCAGTAACTGCCGGTGGCTTACCAGATGAATGCCAATTGGTTTCCAGATGGTTGCCATCAATGACAACATCAACTATTCTCATAAGAGTGTATAATGCCAACATATAGAGATAGAGATAGAGAGAGAGAGAGAGAGAGAGAGAGAGAGAGAGAGAGAGAGAGAGAGAGAGAGAGAGAGAGAGAGTATAAATGCCTACCATTTCTCATCAAGTATTCTATGTACATATTTTCATTGTTATAATTTTGTTATAATCTTATGATAACTACTTTATTAACTAAGTGAATTTTCAACTTCTACATTTGATTCAAAAATAATTTCAGTATCATCCCATTCATTAAATTTTTAGCAAAAAAACCATAGATGAGTTGCTACAAATAAGTCATTCTATAAATTATTTTTACATAAAAGTACATAAACATCTCAACTTCCAAAACCCTTTGACACTCACTATAATAGTAAACATCTCTACTAGGGGATATCTCAATTAAAATATATATTAGTCTAAATTATAATGGAATATCCAATGGGATGTTTGTTGATATTTTTAGTTCAAATCATAAAATTAAAAATAATTGTCCAATTATAAATTTTGGAAAACTCGATAAAATTGCATCAAACATGCATGAACTTGTTGTGAATATTGTTTTATTTATTCACCATGCTAGAGTTGGGATTAGAAAAGAATCTATATCATCATGATGTTCTAACAAAATACAAGACTATGATATGTAAAAAAAAAAGATTTATGACCTAGTGAGACCAAAGTAGTGAATGTCATTGTCTCTCATTAACCTATGCAAAGTGATCTTTAGAGGATTTAAAACACAATTTATGGACACCCCACTCTTTTTCTCCATTCTTTCTAAGCTATAATAGTTTCCTTATATAACATTACTCAAATCATCTCCTTTAACCTTAATATATACATGTTTTATGGAGTCCTATTTTTGTTATTTAGAAACCCAAATATATATGCACATGATAAGGTTTTATTTAAATGTAAACTAATTGCGATGAATGTACATATATAATAAAATAAACAATAATGAAAGAACAATAGAAAATAAAAAAGATGTTTTGTTTATTTAGGTATAGTGGGGAGTAACAACTTTTTATTTTTCTAGTTCTAGTTATTTGTTTTAATAATAAAAGAGAAAAAAGATAAAATTTAGCAGGAAATGTATAAAAAGGAAAAAACAACATGTGTAGTCAAGTAGTTTTTTTCATTGCCTTAATGGCTATATGATTTCAATGTCTTAGTTTTTGACAATATTTTTTATTGTTGAAAAGAAGATTCTAAATTACTCTTTATACTTATTGAAAATTTACATAAACTATTCATATTATTAAATTTTTAATAATCAAACTAAAATATAAAAAAATAAAAATAAATAAAGCCAACTTTTAAATTATATCATTACTTTTTATGATATGCAATTTAAAAAGGTAAAATGAATTATATTTGAATAAAAGTATATAATTGTAATTGAAGATTGAAAATGACTTAGTTACTTTTATAAACTACATTAAGACTATAAATAAGACGTCTAAATATATTTTGAGAAGCAGTGTATATTATTATTCTAATATAATGTATATGTTTATAAATAATTTTACATATGTTTTTCATTTGCTCTGTATATATAAAACATACATAAGGATGAAGGCTTATCTTTTTACACATGATGCAGGCTTGTTCAGATGTGGGAAGAGTTGCAGGTTGCGTTATATGAACTATTTGAAACCCAATATAAAGCGAGGAAAGTTTTCATCTTCTGAAGAAGAAATAATATTATACTACCATGATAAGCTTGGCAAAAAGTAATTACTCAGTTACTCCTATAATAATCATACAAATCCTCTATTAAATTTTGGTGTTAGCATCCTAGCAAACTGTTTTGACATAGATGTTATGTCTTGGTAATCTGAAAGTCTCAATTAATTTTGTGTAAACATCTTGGGAAACTGTTAACATTGATCTTTTGTTTAGGTGGTCTGAAATAGCGAAGCATCTGCCGGGGAGGACAGACAATGACATAAAAAACCTTTGGAATACTCGTCTGAAGAGAAGATAAAAAAATCAATGATACAAAATCCTTCTACGCAAGCATTATCTCTATACTTAGCCTCTCTTGAGGTTGAAGCAAGAATAGGAAGGCTTTTGATGAACCTTGCTGCCAGAGGCACTATTAACCTGGACAATAATAACTTTTTAAGGTCTGCATTCCAAGGCACTGAGATGGTAGCAAGGCCTGTGCCCTTAATTGTTTTGGGTAAAAAACAGTATGAACAATTACCACCAGATAATCCTCAAAGTTCCTTTGAAGATTGTATCCAAGACAGTGATCTGACATCGTTTTCAACAGGCTTTAATGCTGAAATTTTTAATCAAATTGGCAATAATAATTTTCTACCAACAGAACCTGAAGCTGATTCGCTTATGGCTCTAGTATCAAGTTCATTCAATGGCTCTGATGAAGTAGCTTCAGATATTTCATTTACTCCTGTGGCAAATACCCAACTGGACCATAATTTTTTAAGGCCTGTATTCCAAGGCACTGAGGTAACAGCAAGGCCTGTGGCGTCAAATTTTGTTGGTCGAAAAAAGGATGAACAATTACCACGAGAGAATGATGAGAGTTTCTTTGAAGGTTTTATCCAAGGTAACGATCTGACATCATTTTCCGCAGGCTTTAATGCTGAAATTCATAATCAAATTGGCAATAACAACTTTCTGCCAATAGAACATGAGTCTGATTCTCTTCTTGCTTTGATATCAATCTCATTCAATGGCTATGATGAAGAAACCTCAAACATTTCATCTACTCCTGTGGTAAATACTGATGTCTATGCAACATCAATATGCAACATCAATTTTAGTGGAGGAATGGCTTGATTCTACAGAATTTTCAAATAACTAGACATAAACAATAGAAACTCCAGCATCTGAGGATTTCATGAATAGATAATGACAAAAATTACTGGAGACAAATTCCAAACCTAGCCAATAATAAATCTACGGAAGTTGAATATATCATCACACGCCACTGATATCTTTCTTACGGATATTATTACTGTGACCATGAACAATAATTCTATTTTTGTTTTACGTATGCAATTCCCAGTGGCATGTATTGTAATTAGTTTGCTGTGATTAGTTGTGGAGAATCTACCTGGATGGATGAATCTTGATATGATGTAAAATGTTTTTTAACAATTTATTATTGAAATCTCCTCCAATTTATGAAATTTTGTATGTTATTTTTGTGAATCCTACAAGTTCATTGTTGGAATCTTCTGGATAACTATATAATATGCATGCCATATATATATATATATATATTCATTCTAAGGTAATGTATTATTTTCACTTTTATTTTGTGTCATTCCTCATAGTTGTTGACCTATTATAGTTTCTTTTTATTACTAATATTGCAAACATCTATTTGTCTTAATAGCATTATTGTGAAGTGTTAAATATTGAATTGAAGACTTGTTTAAGATTAAATATAGATATCCATTGTGGTTATTTCAAGAGACAACCTCTATATTTTAAAGATTATATGGAGTGTCTAGCATACTGTAGGTGGTCAAGATACTTCAAGGGTCTTGGTAAAATTTTATTTGAATATATTTTTATTTATTTTTAATATAGTATTGCATATCTTTTTGGTGTTTTATTTAATCAATCTATAAAAGTTGATATAACTCTCAAGGATTGAGAAGAGATGTAGGTTGATGCATTTGTCATCAAGTTGAGAATATTTTAGCTAGGAGTGGGATCTCAATTTACTATTCATGTCTAGAAAATAACGTTTTTATAGGAATAAAAGTAGATTTTTGAAAGGGTGAAAACTCTTTTACATAAGCAAGAATAGATAAAAATTTGAAGCCCAACAAAAAATACACTAAAATTTATTAAATAGAAATATATACAACTATGTTATAACTACTCTACAAAGATTTATTGAAGACTAATCCTCTTTTTGGCTCTTCCTAAGAGTTTGTATAAATATGGATTTTTTTTTAACATGAATCCTTGAAATTTTTACTCGATATTAAAGTTACAATATTCCTATTCTAGGTAGATAAGCTTTCTTATTATAGTTTCCTTTATTACTTATATTTGCATTGATTATTACATTCCCTAAGTCTTCACTCATTGGATTTCATACCCAATTTTAGGCCACTTCACCTTGATTGTCGAAGAAAATTTCTCTTAGTTGCATGATAAATTGGTTCACTCTTTGTAAGTTTATTCATATGGATTATTTATAGTTGCTAATACATTATATTATTGTTTGCACCATTTTTAGTTTCTCAAATTGCCTATTCTAAAATTTTAGTTAAATATTTTTGTTAATTTGGACATGATATCAAAGTAGGCTTTGTTTTAAATATTGATTTGATATCATTTGTTAAGTTTATTTTTTATACTATGCATGGATCTAGTTTTCTATGTACGAGGCATCTTGATGTTATCTAAATCTTTGCATATCACACTTTTGAGTTTGCATGTGTTATAAAACCTCTATCTAAGGTTATTTACAATCTATTATTAAGAGTTTATAAGGGTTTACTGTAAAAGTTTATAGTATTTAACTTGTGTAGTGTTGTAAATTGTATACCTCTATAATTTTAAATTAAGGTTGGATCCAATTGAGTAGATGTACCTAATGAATGCTTGACTATGATCAGTTTTAGGACTATTTTTGTAAACTTGGTTCATTCCCACATTCAAAACCTTTTGCATCATTATCTTTTCTTGGATTAGGGTTTCACGCACCCTTATTTAAAAAAATTCAAATTATGAAGAATGAATGTTGACTATAAAAATAGATGGAATGCTCCTAGTTCAATTGACCTTTATTAAAATCAATTCCAAAAAGGTGCAGGGTTCGTATAAATGCAACTCCCTCTCTCATTTTAAACTCTAGGTCTTCCTAATGCATTCACAAGGATATTCAATCAAGCAATTCAATTATAAATCTATATTTGAGGAGAAAAGCATTCAACCATATAAATTTTTTACAACAATCATGATACAATACATTATGTTTCTTCATGATGAAATCATGCACCAATATTTTGTTGGACTCTATTATATCAACATCAAGCCTTGTGTGAGATTCTACAACAAGGGTTTCATAATTGAGGTAACATTTGTTAGTTCATTATTTACATTATTGTTTAGCATTTTTCCTCCCCATGAGACACACTCTTTTTCATCATCATACTTGTTGTGGGGGTGAGACACCAACATGGAATTTGACTTAGGTAGATCCTTATACAACACAACCCTTCTTCCACATTTTTCATGAGTTCATGTTTGGATCTAATAGAAAAAGTGGTACAAGAGCATATAGTAGATTGTTATAGGTTGAAATAGATATCAAATAGGTTAAAAACCAAAGAATAATTCATTTCGGTGTCCTTATCCAACTATTATGAAATTATGGAAGATAGCAATTTAGAGCCTTCTAACTACATTCTTGCTCACCTTTGTAAGTTTCAAACACCTTTAGACTAGGGAATTCAACACTCCTATCTTAAACTTTCTATTTAAATTTTTATATCTAGGTTCCTGTTTGTATGTCTCTTTCAAATATAGCTTACTATGTTGAAAATTCTTTCTATAATCTATTGTTATTTCTGAAATATATCATTTTGCGCCTATCATTAACCCTAGATCTCATACACACACTTCAATATATAAATCCTATTGCAACAAAGGAATAAAATCGTACAATTTAACTGTCATATTAGATCCATAGCTAAACCTATTCATGTTCCAAGGCTATGTAACATAAATTTGAGATCTCTGTTTGCATTCATGGGAATAGGATTTCATTTCCAAACATATCATTTTGGTGAACCTGACATGTCATGCAATTTTCATATTTTCTAAAATTAAAGTACAATCTTAATTTATATTTTGGATGCATTCATTTATAAAATTTATTGCTTATGAACTTGCACTTAATTAATTAGTTAATTAATGACATCATTGTTTTTTTTTGGTTGGTAATAAGTTTTTTATTGATATAATTCATCCAAAAAGTACATAATTCAAAAATCCATCATCCCATACATCTACACAATATTCCATTCACCAGAACTAACACAAAAGAAAAACCTTATAGAAACCCAGTAACCATTGCAAAATATTAAAGTACGATATGAAACTGTTTAATGAGCACATTTTCACCTCGGTAGAGATAAAAAAATATTAAAGACGAGGTCTATTTCACTATCCTGGAAACTACAAAAATAAACAAAGGCTATGGTAAACTAAAGCTACTGACTATCATTTTCATGCTCTTCATTGAACCTGGCCAAGACTTTCATCATCTCCTTTGTGCATGCCCTTGGTCTTAGTTCATGACCTATCTCCACCCTCACCACTTCATGTGCCGCTTCGAGAGCCTCTTTGACTTGCATTAACTCTGCAAAGGTCTTGAAAGCCTCCCATGTGTGCCATGTCGAAGCTCTTCACCTTGGTTTCAAATCATCTTCTTGCTAGTGAACAAAGGGAAGGAGGTTTACGGGTTCCTCCATCCCTTCCAAAATATTAATGCCAACATGTGGGACAACCCATTCAAATATTGAGTCCATGTTGTGTTGGTATTTTGGTATGGTTTTGTCATTGATGTCAACACCTACTAAATACACCTACTTTGGAGATCCAGCAACATTCACCGACAATCAGTAAACTGTTCAAACAATCACCGGTATATGGTTAACCAGTAGGATATAATGTTCACTAGTACCTGCAATGACATGGAAGACACTTTGTAATGTTGAAGACATCATGTGGACACTTTTTCTTGAAGTAATATCATTGGTATATTCTTATTTGCATATTTACTTTTACCAGCAAATAGGTCCAGGTTATCTAGGGTTACACCAGCAGGTTTATCTTTTCCAGATCAGCATGGCACGCTATGGAGATGATTTATTATTGTTATAAAAGAATTAAGCCGACATGTTCAATCGGTTATTGCATCAGATATTGTATTATTTGTAAAATGTTTTATTGTAATATCTTGTAGAGTTGACTTACTAAAACTGGTCTTAGGGTATGGTATAAATGTAAGATTTTATTTGTAAGATCAAATGTGGAATGCGAAAAAGATTTAAGGAAGGATATATGTGAGATCAAGCAGAGATATACACGAAGACATCATTTGAAGGTGAAGTTAGGTTTTCTTAGAAGCATATCAGCATTACACCGGTACTGAATCCATCATATGAAGATGCTATTTTGTGCAATACATTCTCATTGGATTTAACCATCCAACTGTAGTCAGTGTGATTCCCATTTGTGTTTGAGCAGTGAGCTCTAGGCTGTTGGCCTTTCTGCATGTGTAGACCCCTCTTTGTACACTTACTATCTACAATAGTATCATCTGATTGTGGGTAAGGTTTCCCACCATGGTTTTTCCCCTTACAGGGTTTCCACGTACAAATATTTGTGTCATGTGTTGTGGTTGACTTTGTGCTTATGTTTCATTCTTTAATTCTTACCGGTACAGCATTTCTTGTTAACACTATTTACCAGCACATTTAACTGTGTTATTGGTATTAAGCATTAAGCTGGTTAATAAGATTTTGGTTTGAATTTATTAGACAACTGATTCACCCCCCCCCCTCTCATTTGTCCCAGGGACCTACATGTTGCCCAAAAATTCTTTTGTAATTAAAGCATTCAACACTCATTTTACCTTATCCACAACATCTTCAAATTCTAAGCCCCAAGCAATAGTTAAAGATTAAATATCCACATTAGTCCTATCTCTGTGACTAATATGCACAATATCTTCCCCCAATATTAGTTTTACTGCTTGCAATAGTCTTTCATCCTTGTAGAGAAAAAGGTCATGTATGTGTCTACTCGATACTTTGCCTACAAGGCACTAAATTCTTCACCATTCTAAAGGTGAAACTTGCTTCCATATTCTCCCTGCTACAGTGGCATCACCTCTGAGAATGTATTCTCCACTCTTTGCAAATCTCTCTGAAGGGAACCAAAACATCAAAGTGAAAATGTAAAGCCACCAGAGTTCAATATAACATTCAATACAACATACACTATGCTTCACACCATCATCCTACTCTACCACCATAGGTCGGGATCATCATTACACTTCCATAAATTCTTTGTCCATGATTTTTCTTCCACTTTTCCTACATGGTTCGACATTAAATCCACCTCTAAATCATGCTAATTATCTTGTCTATCATTTGTCGCTTCATCCTTCCACATTCTTGGGGTTTCCATAGACATCATAACTTCACCCATATCATCATTCAACATATTTCTAATATTCTCCAATGGATATTCTTGTACTACTTCAAATGAGCTAGCCCATTTAGATAAAACATCAACCACTATATTGCTCTCTCTATGCACATGAGTGACTTTGAAGTCATTAAAACAACTCAAGTCACCTTTGATTTTCTAAACATATGTATTAAGCATCCAAGCCTGCATTTCTCCCTTAAAAATTGCATTTACTATGATCAATGAGTCACCTTCCAAATGTAAACTTTTGAAACCAAATTTTAATCCCCACTCAACCACCTAGAGTACTATTTGTATCTTATCCTCATTGCTCATTCCCTTCTCCAAGAGTTTGGCACCCCATGCAACAATGTTACCCTTCCAATGCTGAAACACCACCCCTATGCCAGATTCTCCTAGATTTCTTTTTGACACTCCGTCAAAATTACCCTTAATCCACTCTTCTTCTAGTAGTGTCCATTTACTATTTAGATGCACATTTGTAGTCCCTAGAGACAAATCATCCAGCCTAGGCCCATGAATCATTGTTGTCGTGCTCTATGAAGTGTACATGTACCTGCAACCACAATGCACTCAATAAATCATTGCAAGCATGGTTAGTAGATTAAATCAATGAAACGTAAAACCATAGCTAATCGACTTATTGCCTTCTAGTAAATGCAAGTATGAATTTTGCTCTCAAATCTTAGTATGCAAATTCTAGTGACTTGACTACACTTAGATGGAGGATTTGAATGATTAAGATGCATGATCTAGCATGATTAAGCTATATGAATTCATGATTATCCTAGCATGATTAAGCCAAGATTTAAGCTAAAATGAGCATGATAACATTGCTAAAACTGATAAACTATAAGCTAGATGCCTATAGTAACAATGCAAATGAGCTAAAACTGAGCATGAATTAGTGAACTGGCCGAATTCATGAATTGGCCATTTGTTCTCCAAAATAGGGTCTATTTATAGGATTTTCCAAGGCTAGGGGTGAGTTGGCATGAATCAACGGTTGAGATTGATTTGAAGATATCAATGGTTAAACTGGAGGAGTTTGGCAAATGGAGTTGGATTAAAGGGAACACTTAGTGACAAGTGTCACAAAGGTTCTAGAAGGTGTTGGATGAAAGGGGACATGGTGGTAGGTAGAATGGGTTAGGTTTTGAATTTAGAAATTCATTTAATAGGCAAATGGCTAATTAGTTTCAACAACTCATGAATTTGAATTGTTTTAATTAATTAGGAGTTGGAAGAAATGATTTTGGTGGAGGGAATTAATTAATTAAAGTGGTGAAATGAAATGAACCTATTTAATAAATCCTTAGATTTATTAATAAGTAGATGAATGAGAGATTTAATCAAATTGCTTGATGAATTCAATTAAATTGGGAATGAGAGATTAATTAAATAATTGCTTATTTAATTAATTATCTTCAGACCATTTTTAGGTGTATACATTTTGCCCCTCTTTGAAGTGAGGTGTGATGACGCATTGATTCAAAGAATAATCTCATTTTGATGTTGATATTGATTTGATAGGATGCCCCAGCTCTTGATTGCTAAATTCCGGTATAATGATGCCCCCTCGGGAGATCAATTGAGATAATTGATCTTTGGAGTTTTTGCGAGATTGATATCCTAATAGATTTGATTTGATTTCTGCAACTGTTGTTTGATGAAAGTGTGAGTTCTTTGATTAGCTTGATTGCCTAGATCGGTAAGATTGAAAAATCTTGATTGATTTGATTCAGTCTAGTTTTAGGAAGGATTTATCCTGTATAAGACATGGATGATCATAGCATCTAGTTTTAGGAAGGATTCATCCTGTATAAGACATTTATGATCACGTCTGGTTTTAGGAAGGATATATCTTGTATAAGACATGAGTTAGAATCAATTTGTCTGGTGTCAGGAAAGATTCATCCTGTATAAGACATGGATGATCATAACGTCTGGTTTCAGGAAGGATACATCCTATATAAGACATTGATGATCACATCTGGTTTCAAGAAGGATACATCCTATATAAGACATGAGTTGATTAGGTTTGATTGATTGATTTTATTTGATAAGATTGATTAGATAAAGAACTGACAGTTTGTTGATATCAGTTGCAGAAATTTTTGGATATGCTGATGTTGATGCATTTGAGGGAGATAGCATAAGATTTTTGTTGAGTTGACAATATCTGGAGAGATATGAATCATCATTCTGATTGTGTATACACTTGTGATGATACTTTGATGATTCCTGCGATAGATTTGACCTTGGATAAAAGGAGCTTTTGGAATCCATGCAAGAATGAAATACAAGCTAAAATGCAATGGAATGCAAAGCTATGACCGGACCAGTCACTGGATTATTTTACATTTTGTCATCATTGAGCTTTTTGAAATGTGGAAAGTGAGTGCAAACATCGATGGTATAATTAAACCATGATGACCCGAGCACTTCTTTCCTAGATTTTGATATAGCAAGTTAACACAAGCATTGAGGTATAATTGAACCGAGATGACGTGAGTGTTGTTTGCGTAAAACAAGCAGTATTAATAATTTCAATTCGCAAATTGGAAATGTCTTCAATGATATTCTGATGATCATGTCCCGAGACAAATTTGCACATATTAATGATTAATATTTAGACAGCAGACAAGAAAATTATCATGTTTCTTCCTTGTTCCTCTAGTCAATGACATACTGGAGTCACTCAGAAATCATGATAGCGAAAAGCAATATAGAAAAGTTGAACAATCATGTTACAATCATCATTCAGAAAGATATTATCCACTGAAAAGTGTGTGATGTGCTTAGATTGACTTCATGATAGCTTGATAGTTGATAGTTTGATCTTGTGTTCAAAGTTGGATGTGTCTTAGTTTTTGCTTGATAAGATTTGTCTAACTATTTGGTCTACTTGTTTGATTAAGCTCAAAATTGATCAAGAGTTTGCCCCTAGCTAGGTGTAGGATTTTGCCCCAAGCCTAGAAACAAAGTCGTTATGATATATCCAATGATCCAAACCATGGTAAGAAGCCACTTGGGATGCTTGCATATGTATAAAGGCTTCATGATGATCTTCACTGATGGAAAATGAATGTAAGCGGAAAAAGGCATGAACTAATAGATGGAAGAGCCAGCCGACAGATAGTGCCTGTTTGCCAGGTTTTCACCTTCTGTTTTTATTGCACTTTTTCTTATATTTGATTTTTTTTTTTGGATTTTCTACTTTTTCACTTTTTAGGATTTTCTGCTTTTTCCCTTTTCTTTTTTCTTTTTTTATTTTTTTAATTTTTTTTTCTTTTTTTCTTTTTTTTTTTCTGATTTTTCACTGTTTTTGATTTTTCTGATTTTTCACTATTTTTTATTTTTCTGATTTTTCACTGTTTTTGATTTTTCTAATTTTTCAAACATAGAACTTTTTCAGGTGCATGTTATTGATAGGTTCCTTGAGCTGATCTCCATCCTATGTTGATAACTGATATGCTCCTGATCCAATTACTATTGTGACCACAAATGGACCTAACCAGTTTGGTTCAAATTTGCCTTTCTTTTCTCGATCTGCCTGGTTGCATGGATTTTCCTTTAGCACTAGTTCTCCAACTTGAAATATTCTTGGTTTAACCTTATGATTATAGCTCCAGCACATTCTTTTCTGATATACCTTTAGATGATCAAAGGCATTTTATCTACGTTCATGGAGTAGTTCTAACTCTTGCAGTCTAGATACTCTTTGTTCTTCATCTAGGATGAGTCTTTTTAGTGATACACATAGAAAGGGTATCTCTACTTCGATTGGCAATATGGTTTCTGATCCATATACAAGAGAGAAAGGTGTGGCACCTGTCAGTGTGCGGATACTGGTACGATAAGCCCATAGAGCAGGGTTTAGTTGGATATGCCAGTCTTTCCCAGCATCATTCACTATCATTTTAAGAATTTTCAGGATAGTTTTTTTAGATGCTTTTGCTTGCCCATTTCCCTGTGGATAATATGGCGTGGAGAATCTGTGTTGGATTTTAAACTTCTCACATAACTCTTGTACATCTTGATTTTTAAATAGTCACCCATTATCAGTGATAATGGTCATTGCTATTCCATAGCGACAGATGATATAATTCAAGATAAATGCAGCAATTTTTTTTCCTATGATATTTATGAGAGGTACCGCTTCAATCCATTTTGTAAAATATTCAGTAGCTACTAGGATGAATTTGTGTCCATTAGATGAGGAAAGATTTATCTTTCCTACTAGATCAAGTCCCCATTGACAAAAAGGCCAAGATGTTGCTAAAGCATGTAGTTCTTGTGCTGGTGCATGGATCAAGTTCCCATGGATTTGACATTGTTTGCATGTTCTTGCTATTTTAAAAGAATCTCATTCCATAGTCGGCCAATAGTAGCCCAAGCGTATGAGTTTTTTTGAAAGGGTAAGACCACTTGAATGAGTGCCACAAATGCCATTATGGACTTCTTGTAAGGCCTTCTTAGATTCTTCTTGTTCAAGACATCTTAAGAGAGTATCATCTAGACGTTGTTTATACAGGGTATCCGCGATGAGAGTATAATGAGAGGATTGGCAAATAAAGTTTCTCTTTTGGTTCTTGGATAGGTCAGGAGGTAGGGTGTTATCTTTCAAGTATGTGTATGTTTGGCCATAGCAGGATGAATCATGTCCAATAAGTTGACAGATGGTTTGGGAATCAAGACAATTATAGGCAGAATGAAACAACTCTTCAACCAGGAATTCATAACACTCTTGATTTTTCTGTGTCTGTAATAGAGAAGCAAGTGTAGCCATGGCGTCTGCTGCTTTGTTGTCATTTCTTGGAATCTGCTTAGAAGTTATTTCTACAAAGTACTTCTTGAATTCATCCACCATCTTTTTACAAGGCATGAGTTTGTCGTCTTTGGTTTGATAGTCATCATTGATTTGATTAATGACAAGTTGAGAGTCTCCAAAGACTTGAAGTTGTTTAATATTCCATTCTATAGCCATTTTGATACCTATTACCAATGCTTCATACTCTGCTATATTTTTTGTGCATGGAAAGCTTAATTTGTATTCTTTTGGGATTGTATGCCCTTGTGGTGTGATGAAAAGAATTCCTGCTCCTGAACTGTGTTGTGTATATGAACCATCAAAGTATAGTTGCCATGCTTTTGTTGTAAGTGTTAGGATATCAGCATCAAAAAATTCAATCTGTAGAGGATGATTATCTTGAAGTGGTGTCTCTGCTAGTTGATCTGTGATGACTTGTCTCTTGATAGATTTTCTGTCAACATATTTGATATCAAACTCACTTAGAATCATGATCCATTTTGCTAGTCGTCCTATCAATGTGGCTTTGTTGAGTAAATACTTCAAGGATCAATTTTAGCTATCAACTTGATGGAGTGAGATAGTAGATAATGTCGTAGTTTTTGAGAAGCAAAAACTACTGCCAAGCAGGCTTTTTCTATTGATGAATAGTTAACCTCATATCCCACTAGTGTTCTGCTGATGTAGTATATTGCTCGTTCTTTTCCTTCATTATCCTCTTGTGCGAGAAAAACTCCCAATGATGCTTCGGTAGTTGATACATAGAGTAATAATGGTTTTCCTGGAATTGGTGACATTAGAACAGGTGGTTGCATGAGATATGCCTTGATCTTGTGGAATGCTTCTTCACATTGATGGTCCCACTTGAAATTAACATGTTTATGCAATAGGTGAGTAAATGGTTGACATTTATCTGCTAATTGAGCCACAAATCTTCTGATTGACTGGAGTCTTCCTTGTAGTGATCTTAGTTGATTGATATTCTTGGGAGATGCCATTTCCATGATTGCTTTTACCTTAGCTGGATCTACTTCGATTCCTCTTGCTGAAACAATGTATCCCAATAGCTTTCCTGAAGTAATACCAAAGGCACATTTCTTAGGGTTTAGCCTTACCTTGTATTGTTCTAATCTGTTAAAGATCTTTTCCAGTATGTCTATATGTTCTTCTCTGTTGTATGATTAGCTAATATGTCATCCACATAGTCTTTCATGAATGTATGCATCATGTCATGAAATATAGCTATCATAGCTCTTTGATATGTAGCACCTGCATTCTTTAATCCGAAAGAAATGACATTCCAGCAGAAAGTACATCATGGGCATGTAAAATATGTCTTTTCTTGATCTTTAGGTGCTATTTTGATCTAATTGTATCTTGAGAAACCATCCATTAGAGAAAAAATGGAGTGTCCAACAGTTAAATCTACAATGATGTTGATGTTAGGCAAAGGAAAGTCATCCTTTGGACATGCGTTATTAATATCTCAGAAGTCTATGCATATTCTGATGCTTTTATCTGGTTTTGAAATAGGAACAATGTTAGATACCCATTGAGGATATGCTATAGGTCTGATGAATCCGACATCCAGTAATTTCTTTAGTTCTACTTTGACTAGAAGAGCAATATGCGGATGCATTTTCCTTAACTTCTGTTTGACTGGTTTATCTCTTGGATTAACATTCAAGTGATGCATAATAAGTTCTAGATCTAACCCTGGCATGTCTACACATGACTAGGCAAAATTGATTTGCCATCATTTGAAAAATTCCATATACTGTTGCATTTCTTTTTCTGATAGAGAAGTTACTGGATGAAGAATCTTTGGTTGCTCTATTGTGCCAATGTTAACCGCCTCTGTTGGTTCAATCAAAATGGATGACCTTTCATGATAGTGTTCAGGTAAAGTGTCAAATCTCCCATCTTCCGGTACCTCAAGGAGGTTTTCACTATTGGATGCATCCTTTGTTTTTACTTTTTCTTGATCTAATGTTGCCAATAAATGGTTTTTAGCATTAGACCTAGTGTTATTTTCTTTATTTTCATTTTTGCGACTAGGAGATTTGGCACCCACTTGACTGGAAGATGCATTGCTGAAATTCCTGGTGAAGGTTGTTACAGCTTCGATTGCATTAAGATATAAGGATATGGCATGGTCGTTTAGAAAGGTATCAATTGTGGTATGTCCTTCATTTTCCCAATCAATAAGGTCAGGATGTAGTAGAGGTAAGGGATCGTTAGGATGAGATGTTTCAAGGGTATTAAGGGTCATGATATATGTGTCAAAGTTTTCAGTATGTAGGTCCATGTCTAGAACGGTACTCTCATCAAAATGACCTTGTATAAGAAAATCCTGATCGTCCTCGATTAAGTCCAAGTTAGTCAAATGTGGTTCTAATTCAAGTGAACTAGTTCCTGACATTTGTCCTGCATACGTGTGAACTATATCGACTTCTACATCTCCTTCAAAGCAACTTTCTTCAGCAGAGTCTTTAGAATGATAGGATTCCCATTCCCACTCATTAGAATCTATCTCACTGATAGCTTGTAATCTACAGATTTTATCATACAACATTTCTTCTGTTATTCTTAATATATCTTGTCTTCTTTCATGTTCAACTTCTTCAGGACTAAGATTGAGTTCTGTCAACCTTGTTATGAGCTCTCCTAGATTTGTACTAGGATCATGCTTGTTTTGATCAAGATTTAATGTTGCTTGAGAGGTACTTTTGGTTTGTTTTTCTTGTTGATCTCAAGCTTGCTACTTTTCCCATTTCATTGTTTGTGCTTGTTGCTCCCTTTCAATAACAAGTTGTTCTTGTCTATTCTCATATTCCTCTTGTTGTTGACTAAAAAGTGTATTTTTTGGTAAATTAGCTTGTCCATACCCTATGCCTGATTTGTCTATAGCTTGCTAAGTATAAGGTTGGATAGGTTCTACGATACCTTCATTTCTTTTCCCTATAGGACCGGTTCCAGTGTATCCCATCTTTCTGAGGATGCTAAATCCTTTTCCATATATTTCTATAGGTATACAAACATTGTTGATCTTTTGTTGGACCTCTTCATCCTTGTATAGCCACTATAGTACATCTTTGTCTTTTGTTTCCTCTGATAAGGTCCCAGCACTAATAAATGCTCCATTAAATATTGGAAGATTTTTTACAACTGGTTGTTGTGTAGAGTTTTATGGTTTTCCCAAGTATTTAGCAGAGAGTGGTATTTGTGATATCAAATATTCTCCGTTTCCTCGATCTTTGCATTTTTTTTTCCATACTTGACAGAATAGAAGCAAATGATTGTTCCTTGGATTGTGTGTTTGAAGATGATGCCTCCCTATTATGAGGAACAATGACTTCTTGAGCTATTTTGAGATTGCTGCAATATTGAAAAGGATTTGAATCTGCAAAGATAGTGATTTCCTCTCCATTGTATGGAAATTTTACACATTGATGGTATGTTGATGGGATAGCTTGCAAGTCATGGATCCATGGTCTCCCTAGGAGTCTATTATATGATAGATCCAAGTCTAGAACTTGGCATGTTGTATATTTCTACAAAGGTCCCACTCTGATGGGTAGTATCACAATTCCTTTGGAGGAATGCTCTTCTTCATCATAGGCTTTTATAGTGATCCTTTTCTGAGCATCAATTGCATCTTCTGAATATCCTAAAGAATGAACAAGACTTAATGAACAGATATTTAGACCAGCTCCTCCATCTATTAGGACACGTTTAACACATGTTTTATGAATGATGACTTCGATATGCAAGGGAGCATTGTGGGGATGTTGCAAGGACATGTCATCTTGTTTAGTAAATGATAAGTAGTGAGGGGTTGTGAGGTGTCTCACCATGGTTTGGAATTGATCAATATCAAGATCTTTGGATATGGTGGTATCTACTAATGCTCGTTCAAGAATTTCCTTGTGTGCAGGTGAAAGTTTCAAAAGCTCCAGGATGGATATCTGCGCAGGTGTTTTTTGCAATTGTTCCACTAAATTGTATTGTTTTGTTGTGGATGATGTGTTTGTTGTAGGACATCACAAAATAACTTTGGCTTTGCTTCTTGTTATAGCTTGAGCATGTTCTTGATCTTGTTTTTCTTTAACTACAATCACGTTTACCACATTATCATATGTATGAGCGTAATTTACCTTTGATTTACCCTTACCATTGTTTATTGTTGATGATTCACCTTTCTCATAGTTGGGAAGCGGAGTTTTAAAAGCTGTATGAGATTCATTTGTTGTATGTTGATCCACCGTTATTACTCCTTTGTCAGTCAAATCTTGTATGACATGTCTTAACTTTTGACAATTATCTATGAGATGTCCTTTGTTTCGATGAAAATCACAATATTGATGATCATTCCACTAGTGTGCTTTTATTTGAGGTTCATAGTTTCTTTCTTCTCGCAAAGAAATCAATTTCTTAGCGATAAGTGTTTTTAATGCTGACCCCAGGGGTTCACCAATGTCTATAAATTATCTTTGAAAGAATGTTTTGATAGTTGCTCTTTGGTGATTATTATTTTGTTGTGCTGCTGCCGAGTGAGTAGATAAATTGAAAACTGGTTGTTTTGGTTTTACATTATTATTATCTACTATTCCATTGTTGAGGACATTTTGATTTCTATTCCAAAACTTTTGTTTATCATTGTGATTGTTATTATTATTGTTGTTAGGTGGATGGACTCCTTCTTTGTATATTTTCAACTCACCTTTCTTTATCATAGCTTCGTCCATTCTGATTCCATTATCAACCATTTTTCCAAAGTTTTGATTTCCTTGCATTTTTAAGTAATAACTCATTTGATCATTTAAGTTGTCAATGAATATGTCCATTTTTTCATACTCTAGCAATGTGCGAGGATACCGTGATGCTAGGCGTCTCCATCATTGTAAGAATGTCATGAAGGGTTCTCCACTTTTTTGTTTAGTGTTACAGAGGTCTAGCATGGTCACTTCATGTTGTATATTGTAGGAATATTGTGAAATAAATTTATCTACCAACTCTGAAAATGATTTTATTCTAGGTGCAAGTTTAGAAAACTACTCCATAGCTAGTCCAGTTAAGCTTTTCGGAAATAGTCTCATTAAGTAGGTATCTTCATGTGCAAACTCCATACTCATGGTACAAAATTATCTTATATGATCTTGAGGGTTAGAGCTTCCATCATATTTTTCATATCTCAGAGTTTCAAAACCTATTGGAAATGGTATCATGTTTATATTTTTGTCGAATGGATAAGGACAGATTTCTTGAAGTGAATATCGTCTAACATTTCCTCTTTGCATCTCTTGGATTTTTGTTTGCATTGCTTGCAGTTGTTGTGTGAGAGTCATGATAGGATTATCAACATGATTTATTCTCACATGACCATGATTTTGTGTTCTAGTAGGATCTGGATCTTGTCTTGTTTCATCCCAAGTCATTCTTGTATTCTCATCGAATTGAATGTTATTAAAAATTTCTACTTCATCACTTTTGGGGATGTATGTCTCTTCATTGTTTTTGGTGTTAATAGGGATTGGCATGTTATTCATTTTGATACCAAAGATGTCCTGATGTTGTTTGTTATTAGGGGAAGGGCCACTTTTCTTTTGCATTAATTTGTTCAAATCAAAATCTTGAGGGAGTGTAGCACCAGATTTGGCTAACATTAGAAAATATTTTTCTTTTTCTTCCTCCAACAATTTTCGCATAAATTTGTTGAATTGAGGGTCCTTTTTGATGTCTATGATGTTGTGTTCTGTTATTTCTCCTTCCCCTTGTATTTCATCTTCATGTTCTATGATTCTAGTTGTTTCTAATGTTTCAATTCCGGTCTCTGCAATTTTTCGTCTTTGAGATCTAGTTAGGACGGGCATACACGTGACGATTTAAGCATAGAATAACAGACACTAGGTGTTTATGTTTACTGCAATTTGACCAGACAGAAATGACAACTCTGAAATAGGCATGTAAGACTTAGTTCTGGACTGATGAATGCAGAGTTTCGTATGACATACTTCACAGCATACAACTACAAGAGATACAAGACAGAACGACAAACTAGAATTTTTCATATAAACAGCAGCAACTCGTACGACATAACTTTTTGAACCATAAAACAAACTAGATGACTCATATGACACAGAATGCTATGTAGTACGACTAAAGATTTTATGCAAATAGGTTTGTACGATAGAGAACCTAACTCGTATGACAGAGAACAGGACAAAGATGAAAAAAGTTTGTTTTGCTGAATTTGAATTTGTGAATTTTGGTGTCTTGCTTGTGTTTTCTAGTTTGAGATGTCTGATTTGTATTTTTTTTAGGGATGAATACATAACAAACACATGATGTGATACATGATTCTCAATCAAGCTAACCCTTAAGGAAGTTGGCTGAGAATGAAAACCTTTGCTTGCTGACTTAGGTGCACACCCAATAGCTAATCAAAATATAACCACTAAGTCTCACGCAATGGATTCTCAATGCCGTATTATCCAACTCCGAACGCTAATGGGGCCACAATATGGAAAGTATCTTGGGAGAGTTACTATCTCTCTTGCACAAATATTATCACCCTTTCGGAGGTGAATCGGGTAGCTTCTACTTTAACTTTCACTAGTAAGGGATCCGTTCGGTGCATTGGGGTATAAACTCAATTAAGAGGTCTCCCAGCCTTGAAAACCAAGGTTTGATATACCCGAAGGTACAGAGGAGAGCTATTCCTGAGTAGTGTTGTTGCTTTAATTTTCACCAAAAACACATTTATTTTATAGTGGGTTGGATTACTTGGCATTAGCCGTTCCAACTTAGGTCATTCCCCTTTCACCGACCTTAATGGCTAAGAGCTAATAACTCCTCGAGAGGGCAGGCCTGCTAAAGAGATGCACTAATGAAAGAAAAAAGATGAGTCTAGCTTTCTGATCACCTAAGAAAGGTGAGAGCATACTCTCCTATCATCACAAGCACATAAGACATGATAGTTCATTTCTTTAAGCCCAAATTGAAGTGTGCCTAAAAATATTTAAAGAATACACCAATTTTTTTAGCTGAATCCTTAGGCAACCTGGAAAAACTAATTAGTAGTCATTGTTTTGAATTTTGTGCGTATCTGTAAGAAAGAGTTAGGCTGCAAACATCTCATAGACATAACAAGATTAGCATTAGTGATCCAAACTATGAAATTTTCAGAAAAATTATATGAAATTTTATCCTAACTTCAGATAGGCATAACTTTCTGCTCAGGACTCGAAATTACAAGCCGTTTACCTCATTGGAAAGGTCTCCAAGAGTTCTAGATGAAATTTTCAAAGGGCATGGATTTTAGCTAGGAACTTTGCACAAATTACCAAAGTATAGACAAATTACCGACTTATAGACAAATTTGAAATTTCTAATTTGTAGTTTTTTTCAAAAGAATCACAGATACAGAAACTCGTATGAAATGATTTATCAAACAAAATGAAAAATGATTATATTTCACACAAGGACCAAAATTGACTAGTACGACATAATATTTAACAGCTAGAATTTCATACGACACAAAATTAGCTCTAGTACGAGTGTGAAAATCGACTTGTACGACACAGGATCAACTTAGTACGAGTAAAGAATTTGTAGTCTAAAATCTCATACAAGTCAGGATTATACCTCATACAAGTCAGGATGAGGTGTCGTCTGAGACTAAAAGGAAGTTCGTATGAGCCAGAAAGGCAACTCGTACAACAATCTAATTCTGATCCGACAGAGATGAAGTTTAAGGAAGCTCGGGAGGCTGAAAATGATGATTTCGGCCCCATGGTGGGCGCCAAAATGTCATGCTCTATGAAGTGTACCTATACCTGCAACCACAATGCACTCAATAAATTATTGCAAGCATGGTTAGTAGATTAAATCAATGAAACGTAAAACCATAGCTAATTGACTTATTGCCTCCTAGTAAATGCGAGTATGAATTTTTCTCTCAGGTCTTAGTATGCAAATTCCAGTGACTTGACTACACTTTAGATGGAGGATTTGAATGATTAAGATGCATGATCTAGCATGATTAAGCTATATGAATTCATTATTATCCTAGCATGATTAAGCTAAGATTTAAGCTAAAATGAGCATGATAACATTGCTAAAATTGATAAACTATAAGCTAGATGCCTATAGTAACAATGCAAATGAGCTAAAATTGAGCATGAATTAGTGAAGTGGCTGAATTTGTGAATTGGCCATTTGTTCTCCAAAATAGGGTCTATTTATAGGATTTTCCAAGGCTAGGGGTGAGTTGGCATGAATCAACGGTTGAGATTGATCTGAAGATATCAATGGTTAAATTGGAGGAGGTTAGCAAAGGGAGTTGGATTAAAGGGAACACTTAGTGACAAGTGTCACAAAGGTTCTAGAAGATGTTGGATGAAAGGGGACATGGTGGTAGGTAGAATGGGTTAGGTTTTGAATTTAGAGATTCATTTAATAGACAAATGGCTAATTAGTTTCAACAACTCATGAATTTGAATTGTTTTAATTAATTAGGAGTTGGAAGAAATGATTTTGGTGGAGGGAATTAATTAATTAAAGGGGTGAAATGAAATGAACCTATTTAATAGATCCTTAGATTTATTAATAAGTAGATGAATGAGAGATTTAATCAAATTGCTTGATGAATTCAATTAAATTGGGAAGGAGAGATTAATTAAATAATTGCTTATTTAATTAATTATCTTCAGACCATTTTTAGGTGTATACAATTGTTATTTCATTACACATAATTAATTGCATTGTTATTCTTTCATATTATATTTCCTATAAATCTTGTGTAGTAAATAAAAAAATTAGAAGAAAAAATACTTCTTTGTTTTATCTTTCCATTAGTTTATAGATACATGTTTGTGTTGTTGAACCTTATAATTGTTTATAAGTTTCACGTCCTTCTACTACTATTTTGGATCTGAGATTTTTGTTACAATAAGTTATTGTTTCTTGGATTCTCATGCTTTACTTAGTGTTGGTGATGAGCCCAAGTTGCATGTTGACCCACTCCAACTAAGAAATTCAAGAGAGGAATTATGCCTTAATCCAAAACCCATTGTTTTCATTATACTATAAACAAATTATCATCATGATTACCATGATGAGGATTACCCTATAATTAAAGTGTCCAATGAGCAATTTAAGAAGCTAGACATGGAATTAGAAGGTTTTCCACAAATTCTAAGTATGGAACACTTGGATAGAGAGGTTTTCTCTTTTATTGAGAATCTTAGGAGATTTATACAAGGTGACTCACATGATGTGGATATTTGACATAGCATATCTCGCATAGTTGACAAAAAAATTGTGATAATAGCTAGTTGCATATAAGTTCTTATATATTGCTCCTTGAAACTAAATACAAATGCAAGTATCGATACCCACAATGATAAATTATATCCCTACATTCACTTATTCTATCACATCTATTGCTGCAAAAAAGGGTAATGCTATCCATGTTAGTTTGGGCCTAATCCTATTAACCAAATACCTATATTCCACCCTCCTCCACTCTCCCTTTTGGCTCTCAAAACACCTACCAATCTTCACATTCCAACTTCTCACAAACCAATTCACCTACTGATTCTATCATTAACCATCTATTACAAAATGTGTCTTTAGTAAAACAATAAGTATCCTATATAAGATAAACTAGGCCTCAACAAACTCTTCGATCATATTGCACAAGTACGACCCACTTTCATACAGTATACTAAGTAATTCTATACAAAAAAACATTGAGGTACCTTGTTTTGATAAATACAATGGAAAATCTGATTCTAAAACTCATGTTGATATTTTTATACTTAATGCAGCAATTTTGTTCATGAAGATGCTCTTTTTGAGAAATGTTTCCCTAGATCATTTAAATAAATGGTTTTGGTTTCATTTTGTTCTTTACCTAGTAATTAAATTTACTCTTTTCACAAGTTTTTAGTCAATTTTAAATCATTTTCAAAGTAATATTGGACCTCAAGTAACATGGATATAATTTATGTATTGTAAACAAGGTATTTTTGATTAAGATAAAATAGGTTTTACAGGGACCTGAAATCCGAGTCCACAAACAAAATAATCAAAATATTATCAAACTAGAGAAGTACCAACAACCAAATAGCAATAGAAATAGGGGAAACACAACAAAAAGTCCAAAAAAATACAACAGATAAACCTAGGAAAAACAACCAAAACAACACCAAAAAGCTAACCAAGAGCTTCCATAAGCTCATAATTTTTCTCAATAATATTTTGGTTTATATCTTCAAGCTCCTCCATGATGGTCCTCATGGTTCTTTTCTCCTATTTTCTTCTTCAAGTCCTAGTAGATGGTCTAGTAGAAACCTACCCTTTAGCTACCTATGGATTTATATCTAGATTCTTCTTTTTAGACTTGGAAGCTGATGGCCGAATACTGGTGAGTGGGTAGGCTTTATGAACTACAATTTTCTCATTTAATTTTTTGGGACCTTCAACACTGTTGTTCATAGCCTCTTTACTAATCTCCACCAAACTCCTGAGATTACTCTTTAGTTCATCAATACCCTTTTCCAAATTGGCTATCCTAGCTTTGTGCTCTATTTTCATGAGCTTCACACCTTCTGTCAATTTATGGGTGAGTTTTAGGAGTTTATCGGTTTTGTCAAGCATTAGGATCTCAGTAAAGGTGTTGATAATATCTTTTATACCTCGTTTCATAGAGACTATTGGTCAAAGACATTTTACATGTCATCTGGTGTTTTCATTGCTGGTAACCCAAGTTAGATATTCCATCCATAGTGTGCGATCTGATCCTATGGGAAGTTAGGATAAAGATTTGGTTAAGTCTAGTGAGATAGAATAGAGTATCCAACAGAGTACAATATTTTGGTTGGCTTTCGATTTCTATTGAATATTTAATGTTCAGAGCTAGATAAAGTTAGTTAGATGTTTGGAGTACTCTAATCCTGAATCTTAGGCTTTCGGGATGATTGTCGTGTGAGTTAGAAGATCCAGTGTATAGGTTTTTGAGTTAGATAGTTTATCATTGTGCAAAATTGATCGAGTAATTTTGGTGATTGGTTTTTTAATAAAGAATGTTTATTCGACATTTGGGTAGGGTGTGGAAAATTATTTTTTGTCAGCATATGCATTGGAGTTAGGATTGAGTAGAATATGTATACATGTTTCATCATTTGTATAGTTCTCTTGAAGCTCACATGTAGAAGACCTAATTTTGTGTTGCGGATATATAACACTAAGATATGATCATTTTGGATAGCGGTGGTTGTGTGGAAAGTGTTTGTGAATGATTATGCGTAGTTTCACATGCGTGAGTGAAGGATTTGTGCTTTGAAATATTGCACAATAATGGAACAAAGCAGTGTAATAGAGAATGTGTTGTGTACTTAACCAGAACTATACTTTGGCATTTGTTGATGATATTTTTCAATTTAGACATTCCAATTATCTTTTGTTAAAGATATTGTAAGATAGTGAATCTTCTTAGGGTTGTAGCCCTTTTCTTTTGAGTTGTAAGTAGTGTGCCTAAATGCATCTTCATTCCCATGTAATCTTTCTATTTGAGTGCACTCATTTTGTGGGTGTCATCTATTGGTATTTTGGTATGGTTTTGTCATTGATGTCAACACCTACTAAAACACTAGCACTTTGGAGATCTAGCAGCATTCACCGACAAGCAAGTAACTATTGCATAGTTACTAGTATATGGTACACCGACAGGATATATTGATCATCGGCACTTGGAATAGCATAGAAGACACTTGGTAATATTGAAGACATCATGTAGACATCTTGTCTTAAAGAATTGATCATTGGTATATTGATATTTGCATATTTGCTTTTACCGGCAAATAGGTCTAGGCTTATCCAGGGTTACATCGATAGGTTTATCTTTTCCAGATCAGCATGGCACGCTATGGAGATGATTAATTATTGTTGTAAATGCATTAAGCCAACATGTTCAATCAGTTATTGCATCGGATATTGTATAATTTATAAAATGATTTTATTGTAATATCTTGTAGAGCCAACATACTAAAATTGGTCTTAGGTTATGGTATAAATGTAAGATCTTAGATGTAAGATCAAGTGTGGAATGCGAAGAAGGTTTTTTGTGAAGGTATATGCGAGATTAATCATAGCTATACACACAGACATCATTTGAAGGTGAAGCTAGGTTTTTGTGAAAGCATATCAACATTACACCAGTACTAAATCCAGCATATGAAGATGATATTTTGAGAAGTACATTCTTATTGGATTTAACCATCCAATTGTAGTCAGTGTTACTCCCATTTGTTTTTGAGCAGTGAGCTCTAGGCGCTTGGCCTTTCTGCATGTGCAAACCCCATTTATGTGCACTTACTATCTATAGTAGTATCATCTGATTGTGGGTAAGGTTTCCGACCGTGGTTTTTCCCCTTATAGGTTTCCACATACAAACATTGGTGTTATGTGTTGTGGATGACTTTGTCTTTTATTTTCATGCATAAATATTTACTTGTATTGCATTTATCTGTTAATCTATTCACCAGTATAATAGATTGTCTCACCGATACTAAGTAGTAATTTGTTTAAGTTGTTTTTGGTTTGTAATTATCAGACAACTGATTCACCCCCCTCTCAGTTTTCCCCGGGACCTAACAATTGGTATCAAAGCTTAGTCCTCTTTTTGCAGAAGATTAACAACTTGAGGAGATCCAATGTCTACTAATTATTTCAGGAAGGATAGACCTAAACTTGATGGAACCAACTATGGGATATGGAAGATCAGAATGGAGACACATCTGAATTGCATTGGAAAAGACATCTGGGAAGTTACAAAGAATGACTATACTGCTGCCACTATCACTCAGCCTAATCCACCTAACTTGAGTAAAGATGAGGAGAGTGATTGCAAAGCAAGAGAAGCACTTTTGAGCACACTTAAATATCAGCAAATCATGGGATTATCAGATAGATCAACTACTAAAGCTATTTGGGATCATTTGGAAACACTGAATGAAGGAGATTCCACAGTCAAAATTGCAAAACTTGAAAGCTTTCGGGTCAGGTATGAAAATCTAGAAATGGAAGAAGATGAAAGAGTTTTTGCTTTTATGGAAAGAGTAAATGAAATTGTTTTAGGTATTAAATGTTGTTGAGGAACCTTAAGTGAAGATGAAATTGTTTCAAAAATTTTAAGAGGATTGCCACCGGCATATAAAATGAAGGTTACTGCTATAAATGAGTTAAAAACAATACCTAATACATCAGTAACTAGGGATACATTGATTGGAAAACTTTTAGCTTTTGAAATTGAGGAATTTGGTCCTGTTGCTACTATAATCTTTGGAGGAGAAGATGGATTTTATAAACACCTTTTTATCAAAATGCAGTAAGAATTTGAAATGTCTATGATTGGAGAAATAAAATTATTTTTAGGATTGCAGATTTCATAGACTGACAAAGGTATATTCTTGAGTCAATCAAAACACTTAAAAGAGTTACTTAAGAAATTTGGGATGGAGAACTCTAAACCGGTAAGCACACCTATGACTACAAATGCCAAATTATCTTTAAGAGATGAATCTACTGCTATTAATCCAACAAGGTAAAAATCTATGATAGGAGGTTTACTATATTTAACACAAACAAGACCTGATATTATGAATGTAGTATGTATTGTTTCAAGATTTTAGAGTAATCCTAGAGAAAATCATGAATCAACAGTAAAAAGGATTTTCCAGTACTTACAAGGCACTACAAATCTTGGATTATGGTATCCTAGAGATAAAATTTTTGAACTATGTGCATACACAGATGCAAATTAGGCAGGAGATGTGGATGACAGAAAAAGCACCACCGGCAGAGCATTCTTTCTTGGAAACAGATTAGTTTGTTGGTTGAGCAAGAAACAGAGTTGTACATCTTTATCAACAGCAAAATCAGAATATGTTGCAGCAACTAACTGTACACAGGTACTTTGGCTTAAACAAATGTTGAAAGATATAAAGGTAAAATGCAAGGAACCTATTACTATCTATTGTGATAACATTGCAACAATTGATATATCTAAGAATCTGGTATTACATTCTAAAACCAAACATGTTTCTATCAAACTAAATTTTCTAAGGGAAAATGTTAAAGCAAAGGAGATAAAACTAGTTTATGTGAATACTAAAGAGTAGATTGCACATATTTTCACTAAACCTTTGCCTAAGGAGACTTTTTAATATCTTAGAGAACAGCTTGGGGTCATACCCCCATCGGTAGATACTTAGAGAGTTGATGTCTATCATCAACTGATAGAATTAACAGAGATATATTCTTACTCCGGCTTTGATGAGGAAGCTACTTCACAGGGCGAGTAGTTGGTATATTGTAATTGGTTGGTATTTTGTATATGTATCTAACAATTGGTATTTTGTTATAACTTTGGCATTTGATGTCAAAGGGGGGGAGATATCTATGGAAAAACACATTGATTGGTACAGAAAAAAAACATAAGGTAACTTATGTTACTCTCAGGGGGAGAGATTGTTACTTTGAGGAGATTATTGGTTTTATACTTGGCATTTCTGTTTTGGCACTTTGATGGTTTTTCCATCTTGTGTTTCCATCAATACCAAAGGGTGAGATTGTTGGTATTTTGGTATGGTTTCATCATTGATGTCAACACCTACTAAAACACTAGCACTTTGGAGATCCAGCAGGATTCACCGGCAAGCAAGTAACTATTGCATAGTTACTGGTATATGGTACACCGACATGATATAATGATCAGCGACACTTGGAATGGCATAGAAGACACTTGGTAATATTGAAGACATCATGTGGATATCTTGTCTTAATGAATTGATCATTAATATATTCATATTTGCATATTTGCTTTTACCAGCAAATAGGTCCAAGGTTATCCAGGGTTACACCAGCAGGTTTATCTTTTCCAGATCAGCATGGCACACTATGGAGATGATTAATTATTGTTGTAAATGCATTAAGATGACATGTTCAATCAGTTATTGCATCGGATATTGTATTATTTGTAAAATGATTTTATTGTAATATCTTGTAGAGCTAACCTACTAAAATTGGTCTTAGGTTATGGTATAAATGTAAGATCAAGTGTGGAATGTGAAGAAGGTTTTTTGTGAAGGTATATGTGAGATTAAGCATAGCTATACACACAAACATCATTTGAAGGTGAAGCTAGGTTTTTGTGAAAGCATATCAGCATTACACCGATACTGAATCCAGCATATGAAGATGCTATTTTGAGAAGTACATTCTTATTGGATTTAACCATCCAATTGTAGTCAGTGTGACTCCCATTTGTGCTTGAGCAGTGAGCTCTAGATGCTTGGCCTTTCTACATGTGCAGACCCCATTTATGTACACTTACTATCTGCAGTAGTATCATCTGATTGTGGGTAAAGTTTCCCACCGTGGTTTTTCCCCTTACAGGGTTTCCATGTACAAACATTGGTGTTATGTGTTGTGGATGACTTTGTCTTTTATTTTCATGCATTAATCTTTACCAATATTGCATTTATTTGTTAATCTGTTCACCGGTATAACAGACTGTCTCATCGATACTAAGCAGTAATTTGTTTAAGTTTTTTTTGGTTTGTAATTATTAGACAACTGATTCACCCCCCGCCCCCCCCCCCCCTCTCATTTGTCCCTGGCACCTAACATCATCCCCACTATGGTTTTTCCCTTGACCGGGTTTTTCACATATAAAATCTTTGTGTTATGGTGTTGTTGTTGATTTTGTTTGTGTTTCTCCATCTCTCTTTTTTTCATTCGCACTAATTGGTTGAAAGAACAAGTCAATACAATTAAAAATTGTAGAACACTGATTTACCCCCCCCCCCCTTAGTGTTCCTTGATTCCAGAAATTGGTACCAGAGCATAGTTCCTCAAAAGAAGTTTAATGTAATACCCACCCTAGCGACTTTTCTTGGCATGGACATTATTTGTTATATTTGGTAATATTGGACTCTATATTTCATTGTTAGAGTAGATGATGAGACATATTGAATTATATTTCCACCTTTATGGCTCAGTATGTTATTTGATGCATTAGTGAGTTAGGGATTCATTGGTTTATGTACATGATTTCATTATGATAATATTTTCATATGGCTGCTATATTATATGTTTATTATCTCGAGATAACAATGCTAACCCAATCATACTTGGAATAGATTATTATATGAGATATATGTAGGATGAGGGGAGGTAGTCATAGTTACTCTATGAAGACCCACACGATGCCGCACTCCCCCTCCTTGTTTGTCATTTGTATATGGATATATATTTTTATCATTTCAGTGATGGAAGATTACAGGTACTAGGCATCGACTCCACCTGGCTACATAGGTCTAAGCATGCCTCTAAATCCGCAAATGTTGTTTTTGTGGAGATAACACCAAGGTTCCCACAAGTAAACCTATTGAATGTAGGTCTTCCATTTAGGAAGATCACGCTATCTTGAGGGTTGGGCAATGTCATGTTTATGATGGGTATTGGTTTGAGTATTTTGATTGGTTCTGATTTATGTTGTTCGTAATGATTTTTATATAATGTTTGATTATTTCTTTTATAGGATACCTACACATTAAATGATTTAAGTGGGTTATGTTATGTTGCATTAAAAAAATGAAACAAAATTAATAAAGATGTATTATGTTATATTTATGAATATATATATGTATATATATATGTATATACATATATATGTATGTATATATATATGTATGTATGTATATATGTATGTATGTATATATATATACATACATACATATATACATACATACATATATATATATATATGTATATACATATATATATATATATATATATATATATGTATATATATATATATATATATATTGTGTGTGTAATATAATATTTGTTTTTATTAATTCTATATATAAAAATAGGATAAAATAAAAAGATCGAGGTTTAAAATAATGTTATCTGAGAAAATGAGCTTTCAACCTATGACTTCTCTTGTATGAGTCTTGATAGTTACAATTGAGATATATGTGTTATTTAAGATTTTTATTCAGCTATCTAGTATTTAGTATACTAATTTCCATGGGGTATCTATTAAATTTTAGATAAACTATTATAGTTAGTGTTAATAAATAATACCAACCGTAGAGTTTGGAATGGTTGTTTCCCGTAAAACAATCTCTCCAACTATACAAGTTGTTATTATTTATTGAAGTTTGTATTTTGGAGGAAGGGGTTGGTATTTTTCGGGAAGATAAATTAGAAGAGATTTGAAGGTTTAGGAGCAAGAAGAGAGATTTACACAAGAAGGGGTTGGATTTTTTCTTGTTCTTTCTCAAAAGTTTTTCTTCGCCGGACCCAAGGTAGGCCTCATTCTAGGAAGAATCCATGGGGCTTGCTTGTTTTGTGATTTTTGTGTTGCATGTTATACTTGCATAATTTAAACGAATACTAGATGAAAATTTAAATTTAAAAATTTGAATATTATTCTGTAAATAATTTCTTCTACTTCTTTCCTTGTTTGTGTAAGGGATATGCTTTGGTTGGGAAATTTAATTTGGAGAAAATGAGTGTCATGTTGGGGAGTAATGACTCTTGTATTTATTTTTATTTTTTATTTTTTTATATAAAAATTATTTATGATTTGTAGTGATTCAAATATAAAAATACATCTATAATTAAATGCCATATCTCAACCAACAACTATCCTTCAAGTGTCAAGTATCAACCCAACAAACAAGATTTCTATTCTTATGATTGTCCCAGTTTTGCTAGTTCTGATTCTGTTATTCATAACTTTCATTAACAATAATATTTGTCAAATCCCTTCAGCAAAAATGTAGAAATATAGGTGTATGAAAACATATCCAAAATGTAGGGAAATCCAATTGTTCATTTGAAAATTAAGTTCCCCGTACCGAGACTAATTGTCCGTCAATAAAAACTCAAAAAAAATTCATTGTTTGTCTCACTAGGGCATCAAATATCTTCCTCAAACTAAAACCAAATGATTCTAAAATAAACGGATATGAAAGATAACTCCAAATATTATAATAATCCAAAATATTTCATCTTTTAATGGTTTAAAATGAATCTATGAACAAACTCTTTTACACAACTCTATCAAATAGGGTTTTAAATAGTTTTAAGAAAATTTATTTAAACTTTTATTATAATATTTGGTTGAGGCTAAAAATTATTTCAAATTAAATATAAATCATTATACTATTTTCTCAAATATCTATTAAACAACAAGGAAACATGGTTCAATTTTATGGGGTTTTGAATTTTTCTTTGGGTTGCTTTTCCTTCCTAGGGGTTTGGGTGCTTTCTATAGTAGGTACCTCTATTTTAAAGACCTCTAATTCATGTATGTGAGGTTTTCATGATAAAAAAAAAGAAATATAGTGTTTTATATATGTTATGCATTGGCCACCTCCATCTCATGCTTGATTGTGGCTTAAAGATAAGGGTCAGACTCATCCTTATGGTTCAGAGGACATGGGAGAGTACTTGAACTTACATGCTGATTGTGTGAGATGAATTGTTTTTTTTTTTTTTATGAATGTTTGAGTAGGGTAACTAGATACCCTAGGAGTGTGGCTCACTATAGGTTGCCAAGACCCAAAGTGGTCGATAGGAGATCCTATGAGTGGGTTAATTCAAGTGATAACCTTTTTAAAATGAACTTGGGTTGGGTTGGGATATAACACACTAATACAAGATAAATGATTATTTTAGTCCATATAGGCCTATTGGAGTACCACGACCATTGTTACAAGATGGGTGGATCCTTTTGAGAGGGGACCATGGTACATGGTAGGTAGGGTGGATCCCGCCATTAAGGGTTTATGATGACACCCACCTAGTAGGTGTTCTGGTTCTCTCTCTCTTGTGATGTTATTTGATGTTGTTATGTGATATGTGGTTCTTGTTTATTGTTTTGGGGAAACATGTCTCATGGCCTTAGTATTGCCCTAGTACTTGTGTGGACCTTGGTTTTATCTCCTAGCGAGGGGGAGTGGACCTTTGTGGTTCCATGTGGTTGGGTGGTAAATATTTTTTGAGGTGTGTTCGTGATCTCTTTTGATGATGCCTCTTGATCCTTGGTTGTAGATGTTGAAGACCTTGCTTTTGAACTAGTACATTCAAATATTGTAAATATTATTTGTCACCCATGAACGGCCTTATAAGTAATTTTATCAAAAGCATTGTAAAAGGGAGGGTAGTTTATAGGAACTATGATAAGGGATGATTACTTTGTATTTGAAATAATGTTTTTAAAAGTTATGATACCCTTCCTATCCTATCTCTTTATGATCTTATTGTGTTGTTATGAAAATTGAGTAGAAGGCATTAATAGAAACTACAATTGCATTATTATATATGTTGTTATCAAATGAAACATATTAATTGCATGGATGTTTTAAATAATAATCAAGGGGAAAATGATGCAAAGGGTAGTTATTCATTCTATAGTGGGAATGGGATTATGCAAAATAGGATTGTTATGTACTATTACTTTGGTCTCAAATGAAATGATAAAATTTTTGTAGCGTATCAAATATATAGTAAAGTTAATGTGTTGTGAAATATTATATCATGCTCAAAATTAAGAAGATCATTGTATTTTATTTTATGCACATTATGTTATGTGTTAAGATGTTATATCTTTCAATTATGTTGATGGACATTAAAGGGAACCTGTAAGGGCATTAAGTATGTTTACTTTCTAGAAGTGGTAGATTTATGTTATATTAAAAATAAAATTGTAGCATATTTTAGAAATTTTGTTCTTGTCCTACCGGGTTCCTTGGCGGGTTATGACAATTGGTATCAGAGCCCTAGGTTGCTACACTAGGAGCTTTATGGTCTATTATGGTTAGTTAGATTATATTTTTCATCTATATATATCCTTCTTATGTTGTGTTACTCTCCCAGATGGCCCTTGTTACTCATAGAGCAACTAGGGATGGAAACCAAAACTTTGCCTCTAGGTCTCAGCGAGAGAGTTTCCAAGGGGACCATGAGGGAGAACAATCCCAAGGTACCCATAGGGAAGAGAGAGATGAAAGTCAGAATAATGAATCTGAAGGGGCTCAATTGAGGCGCATGATGGGGAAGATCCTATAGAGGTTAGATACAATTGAAAATAAAGCAAACCATAAGGAAGGAAATAACTCTCAACATCATGACTGTGAAAGAGATAGGAGCCCTAAGAGAGATAGAAAGATCAGATAGTGATTCTACTACTCACATGAGGGATTTACTTAGGGCTAAGATACCTCTTTTCTTTGGCAATGAGGGGGGATCTATGACATAAAATTGGATATTTGATCTTGAAAGATGTTTCACCATGCACCCTTTTAGTAGAAATGTTAAAGCTAGATGTTCCATTATGCACTTAAGAAAGTTTTCTTCAACATGGTGGCGAATGGAGGAAGAAAAACTCTAGGTCAGCATAGACACCATTTCTTGGGAATTATTTTTAGAAATCTTTAAAGATAGATTCATGTCAGATCAATGAAGAAAGGGTAGAGCAAAAGAATTCCATCACCTAAAAAAAAAAAAAAACATCGGTTGAAGATTATGAGTGAAATTTCTATGAACTTAAGCCCTTCTCTGGTTACAAGGATGATGGACCTATGTTGGTGCAACATTTATTAGGGGATTGAATGACCATATTTGTAGGGATGTAGCGGTCTTTGAAACAAAAAATCTTCGAGATGCAATAGCCAAAGCATTTCTAGTTGAGAGGAATGTTAATTTGGGTTTACGAGGTCATTTTGGCAACTGAGGCAATAGTGTTTGAGCCATCTCTAAGGGAAACCAATATCAAGGGATGCCAGGCTCTAAAAATAAACAATCAACTCTCAAAGGAGGACATTTCTCACACAAGAAAAAGTCCTAGAATTACAATCAGAGTGGTAGAAAATTTCAATACCAACAAAATCATGGTAATTCTCACACCCAGCAGAAGTATACCCCTCAACCATCCCAAAATTCTTAGAACATTAATAAAGGCAGTTACCAGCAATCGAGTGCACCATCTACAAGATTTTTTGTGAGAAACACGGGTTGTTATTCTTGTGGGCAACATGGGCATATTGCAGTACATTATCCTTAATGCACCAAGTCCCTCGCAAATGAGAATCAAGCAGCCTCCGAACCCATAGTAGGAAATGCAGGCCAGTCCCATAGAATATTTGCCGCAATAGAGAAAACGCAAGTTGATCACCAAGGCATAGTTATTGAAACCATAGGTTTGTTAAAGGGTAAAACTATATCTATTTTATTTGATTTTGGAGCAACTGATTCCTTCATATCTCCATCCTTAGTAGAAAAGTGTGGGCTAGTGGTGAAAGGGCATGGAGTTAAGTGGCAGGTAGAACTAGCGTCTGGGACCAAAATGACCACAGATTTATATGTCCAAGAATGTGAATTGGGATTAGGACCCTTCACTAGAAAGGTAGACCTTTAGGTAATCCCTCTCGGCTCTTATGGGGTTGTTTTAGGTATGGATTGGCTAGAGGAGCATGAATCCAACATAGAGTGCAAAAAGAAAACTATATATTATATTGATGATTTTGTTGAGCATAGAGTGATAGTAGGTATTCAACGAACCATAGCTCTCTATATGATATCTACAATGCAACTCAAGCGATGCATGCGAAAGGGATGTCAACTTTTTTGCAGTCTTAGTTAAGGATCTTGATGAAGAGGAATGTAAGGAATTAACACTTGATCACCCCTTTCTTCAAGATTTTGCTGATATATTTCCTAAGGAAATTCGATGAATGCCTTCAAAAAGGGATATGATTTTTGTATAGACTTGGTATCGGCAGAGGAACCCATCTCCAAGGCTCCATATCACATGACTACTTAGGAACTAAGTGAGTTAAAGTTACAATTAGAGGAACTATTGGAAAAGGGTTTTATTAGGCCTAGTGTATCACTATGGGGTGATCCAGTGATTTTTGTGAAGAAAAAGGATGGTTCTCTCAAGCTTTGTATTGATTATCGACAACTCAGTAAAGTTACCATTAAGAATCGATACCCACTACCCCGTATTGATGACTTGTTTGATCAAATGAAAGGGGAAAAGGTACTTTCCAAAATTGACCTTAAGTTAGGATACCACCAGCTAAGGATCCTCATGGCCGACATCTATCGTACAACCTTCCGTACTCGATATGGCCACTATGAATTCACTGTGGTGCCTTTTGGTCTAACTAATGCTCCTTTAGTACTCACGAGCATTATGAATGGAGTATTCAAAACTTACTTTGACAAGTTTGTGATTGTGTTCTTAGATGATATATTGGTGTACTAAAAAATAGTGGACTAGAATGAACAACATCTACGCCAAGTGTTACAATGCCTATGAGAGAATCAGTTATATGCTAATGTTGAAAAATGTGAGTTCTTTCAAACTAAATTTAAGTATCTTGGTCACAAGAAGGAATATTTATGGAGCCAACAAAGATTCAAGCCATAGTAGAATGGCCAACACCTGCTAATGTCTCAGAAGATTGCGGTTTCATGGGACTAGCCTTGCACGTATTCATGTCGTATTTCATGTTTCTATTCTTAGAAAACATACTCTAGATTTGACACATGTATTTGATTGCACTTCTTTATAGGTCGCGGATGGGTAGCTGGCTTTGGAGCTAGTACGTATACTACAACAGTGGACCTTCACCCTTAGGGGTCGCACCATAGAGCAGGCAAGGGTCCAATGGGACCCAAATGATGAAACTTCAGCTACATGGGAGGATTTTGGTAGACTTAGAGTTGCTTACCCCTATTTGTTTATAGGCTTCCAAGAGTAAGCCTAGTTCTAGGGGGGGAGGATGTAATACCCACCCTAGCGACTTTTCTTGGCATGGACATTATTTTTTATATTTGGTGATATTGGACTTTATATTTCCTTGTTAGAGTAGATGATGAGATATATTTAGTTATATTTGCACCTTTATGGTTCAGTATGTTATCTGATGCATTAGTGAGTTAGGGGTTTCATTGGTTTATGTACATGATTTCATTATGATAATCTTTTCATATGGCTGCTATATTATATGTTTATTATCTTGAGCTAACAATGCTAACCCAATCATGCTTGGAATAGATTATTATATGAGATATCTATAGGATGAGGCGAGGTATTCGTAGTTACTCTATGGAGACCCACATGATGCCGCACTCCCCCTCCTTGTTTGTCATTTATATATGTATATATATTTCTACCGTTTCGGTGATGCAGGATTGAAGGTACTAGGCATCGACTCCACCTGGCTACATAGGTTTGAGCGTGCCTCTAAATATTCAAATGTTGTTGTTGCAGAGATAACACTAAGGTTCCCACAAGTAAACCTATTGGATGTAGGTCTCCCGTTTAGTAAGATCACCCTATCTTGAGGGTTGGGAAATTCCATGTTTATGATGGGTATTGGTTAGAGTATTTTGATTCATTTTGATTTATGTTGTTCGTGATGATTTTTATATAATGTTTGAATATTTCTTTGATAGGATACTGACACATTAAATGATTTAAGTGGCTTATGTTATGTTGCATTAAAAAGATGAAATAAAAGTAATATAGATGTATTATGTTATATATATATATAGTGTGTGTGTGTGTGTGTGTGTATGTGTAATATAAGATTTGTTTTTATTAATTCTATATATAAAAAAAAGGATAAAATAAAAAGATCGAGGTTCAAAAATAATTTTATCTTAGTCAATGAGTTTTGAACCTATGACTTCTCTTGTATGAGTCTTGCTATTTATGATTGAGCTATATGTGTTATTTGAGATTCTTATTTAGCTATCTAGTATTTAGTATACTTATTTCCGTGGGGTATCTATTAAATTTTAAATAAACTCTTATAGTTAGTTTTAATAAATAATACCAACCATAGAGGTTGGAACGGTTGCTTGTTGCTTCCCATAAAACAACCTCTCCAACTATACAAGTTGGTATTATTTATTGAAGTTTGTATTTTGGAGTAAGGGGTTGGTATTTTCTGGGAAGATAAATCTGAAGAAATTTGAAGGTTTAGGAGCAGGAAGAGAGATTTGCACAGGAAGGGGTTGTATTTTTGTTTGTTCTTTCTCAAAATATTTTCTCCGTCGGACCCAAGGTAGGACTCATTCCAGGAAGAATCCATGTAGCTTGCTTGTGTTGTGATTTTTGTGCTATATGTTATGCTTGCATAATTTAAATGAATACTAGATGAAAATATAAAATATAAAAATTTGAATATTATTCTGGAAATACTTTCTTCTACTTCTTTCCTTGTTTGTGTAAGGGATAAGGTTTGGTTGGGAAATTCAATTTGGAGAAAAAGAGTGTCATGTTGGGGAGTAATGACTCTTGTATTTATTTTTATTTTTATTTTTTTATATAAAAATTATTTATGATCTATAGTAATTCAAATATAAAAATACATCTATAATTAAATTCCATATCTCAACCAACAACTATTCTTCAAGTGTCAAGTATCAACCCAACAAACAAGATTTCCATTCTCATGATTGTCCCAATTTTGATAGTTTTGATTCTGTTATTCATAACTTTCATTACGGATAATATTTTGCAAATTTCTTCAGCTAAAACATAGACATCTAGGTGTACTAAAACATATACAAAATTTAGGGAACTCCAACAGTTAGTTTGAAAGTTAAGTTCCCCATACCGAGACTAATTTTCTGTCAATAAAAACTAAAACAAAATTCATTGTTTGTGTCACTAGGGCATCAAATATCTTCCTCAAACTAAAAAAAAATGATTCTAAAATAAATGGATATGAAAGATAACTCCAAATATTGTAATAATCCAAAATATTTCATCTTTTAATGGTTTAAATGAATTTATGAACAAACTCTTTTCCACAACTCTATCAAAGAGGGTTTAAAATAGTATTAAGAAAATCTATTTAAACTTTTATTATAATCTTTGGTTGAGGCTAAAAATTATTTCAAATTAAATATAAATCATTATACTATCATCTCAAATATATTTCAGTCTTCATTCAAACCATTTATCAAGATAAGTATCTATTAAACAACAAGGAAACATGGTTCAATTTTATGGGGTTTTGAGTTGTTCTTTGGGTTGCTTTTCCTTCCTAGGGGTTTGGTTGCTTTCTATAGTAGGTACCTCTATTTTAAATACCTCTAATTCATGTATGTGAGGTGTTCATCATAAAAAATATATATAGTGTTTTATATATGTTATGCATTGACCAAGTCCTTCTCATGCTTGATTGTGGCTTAGAGATAAGGGTCAAACTCATTTTTATGGTTCAGAGGACATGGGAGAGTACTTGAACTTATATGCTGATTGTGTGAGATGAATTATTATTATTTTTTTATTTGATGAAGGTTTGAGTAGGGTAACTAGATACCCTAGGTGGGTGGCTCACTATAGGTTGCCAGGACCCACAGTGGTTGCTAGGAGATCCTATTAGTGGGTTTAATGCAAGTGATAACCTTTATAAAATGAACTTGGGTTTGGTTGGATATAACACACTAATACACGATAAATGATTATTTTAGTCCATATAGGCCTGTTGGAGTACCACGACCATTGTTACAGGCTAGATGGATCCTTTTGAGAGGGGGCCGTGGTACATGGTAGGGAGGGTGGATCCCAACATTCAGGCTATATGATGAAACCCACCTAGTAGGTGTTCTGGGTCTCTCTCTCTTATGATGTTATTTGATGTTGTTATTTGATATGTGGTTCATGTTTATTATTTTGGGGAAGCATGTCTCATGGCCTTAGTATTGCCCTAGTACTTGCATGGACCTTGGTTTTATCTCCTAACAGGAGGGAGTGGACCTTTGTGGTTCCACGTGGTTGGGTGGTAAATATTTTTTGAGGTGTGTTCGTGATCTCTTTTGATGATGCTTCTTGATCCTTGGTTGAAGATGTTGAAGACCTTGCTTTTGAACTAGTACATTCAAATATTGTAAATATTATTTGTTAGCCTTGAATGGCCTTATAATAAACATGTAAATTTATGAAAAACATTGTAAAAGGGAGGGTAGTTTATAGGAACTATGATAAGGGATGATTACTTTGTATTTGAAACAATATTTTTAAAAGTCATGTTACCATTCTTATCCTATCTCTTTATGATCTTATTGTGTTGTTATGAAAATTGAGTAGAAGGCATTAATAGAAATGACAATTGCATTATTATATATGTTGTTATCAAATGAAACGTATTAATTGCATGGATGTTGTAAATAATAATCAAGGGGGAAATGATGCAAAGGATAGTTATTCATTCTATAGTGGGAATGGGAATATGGGAAATAGGATTGTTATGTACTTTTACTTTGGTCTCAAATGAAATGATAAAAGATTTGTAGCATATCAAATAGATAGTAAAGTTAATGTGTTGTGAAATATTATATCATGCTCAAAATTAAGAAGATTGTTGTATGTTTATTTTATGCACACTATGTTATGTGTTAAGTTGTTATATCTTTCAATTATGTTGATGAACATTAAAGGGAACCTGTAAGGGCATTAAGTATGCTTACTTTATAGAAGTGGTAGATGTATGTTATATTAAAAAAAAAATTGTAGCATATTTTGGAACTTTTGTTCTTGTCCTACCGGGTTCCCTGGCGGGGCATGACATTTAACAACTTGAGGAGGATCCAGGAATGTGATTCAATGGATTCTAGTAGTCTTCAACATCAGCTTATTGTGGTACTAGAAGATCTTGATCAAGCTTAAGATGAGATCTCGCAAATGAAAGAAAATCTTAAGGATGTTGATAATTTCATTCAGTCACTTAAAGATTAGCTGAAAAAGTCTAGGGAAAAGAGAAAGGAACTTGTTGATAAGCTAAAGGATAAAGAAAGCCAAAGCATAAATTACCAAGCCTTGAAAGTGAAGACAAAAGAATGTGAGAAACTTGCTAGAGATAATGCAGTCTAGAAGAATAAGATTGAGTCTATAGTGTTGAGGTTGACAAAGGAGATGGAAGGAAGAAATAAGAATGAAGAGATTCTTAATCAATCCCCGAAAGATAGATCTGATGAATGTTATAGACTTAACTATGAGAATGATGAATTGAAGCTTGAATTGATGTAATCTAAGAACAATGAGCAAGAGCTTGAAAGACATATTATCACCTATGGATGAACTTAATACTACTAATGAGTACAAGGAGAACTTCAAGATTAGCTTAGCTAAGCTTGATGAGCTATTACAAAGCAAGCCGAGCAAAGATGACGAGCGAGGGCTTGGATTTGAGAAAGGTGAAAGCTTTGGATCTATTCATAGCAATCCTAAGTCTCAACATTAGAGGAACAAAGCTAAAAGGCCTCCGGTAAGGCAACCTAATGCTCATAAATTCAATGGTAACTATTTTGTTTGCAATAAATTTGGTTATATGGCTATTCAATGTAGAAATGGATTGAATCATAATGGTCCTTGTTTCTCTGATCAGTGTTTCAATTGCAATAAGTATGGTCATAAATCAATTGAATGTAGAAATATGGCAAATAACTCTTTCAATAAAGGGATGTTAGATGCTATGTATAAGGTATATTTGGCCATATTACTAACCAGTGCAATTCAAGAGGAAATCAAGGGAATAACATGCCTAGTCATTAAACAGCTGTGTGCTACAATTACAACAAATCCAGTCACATTGTAAGATTTTGTAGAAGCAAGAATGTGAATAGGAAGGGCCTGATAGACAAGAGAAAGAATGTTTAGAAAGATGATAAAGGAAAAGGAAAAATGACTGTGGAAGAGATCAGAGGTTAGATGAATAAGACATGGGTGAAGAAGAGTGACTCAGATGCTGGAAACAGGTCTGTGCCTAATTCCGCTGCTGTGATTTCCTCCATGAATTAGATTGAGGACTTTGTCTTAAGCGGAGTTTTCATGCAAATCCTTTTCTCCCCTACTAGTAGTGATGTCCAAAGATCGACAGGCTATCAGTATTTGTATTTTGATAGTGCAAATATTTTGGAAGGAGTTCCAGAAGAGTATGAGCGAATTTGAAGATCTGCAAAAGAATTCTTGAGAGACTATGTGTATGCAGGGTATCGAGATGAATTAGGGAAAAGTTCATTTATTACACCAAAAATTTAGGTATGCAGATGAAAAAGTGACTTAACTCTTTCATTTGTCACTTTGCATTAAAAAAGAAGAGGTTTGGAGTGCTCTGCAAGAATATTGTCAAGCAAGATCAAGCATCAAAGCGATTTCCCAAGAGAAAACCTAATTCGGTGGTTGAGGTATTTATCGGTGAACTTTTCAAAGTTTGAAATTTCTTAAATGGAAACTTCTGGTATGACGACACCTCTTGTTGTAAATATTACTGAGAGAGCTTGACCAAATTTCAAGAAACACGCATTTATTTCCATGGAAGATGGTCCGAAGAGTTTTTTTTCATTGGCTCCACATAATATTCTTCATATCGAGGATACTAGGGTTTACACTCACTGCAACCTCAAGGATTTGTGAAGCTCTCATCTATTGAAACTCCACAATAAGTAGTTGATTAATGGAAATTTCAGGCTGAAACCAGAATTCAAAGTATTGGAGGAAATGATTTTTGTGCAGTTCATCAAATTTCTTATGTTCGATGAACAAGAATGGTTTTTGATGAATAAAGATGAACAAATAATACCCTAATTAGTACTGAGAGGGGAGGCGGTGAATCAGTTTAGACAAAAACTTTCTCAACACTTTATCATATTAAAACAATGTTGACCGATTATCTTCACAATTGAACTTAACCATGGGTATATAGGTTAAACACAAATACTTCAGACAACATTTGACATATATTAAATCTTGATGACTAATTCCTGATATAATAAAGCATGAGTTGTATAAATAATACCACAATCAATTAGCAGTGCATGCATAACTAACTTAATCAACAACTACTCAATCATCACATTAAAACTCACAACCCATAACACACAGATTTTTTCACGTGGAAACCCAAATGGGAAAAACCAAGGTGGGGATGAATACCCACAAGCTTGTTTTGAACTCTTTTGAAGTTTGCTCTGTTAGGAGCCTAGTCCGGTTAAAGACTTTACAATGAGGTTTTGCTAGGAACCATTCCTTCTAGGGATTACCTGGTTAAGGGATGGTTATAAACCCTATTAAATGTTACCTCGCTAGAGGATTTAAAGAGCTCAATGAACTTGAGTCACCTAGTTAGAGGATTTGCAACGAGCCTTTTAAAGCTACTTGGTGAAGGGATTTTCCTTATGTTGAAATGGTTAGAAGTCAACAGATAAAGATTTGATCTGATAACAACACTACTTGCTAAGGCAGATCCTTTTCAGCTCCTCTCCTCTCTAATCACACTCTGCAGATTCCACACTCTGGTTTGGCAAGTATCTCAACACAAACACACCATTTTCCAACACTAATAATAACAAATATCATTAACCTTATAGACAACAATTAGGTCGGTAGCACAAACCCTAAACCTTAAAAATTTTAGGTTTACAATTACAAGTGGTCCAATCTTGACCATTCAAACATATTGCATAGAGTAAAATGATCTAAAACATATCTCAAGTCATTCTACATCATTCAATCTTCACCGCATCTAGAAATCAGTAACCCATCACGTGCACTTCATACACTGCTCAAAACATTCCGCATTCTCGAGGTAGACATTCAATGCACTCGATCTTCACGCGCAAGATCCTCAAAGAAATCCTTCACATGCACATAACTGACATGGCACCATGATCTCATCCTTATCTCTTAACTAACTCATCACAAAATGTCATCAATTGCTCCGCATAAGCCACACTTAAAACCCTAGAGCTGAGCAGAGACTACCAACCAGTAGTCAAACATAGTGAGCCCTGACATTGGTCCACTCCATCCCGGTTGACCATAACCGCTCCCAATATTCATACCAGTTCATACCAGTTCACCTATTCACATCAATGACAACATACGTTATTACCACTTCATCATATGCCAACAATATCCCCCTTTGGTATTGATGGCAATACTCGGTGTATCATTGCTTAGTGTCTGCACCATGCTCAATAATATATACTGGTTCAAAGATCACAACCACCACCATTTGAACTGGTCAGTGTGTATTCTACCATATGTATTCATCATCAAATATCTTCTCCCCCATACATCATTAGATATCGTCTCCCCCTTTGACAACAATGCCAAAGTGGAGGCACAAGCTTCCAAGCTCCACTATGCTACTCCCCCTGTGGAGTAGCATCCTTCAACACATCAATCCTATAATATTTGTCACTCTAGAACCTGACTGATGTGGAGCACACATTTTTAATTCACTTCATGAAGGGGCAAAACCCCTAATTCACCTCTCAAATAGGTAAATGTAGTCTTTGGTAAGGGCTTAGTGAATATGTCTACTAATTGCTCCTTATTGGAAACATGTTCTAATACAACCTCTTTATTCTAGACCTTTTCTCTCAAGAAATGATACTGAGTTCAATGTTCTTTGTCCTAGCATGCAATACTGGATTTTTGGAAATATTTATTGCATTAGTATTATCATAGAAAATACTCATTGGTTTAGATATAGGCACTTTGAAGCCATTCAGTACATGTTTCATCCAGATTACCTAAGTGCAGTTCATAAATGCTACCACATACTCTGCTTCAGCGGTAGATTATGAAATACAACTCTACTTCTTGCTCGTCCATGAGACTACTTGATGTAGAGCATCATAAAAAACCAATCACAACTCTAGGATCATGTCGATCCATCCATATTTTAATCATGATAAAAATTCATTATAGGCATATTTCATCATTCGTCAACAATCAATCAATCAAGAAAGCATAAACTTAATCTAGGTATCAAACTTGCCAACTTGGTGCCCCTTTGGATACACCTTTACACAGAGGTCTATAACTTTTTAAAAAGAAGTAAAAATCTCAATACCTTTAGTTAGACCCTGAAAACCTGTATTATAAATAACTTATCCAAAATTCATAAAGATCCAACAGTGCAATAAACAGTTATCATCTCTACACCGAGACCAATTTTGACTGTCATAAATCTAGAAAATGTATGCTTGTTGCCTGCTAGGGCATCATAGTTTGCAAAAAATACTTAACCAAACTAAAAAAATACCATACTCAAATGAAATCCCTATGAGTCTACTTTCATAATATTCAAGTCATTAATTTTTCCAATGGTGAAATCACAAGATAAGTACAAACCCTTTCCAGCAACTCCATTTAAGATAGTTTAAAACCAGTTTTCACCAAAATCTTCATAACTTCCACAAATAAAAACAAAAATGCCTCAAACCAAAGGGAAAAGAAAGAGGATTCACATATCTTTCCAATACGTCTATTTATATGTCTTAATAATCTCATATGAGTTCATACCATATGCTACAATGTGACTATTCTTAGGAAGTATCAAATCTACAATTAACAACTTTCACCAAAACTTCCATATCTTCTTCATTTATAAACATAATAACTTCAAATGAAAAGGAAAAGAAAGGTACTTAACATATATATCTATCCATTATACATATACAAAGGTTTCCAGGCCATACATGGTTGTACAACCAACACAAAAACTGGAAAGCCAATCAAAATAATAATAGTAGAATGCATCAAAATGTATCCAAAATGTTCTCCTTTATTCCCTTTCTTTCTTTTCTTATTTGGAATGACCATACAATATCTTTTTATAGACTCTTGGTTAGTTTTTACCTTACAAATACCTCTCATAACCAAATTTTAACCCCTTTTTCAACTTTTGTTGCATTTTTGCAACTTTGTTTGACAACATTTTGTTGTCAAGTTGACAACTTTTACACTTTTGCATAAATGACTTTGTGGCTTTATAAAAACATTCAATACATGTCCAAATGACCTATTTAATACTTTTTACATACTTGCTAGCCTTCTCATGGCTTTTTATACGATTTTGACCTTTTGACCAATCTAGGCCTCTAGTGGACAACTTTTGCAAATTGGCTTTATAGCCTTACATATGTTGGTTCAATGACCTTAGTAACATTATAACAATATAGAATATGACTTTATTTTCTTCCAATATTCCTTTATTGAAAATTTACCTCATGGTAGTGCTCTTGTGCCTAGGTGCTCCTGCACCACTAGTCTTCCACCAAGGCAGAACGCTCCAACGGTTGTGCTCTTCCGGTCGTCCACATTACCTGCTCAATCTGCATCAGTAAATGCTTTGAGACCAAATTTTCCATTGTATGGATACCACAATCCATAATCAACTGTCCCTTTTAGGTATCTAAGAATCCTCTTTACCGCTACCAAGTGGGATTCTCTTGGACTCTTTTGAAAAATGAGCTACTATGCCAATTGCATGAGCAATATCCAGTCTATTGTGCACCACATAGTGTAGCTTACTGATCATTGACCGATACTCCTTCTCATTCACCAACACTATATCATCCCCCTTTGTCAATTTGCAGTTGGTCACCATTGATGTTCCAACCAGTTTGTTGTCCTCCATTCCAAAGGTCTTCAATACCTCTTTGATATACTTGGACTAGGTAATAAAGAAACCCTCCTTCATCTATTGAATCTTTAGACCAATGAATAACTTTATCTCTCCAATCAGAGACATCTCAAACTCTTTCTTCATTTCATCTATGAATGCATGGCTCATTTCATCATCTCCTCTGAAGATTATGTCATATACAAATACTTCACATATCAGAATCTAATCACCTTCAGATTTCAAGTAGATGTTGCTATCATCACTTGTTTTCTAAAATCCTATCTTCACAAGATGAGAGTGTAACCTTTCATACCATTCCCTTGGTGCTTGTTTCAATCTATATAGGGCCTTGTGTAATCTACACACCATGTTACTCTCTTCTGACAAAGAAAACCCATCTGGTTGCTCAATATACACTTCTTCTAGGATTCCATTCAAGAATGTAGACTTCACATCCATCTAGTATACCTTAAATCCCTTGAATGCTACAAATGCAAGTAGCATTCAAACACTTTCCAGTCTAGCCACTGGGTTAAAGGTTTCACCATAGTCTTCTCCCTCTTCCTGAGCATATACCTTGCATACAAGTCTTGCCTTGTTCCTTACCACTGCACCTTCTTCATTCAGCTTATTTCTGAAGACCCATTTGGTACCAATTACATTCTTATGTTCTGGTTTGGGTACCAAGGACCATGTTGCATTCTTTTCTATCCGGTCTAGCTCCTCTTCCATTGCCTTTATCCAGTCTTCATCAGTAAGTGCCTCCCTAGTGTTCTTAGGCTCAAATTTTGAAATCATGCAAGGGTTTTATTTCACCTTTCTCCTTCTGAGTGTCCCTGCATCTTTGTCTCCTATGATCTGCTTCAGATCATGATGTAGTTTCACATACCTAGGAATGACCCTAGCTGGTTCTACTTGCTTTTCCTCTTCTTCTTCCACTTCATCTTCATCTTCATCTACTGCAGCTTCTACTAGTATAGGAATACTAAGGTCTTTCTGGTGTTTGCAACTTGTTTCCTTCTTAACTGGTTCCCAAAAGGCTACACTTGGTTGATCTTCCATTTGCTTGCTGCTGGTTTCCTTAGGCTCCTCAGGTGATTCATCAACCTTGACATTGATACTCTCAACAATTTTTTGAGTTGTGTTGTTGTAGCATTTGAGAGCTTCTCTTTTAGTGGAATATCCCAAAAGTATTCCTTCATCACATTTATCATTAAACTTTCTGAGATGTTCACCTCTCTTGATATAGCACTTACTGCCAAACACTTTAAAATAACTCACATTAGCCAGAGTTCTCCTATTCGAGTACTCATAGGGGGTTTTGTCTTTACCTTTCTTGATGATTACTCGGTTCATAGTATAGACTACAGTGCTCACTGCTTCTCTCCAAAAAGTGTGAGCAACCTTTCCTTGGATCAGCATAGTTTTGGCCACTTCAACTACAATCCTGTTATTTCTTTCTACTATGCCATTTTGTTGTGGTCTCCTTGGGGTAGACATCTTCCTCTTGATGTTGTTCTCTTCATAGTACTTGTTGAATTCATCAAAAGTGAATTCACCTCCCTGATCAGTTCTTAGGCATTTTATTCTTCTGCCGCTCTCCTTCTCCACCAATGCTCTAAAGGATTTGAACTTTCCAAATGCCTTGGACTTGTCTTTCAAGAATGTGACCCACATCATTCTTGAGCAGTCATCGGTAAGAATCATGAAATACTGATCTTCTTGAATGCTTCTGGTTTTTATTGGATCACACAGATCGATGTGCACAAGATCAAGTAAGTTCTCTCCTAAAAAAGACTTACCTTTGAATGTTGAGGAAGACATCTTCCCAAGTTGACATTCTCTGCATAACGCATTCTCTGGTTTGTTCAGCAAAGGCAATCCTCTTACTGCCTTGATCTTACTAGCCTTTATAATATTATCAAAATTCATATGACAAAGTCTCCTATGCCATATCCAACTGTCATTAAACTTCGCCATCAGGCACTGACTAATCTTGGCATTCAGCTGAAACAAGTTTCCTTTGGTCTTCTTACCGGTGGCAATAAGTTCACCACTCTTTTCAATTATTCTGTAGACTCCACCTTTGAACTAGAGAATGGGTCCTTTGTCATTCAGCTAAGCAACACTCAAAAGGTTGTTCTTAAGGCCTTCCACCTAGTAGACATCATCCGCACTTCTCTTTCCATTCAGTGGGACGGATCCTTTTCCTTTCACCATGCAGGGTGCATCATTGCCAAACCTGACAACACCTCCATCATATTCTTCTAGAGATAGAAACTCTCTCTAGTCACCAATCATGTGGTGAGAACGCCCGCTATCAATGATCCACTCATTAGAGCTATCAATGCGAGAGACAAGGGATTTCTAATCAGACACCTCTTCCTTTACAGCTACAAACACTATGTCCTCATTCTCTTCATCCTCAGATTCTTCAATGGTAACACCTTCATCAACTGCAACAAGACAATTTCTCCTAACTCTTCCTTTATACTTTCTAAACCTTTCTGATTTATCCTTATTGTCATTGTTAGGACAGTTAATAGCTATATGTCCTATCTTATTGCAGGAAAAACATTTTAGAGGAAGCTTACCTCTATATTTTCTAGTGCCTTTTGTAAGTCTCTTGGCAAGAAGAGCTTCAAACTCCATCAGAATCTCCTCATCATCCATGTCTCTGCTTGGCCTAGATTCATAATTGGTGCTGACTTCTTTTCCCTTCTTGGTTGGTGCGGAGAAAATAGATGCTCTAATGGCCGACACTATCTTCTGAACACTACCATCATAGCTATTCAATTGATATGTAGTCAACTTTGCAATGATAGAGTCTAGATATACCTTTGTCTTGTCGATAGACCTTAACTCCTGAATAGCAACAACCCTGATTGCATAGACTGGTAACAATGATCTCATAACTTTACTGACAACAGTGGCATCATCAATTGTTCCACCAGTGGTCTTGATATCTCCAACCACACTCTTGATCCTTATGCCATATTGTTGAATGGTCTCACCTACAACCATCCTCATGACTTCAAATTTTCCTCGAAGGCTTTCTTCCTTAGCCTGCTTGACATCCTCATCACCGCCATAAATAGTTTCCAGTGTGTCCCATACATCCTTAGGATTGTCCTTATCTTGTACATCAATGAACTCAATATCAGACAAGCTACTAATAAGGGCTTCCATGACTCGCCCATTTTCTTGAATCTCTCATTTTTTATCATCCGTTAGAGTGCTAGTGGGGATTACATAGGAATTCTCAACATAGCTTCAGTGTTGAGCACCCAAACTCTTGATATAAATCTTCATTCTATCCTTCCATATTTTGAAGTTATCCCTATTGAACTTAGGAACTTCCCTCTTCATCATTAAAGCAGGATCTTTTGCCTCAAGCAGTTAAGCTTATATCACCGAGGACCTGGAGTTGCTCTGATACCAATTGATGAATAATGATGAACAACTAATAGCGTCACTGGTACTGAGAGGGGGGGGGTGAATAAGTACAGACAAAAAATTTCTCAACACTTTATCATAGTAAAACAATGCTAACCGGTTGTCTTCAACATTGAACTTAACCATGGGTATACCAATTAAACACAGATACTTCAGACAACATTTGACAGATCTTAAATCTTGATGACTACTTCCTGATATAATCAAGCATGAGTTGTATCAACAATACCATAATCATTTAGCACTGCATACATAACTAACTTAATCAACAACTACTCAATCATCACATGAAAACTCACAACCCATAACACATAGATTTTTTTTATGTGAAAACCCAAATGGGAAAAACCACAGTGGGGATGAATGCCTACAAGCTTGTTTTGAACTCTTTTGAAGTCCGCTTTGTTAGGAGCCTAGTCTGGTTAAAGACTTTACAATAAGGTTCTATTAGGAACCAATCCTATTAGGGATCACCTGGTTAAGGGATGGCTATAAAACCTGTTAAAGGTTGAAACCCTCTTAAAGGTTACCTCGCTAGAGGATTTAAAGAACTCAATGAACTTGAGTCACCTGGTTAGAGGATTTGCAACAAGCCTATTAAAGCTACCTGGTCAAGAGATTTTCCTTTTGTTGAAATGGTTAGAAGTCAACAGGTAAAGCTCTGATCTGATAATAGCACTGCTTGCTAAGGCAAATCCTTTTCAGCTCCTCTCCTCTGCAATCACACTCTGTAGATTCCACACTCTGGTTTGGCAAGTATCCCAACACACAAACACATCATTTGCCAACACTAATAATAACAAACATCATCGACCTTATAGACAACAATTAGGTTAGTAGCATAAACCCTAGACCCCAAATATTTTAGGTTTACAATTACAAGTGGTCCAATCCTGACCATTCAAATATATTGCATAGAGTGAAATGATCTAAAACAGATCTCAATTCATTCTGCATCATTTGATCTTCACCGCATCTAGAAATCAATAACCCATCATGCGCACTTCATACACTGCTCAGAACATTGCGCATTCCGGAGGTAGACATTCAATGCATTCGGTCTTCATGGGCAAGATCCTCAAAGAAATATTTCATATGCACATAATTGACATGGAACCACAATCTCATCCTTATCTCTTAACTAAGTCATCACAAAATGTAATCGGTTGTACCGCATAAGCCAAACTGGAAACCCTAGAGTTGAACAGAGACTACCAACCGGTAGTCACACTTAGTGAACCCCGACACTGGTCCACTCCATCCCAGTTGACCATACCACTTCCAATCTTCATACTAGTTCATAGAGGCTCATTTATTGACATCAATGACAACATACATTGTCACGGCTTCATCATATACCAATAGGTTTGGTATATTCTTAACAAGATGCACTATGAGTTCATGTGGTTGAACCAACTATTCAAGATCACCTAGAATGCCATTAGGGACATAATAGGGTTGTATTCATCACATGAGTTTCTCTCATTGAAGTTGTTGAAGAACCAAATTGTCACATATGCAATCAGTTTGAAGTTCAACAAAAGATCCATGACAATCAATGATATTGTGGAATATGATGTCCAATTTTCTTCAATGGTGATTGGGCATAAGATACACTACTCCATCATAGAGAATTTTGTATCTGGAATAACAATATATGCAGCTTATGAGATGGATCAAGAAAATAAAAAGTATGATATATGTGAATTACTCTGGAGTGAGTTGATGAAGAACTTGGCCAAAATCAAACAAGACAAGAAACATCCATTCAAATATGGAACTTTGATCTTGTGCTTGTTTTTTTACTTTATGAATGAAGTTCCAAGAGTTGGTGAATTACAATGGGCATATGACAGACCTGTGGGAGTGCAAATTAGAGAATTGTTATACAATGTTGGTGAAACTAAGCCCCAGAAAGCTATTTTATGGGGTTACTTAAAAAAAAATCAAAGCTAAACGCATGATAGGGAGAGGATCCCTAAGTATAGAGTTGAGAAGTATCTAGATACCATTTGCTTCATGGTAGATATAAACCAAAGTTTGATGGAGGTTGTTGAACCTAGGACTTTATGGATCATATGCCCATTAAGGTATGAAGTGGATAAGAAAATATTGGAGCTATGTGCTTAATGCTTGTTAAGCAAACTGGTAGATCCCCCAAAGGAGAGATTTGGAACTTATGTGGGGAAGAACTTAAAATTGCATAGTCAGTTCAAGAAACTAGAAATCCAGATGAAAGTGAGAAAGGAAGTGGAAGCATACACAAAGAGCATTGTAATATCTAAGGTGGTTGTTCAGGAAGCAAGAAACAAAATATCCTATCTACAGAGGACCATGTCAAGGAGAAGAAAGCTAAACCAAACATCTCTTCTCCCAAGCCAAAGAAAACAAGGAGCTCTGCATCATCCTTCGGTTCTCAAAAGGAATCCATCACACTAAAATCTCCAACCAAACCATTTGGTAAGGGTGAGAACAGGAAGAAGGAAAATGGCACAAGAGTATATGTCTCTATAAAGGATGATGAGGAGGCAAAATTAGATGAAGCTATTAAGGAAATAGAGCAAAAGGGCACAAAAGCTTCAAAGGTCTCTAAATTCAATCCCTCAAATGAAGGCCAAGCCAAGAAGAAGGTGAAGATAGATGCTGACAAGCCTGGCATGTCAATCTAATAGGTGAAAGAAACATTAATAGTACAAGGTAATCTAAGGCCTCTTTCTCATTTTTATGATAATTTTGATGATGATGGAAAAAAACTCTAGTGGAAGCTACAATTAAATATTTGAACATTTATAGTAAGGCACTTATTGAAATAATGCCAAAGATTCCAAAAGGTTTATATGACATTTTGGAAATGAGAAGACAAACTGGTAAAGATGAGGATGAAACAATGAAGGTGTTGGTGCCCAAAACCGCACATTGGAAAACCCAAAGACTTGCCAACTCTTTAGGAAATCCAATCAGCCTTAGCCAATGAACAGGGATGGTCGAAGACCAAATCCCTCCGCACTTTGGGCACCACAAGACCTAGGCAGGTGCACCCTTCCCTCTCAAGCACAAAAGAGTTATTTAAATGTGGATTTAAGCCTCTAAGCAAGTTTACACAACTGGCAAATTAGTGTTTTGCAACTTTGCTATATCATGTGCTTTAGTTGCATACTTTGAAAACTAAAAACTGAATATGAATAAAAGTATATGTTAAAGATATTGTATATTGAAAATGAAATGCTTTTGGGACTTGAATGAAATCTACAAGGATTAGTTCAAATAGGATATGGAAGAATGTTTCTCTGTAAGGACCTTATGCATACAAATCAAAATCTCAGAAATAAATAATAGACCAGTGCCTCTATCTAGGAATATGCATGATACTTTGTGGACAAATAATTCAATTAAACTCTTGAGATAGTTTTCAGGCAACTTGTAACACAATACTATCAATAAAAAGGTTCCATTAAGTGCTATAAGAACATGAAGAAGCAAATCTTATATTCAATTATAACAACTTGTGGTGGCACACTGTATTAAACCCTTTATCAGATTTATCAAGAGGACAAAATGAAATTCATCAACACAAAAGTATACATGAATTCTGGAATTGAAATAGTGAATCTTGTATATTAATTTTTGGAGAGTGAACACATACAATAGCTACACTTACATATACTCCATTACACAGTGATTGCCCAAAATGATACTTCCATTCCTACAAACTTCTCCAATACAGACATCCCATAGCCCCTACTGGTAGCCTCATGGATTGTGAATTGTTTCCGGATCACCCTCCTTTTTTAATTGAAAAAGACTCCCTATAAATACCTGATCTAAAAGGCATATGTAAAAGGACACACCCTTTCTCATACAGGAGGGAGTTACAAATAGTTGTTTTTCATAAATTAGCAGAAACACAAGCTTACCTCTTTAGTGGCCTCATATTTTTTCTTGAATGTCTCAAGAAGGGCTGGGATAGACATTTTAGTTCTTTGAAAAAAAAAATTGTATATATTTTCAAGCTTATGTAAGTTACTGAGATCTGTGTGTACATATGCCATTGTATATAGAATTTTGTGTAGACTTTTGGAATCTAGATCCCTACCTGTGCCATTGATGTCAAAGGGGGTTTTAAGGGTCATGAAAAATGTTGTATTCACCTTAGGGAGAGTTTTAGAATTTTGGAATTTTGAGATTTTGAGTTTTGCATTATATATATGTTGGTACTGATTCTAAGAGAATCATTTTTCACTAAGTGTTGTCATAAATGCCAAAGGGGGAGATTGGTGGCAAGAGACGCTATACAGGTCATCTAGTGTTGTCATTGTTAGAAACCCAAGTTAGATATTCCATCTGCATTCTATGATCTGATCCTACTAGAAATAAGAATGAAGATATGGTGAAGTTGGGTGAGATAGAACAAAGTATCCAGAAGAGTATAATATTTTTGTTGGCATTCCATTTTTGTTGAATATTTAGTGTTGTAGAGCTAGAGGAAGCTAGATATATGTTTGGAATACCTTATTCTAAAACCTTAGTCTTTGGTGATGATTTTCATGTGAGTTAGAACATCCGGTGTACAAGATTTTGAGTTGAATAGTGTGCTATGGCCAAGTTGGATGGTTGAACATTGTGCGGAAATGATGCAGCAATTTTGGTGATTTTTTATGTAATCGAGGATGTTTAGCTAACATTTGGGAAGTGTGTGGACAGTTATTTTTGGTTGGCATATGAATTAGTGTTCAGATTGAGTCGACTATGTATACATTTTTCATCATTTGTATAGTGTTCTTGAAGCTAACATATAGAAGACCTAATTTCATGTTGTGGATATATAAGACCCATGGATATGATCATTTTGGATATCAATGGTTGTGTGGAAAGTGTTTGTGGTTGATTGTGTGCAGTTTCACGTGTGCGAGTGAAGGATTTGTGCTCTGGACTATTGTAGAATAGTGAAACAAAGTAGTGTAATAGAGCAAGTAAAGATATTGTAAGACAATGAGTCTTCTCAAGGTTGTAGCTCTTATCTTTTGAGTTGTAAGATCTAGGCAGTGTGTCTGAATGTGTGTGTGTTCCCTTGTAATCATTATATTTGAGTGCACTCATTTTTTTGGTCTAATCCTCACCATGGTTTTTCCACATATAAAATCTTAGTGTTATGGTATTGTTGTTGATTGCTTTGTGTTTCTGCATCTCTCTTTTGTTTATTTTCATTAAGTGGTTGAAAGAACAAGTCAATAAAGTTAAAAATTGTAGAACATGGATTCACCCCCCCTCTCAGTGTTCCTTGATTCCAACAGACAATCTCGCTAATCACCCATTGGAAGTAGTTTTCCTGACTAGTGGTTGAGTTTACTAGAAGCATATCAATATCCGCTTCATCACTTTTACTATCTCTAGGGTTCACTGGGTCCATTGAGGGGAATATCCAATTTAATCTCATCTATCCCTTTTCCTTTTTCCTCCACCATTTTTCCCACCTTTTTCCTTTTAGAGCTATTAGGCCCCCATCTCCTGGGGTTTAGAAGGATGGGTTTTTTTTTTTTTGGCTACTAGTCTAGGGTGGAGTTTACATTTTCTACTATTGTTAGTGCCAGGAGTGCCCTCCTAGGAAAGGTACGCTTCCTCTGAATGCCAGTATTTTGGGTCATCATCAGGCCCATTAAGCTTCCACCAATCTGTGGTCATTTCGCCTAACTTGTCTTCAATTTCACTGTCAAAAACCACATGCACATTGGTGCCAGATGAGGGTTTACGATTTCTTTCAATTTTGTGGACAGCAGATGGCTTGACCTCATTTAATTTGGCACATTCCAAGATAAGGAGAATCAACCCCTCATGAAGAACAGGGTGATCACTATTTTGCCATGATTCAAAAGACTATGCTCCAAAGAAGAAAGTAAATAAAATGGCAAAGAAATTTTTCTACCATGTCTAAAGTGAATTAATATAGTGAAATGATAGGAAAAATTACTGACAAAGCAGTCATCCAAGGTGATGTACCTCATAATCACCTCGGCCACCTTTGCCTAGAGACTCAATAGGTCTTTCTATTGTATCCCCCATCAGCCATTTTCCTCACATTGTCCCTTTCACTCTTCTTGTCGAAGAATACAAACAGGGCTTCCTCTATCACCTTCTTCTCTTTGTAAACATTTTTTCCCTCTTTTCTTAAACCATTAATTTCAGCTATAAATGCTTCATCAACTCTAAATTAAGCTCCATAAGCACTAAGAATGTTGATGTTCCAACCCTTGACAAAACCTTTCATCGCCCTGGGATCTTGACCATGCATTTTTTTGAGGCATGGTTCAAGACCACCATCCACAATTTGAGTCCACATTTCCTTATTTTGTTCCCATTTTTGACATGAGGATGGGTCCATTTTGTTTTTATCTTCCCCCATGATTGAATTGCCCTTGCTGATTTTGAGGTTCGCCGTATTAAACCTAAACCCAAACTAGGAGACACAAAACCAAGAGACCAAGAAGAATATAGAAACCCTACCATTGTGTTGATTACACTTATTACAAGTAGTAGATTTACTCATGTGATAGGATAGTATAATTAATATTTGGTATTTGGGAGTATACAATATCTTCTGCATCCCTTCGTGTCATCTCACAAAAGTGTATTGGGAAATTTTCCCTTGCTTTCCATCATTTAATTTCCTCACACACCACACCTAAATTGGTCACATAGTTGGTAGGTTGGTTACCTTCCCAAAAAAAATTGGTTATTTGAATTGCATCCAACTTGGTAATCATAATGAGGCAGTCCTAGATTAAATGTTTGATTGTCCAACTAGGAGGCATTTGTTTAGTGAGACAATTAATGATATTAAGTGAATCACTTTCAAGCCATACTTTCTTATGGTCTCCATGAACAAAAATTTGAATCCCAATGTAAGCTGCATTTGCCTCAGTGAAGTGGTTTTTCTGAGTACCCAGTGGGAATGCCACTGTTGAGACAAGCCTACCATTATTATCATGTGCAATTCCACCACAGCCTATCGGCCCAGGATTCCCCTTAGCCACCCCATCAACATTAATTTTGATCCACCCTTTTGGAGGTGTAACCCAAGCAATATTTGGTCTAGTTTGGTATGCAATAGACAAGGTGCTAAACAAGGCATCTGGTTTTATTAGTAGATATCAAACCCTGTATTTATAAATTTTTAATTTTCTTATTGACCATGTTTAAAGATTTTTTTATTGGTCATTTTCAATGTAAATTCACACACTTGTGCACAACACTCAATGGTTATCAACTTTCAGTTAGTCAATATGAGTTATCTTCATTTATTAATCTAGTTGAAAATTTTGATGAGGCTCCCCAAATTTCTCAAGCATTTATGAAAAAAAAAAGACTCCACTAAGATAAATTCTCATCTTCTAATAACATTGAAACTCAATTTGTTGATGCAATACCTCCTATTACAATTCACTATTCATACAGACCAAACAATTACCACTTTTTCTGGCCATCTAATTCATAATATCGAGTGATGTATGTGTCTAAGACATGAAGTCCAAAACCTCATTGACTCTTATATAATATAGGCATCTAGTGTGAATGATAAAGGGAATAAATATATAGTACCTTCTAATAAAGAATTATAAATATTTAGTAATCGTTTTCATTTTCATTCTCCAAATTTTATAAATCAAAATTCTTATTACATATAAAATGATTTATAAACCATCCATGAAGGACAAGTAGTTAATGTTATAGAAACTTACAATAAACAAGAGAAAATTAAGACTAAGCTTAAACCTAGATTAACCTTCACCCAGTGTGCTAACTCAATGCATGCACCTAGTGGACTACTACACATTACTATTAGAATCAATGAAAAACCCACACATGGGGAGTCCATTGATCTAGTATGTATGGTGAATGTGGCTCTAGAATAATTTCTTTACAAATATGAATTATATCAATAAATGTATGATAAATTTTAAGTCTTGATTAAGTTCCTTGATGGTTTCATTTTTCCAACTATTGGCTCCACAACACTTCAAGTTAAAGTTTGTCCTAAAAGATTAGTTGTTATCTTTACCACAAACCCCACCTTGAACTAATTTTATTTCAAGTTTCATCAAATTTGTCTCACCTCCATAAAAGTAATCCCTTTTGTAGTCCATGAGAGTTTAAAATTACCATTTCAAGGATAAATGTAAACTATATTTCATAGTGGGTTTTATCCCTTCTCTAGACATAGAAATTTTGCAGCTGGCTAATTTTGGCCTCAACTACCTTAGCCCATTTTACCTCATGAAGAACCCTTGTTCCTTTTTTGTATCAAAAGATTAAATTTGGGAGATCAGATGAGTTATCCCTAAGTAGATCCTTAGGTCCCACTCTGACTACTACCCCTAAGGATCCTACAATGCCTATACATATAGAAATAACTCTTACTACCTATTAGTAATAAGTTAACCATGTCCTATGAAAAGAATATTTCCCCTTCCTATAGTAACTAGTGTGTATGATTTCATTCCACATGTGCATTCTATAAAGGACAATGAGGAAAATGATTAACACAATTTGGACCTCCACTTATCTTTCAAACTATAAAGGTTTCTAATGTTCCTTGTTCTATTCCTAGAGAAAGGGAGGAAAATGAATTGATGTTGAGTGATACCCAACCTCCTCCTACAAAATATATAAACTATACTAATAAAAATTATGGTGTGAGATAGCATCAAAAAAGACATCATGTTATGGTTTGTGAAATTTTCACAAGAAGTGAGTATTCCCTTAATAATTTGTATGTTATAGGGCCCTACCTCATCACACTTACTTTCATTCACCCACTCCTAAAATTGATCCTTACCTTTCCCAACCTAGACAAAATCTTGATTTGTTGATTCTAATGGATTCTTCTACTTGTTCTTCTACTATTGTGGCTCATAATGCTTGTGGTGATACCAATGATTCTATTACACCACTTCTTTTGATAAATATGGATGATGATTTTGATGATATAGTTGAAACCATAGAAAATGATTCTAAGTTATCTTTATTGTTTTCTAAGGCATTTAATTTATATCCCAATGACACATATAGTGATCCTTTGTTAGGAAATGGTGCATGTTTAGAACAAGATGTGGCTCCTTGTACTATAATTTCTATATATCCTTTAGCATCTTACCCGCCATCACTTTATGATGAGCAAGATAGAGGAAAAAATGATTTCTTATAGACTTATCTCAAAAGTATAGTACCTCTTTATTTTTGTATGTTATCTTGTGTGTAATATGAATCCGTTGGGGTGCTTCATTACATGTCTTTTATTTATTACACCCTCTTTGGATGATCCTTAATGTTCCATTAGCATAAGGATGTTAGCACAAATATTATTACATTTCTTTGGAACCATTACATACAATTATATATAGCTATTCATCACTCCTATATAAATTATCATTGATACTCATCTAGTAACATTGAACTATTATCCACCTCTATTTCTCTCACATATGGTATTAGAGAAGTTATGTCACCAGGCCTGGTATGATGAAGAACCATGCATTGTTTCTATATTGTACATGGACAAGACGATTGAAGTGACCTTCAAGAGTTTGTTCTCTACATAACATGTAGAAAAGAGAAATCATTAATATTTGGGACAAAAATGAATATTGTGTGTAATAGTGTCTATCTTGGCTCCTAAATCATTCATTTTTGTCCCACGTCTCTTTTGTTCTCCATGCCTATGCATCTATATTGCTTGTTGAATGACCAACATTTTGATATGCATATGAGTTCAACATATCTATTTTGAAAGTGAATGTTTGTGGATTTTTTGAAAGTCTCCAGTCTTCACTATTACTTATGAACAACCTATATTTTCATGCTCCTATGTAAGGCTAACCAGGGTGAACAAGTTAATTTTGTTAGCTATGCCTCTTTCACTAGAAATTTTATTTTATGTGGCTATTATTCTTTTTTTCCTCCATTGTTAATGTGGTGTTTCTTTGTATAAATATGCATTTTGTAGTTGTTAATGATAAATGATAATTTAATTTTAATTCATTTAGCTACTCCATCTTCTTTATTTTCAATCAGTAAGTTTGTCTTCTCTTTTCTAGATAGATCCCTATGTAGGTTAAGTTGCAAAATTTTGCATGGTATCAGAGCCTGGGAGCTAAGAATAAGGAGAACAAATAGTTGTTTTTTGTAGGTATCAAAGATTTGAGTTGTTTTATAATGAAATTCTCCTTTCTTTGGGGGGTATCTATTAATATTTTTGTTTAATAAATGAACTAAAATAGAGTTCTAAAAGGGGATACTTAAAGGCCAAAATGGGAATAAAATATCACCCATCTGTAATCACTTTGGAAGAAGGAAACTACAAGTCTCGGCATGATATAATCCTAAAGCACTATTTATGGATTCATATATTGCCACAATTGTAATATGGGCTTATTCTCAGATCAAGTACATTTTGGCAGAAATCTGGATGGGAATGTAGAAATAATCATGTCTTAGGATTAATTGGTTGGAGACCACACATTATAGGCTCTATCATAGATTGAATGCCCTTGCACTCTTTACGCCACTTTATTGGAAATGTATGTAGGTCCCACTGAACCTCCATTCCTAGATGATCCAACTATAGACATACTTCTTTGCCTTGATAGGAGGAGCGTTGATTCTCCTGCTTACATAGAGACATCTCCTCCTACTTCTCCTCTTTCTACACCTCTAGTATTGACTACTATTTGGTCACCTCCACCTACTAGTTTGACACAGATCTTGGCTTTTTCAAATTCTACCTTGGATTCTCTTCAACAGGTTCATTCTTATAATCTTGATGAGAAAGATATAATCATTTAAGACATTTATCATTGGTTTGTTGAATCTCTCCTTGATTATGATGACAACATTAAGGACACATCTTCTCTTTGATGTCAGCTCACATCGAGATGCATCTTCTTTTGGTTTGGATTCTCTTGCTCTCTTGACCATTCCATGCTATGATCTTGACACATTTTGATTGCAACCTGAACAAATCTCACACTTCAATGGTCACTATTCTTGAGTCTTGTATGATAGAGTCATAGTTCAACATCAGATTAGAGAAGCATGAGTATTTTTCAGAATGATTCATCTTGATTCCATTGTAAATTTCACTTGAGTGGGTATTCATCAATTTGATAGCTCGAGGTTTATATCTTCCAAAATGAAGAGGCATAATTTGTTGCAAAGGAACATACTACAACATTTGCCATGCTTCATTTTGTATTAATATTCTTTCTCTTCTTTATGGAAGAACAAATGGACACTATCTTTTTATTTTCAATTTTTGCAAGACCTTCTTGGGGTGAAGGACATTGTAGCATAGTAGCTACCATACAGAGTTGGTGTAAACTTTGAGGGATTTTTTTTTCTTCTCAGTGGGTTTTCCCTCTTTCCTCTTTTTTCTCTTTTTTCTCATTAGGCTTAGTCTCCTTAATTAGACTTCAGAGGGTCCATTAGTGCACAACTCCAGTCTTCACCGTTATAAACAATTTGTGTTTGCATGCTCGTATGTAAGGCTAATCGAGGTAAACAACAAGCTAATCTTATTATCTCTGCCTCTTTGATGGGATGGGGTTTGGGATAGACTAGCCTAGTCTATGCTCTTGGATCCTTTCCTTGGATCACTAGGTGCTCTAACCACCCCTAGGCTCTCTAGGACTTCCCCTGCTTGTGGAATCCCCTGGCCTTGCCCAATCCACCAACCAACAACTTGAAAAACTACTCCTAAGGTCTCACCTACTCATGAGATTCAAGGTACCCTTACTTAGGCTAATAAGGGTCTGGCTTGTTCCACACCTTCCTAGGTCTTAGCAAGGATAGGCCAAGTCCAATACATGGTTTTTCAACCCATTCATGTGCCCCCAAGAGGTTTCAAGCTTTCAACCCCTTACTGATTTCACTATTTTGTCTTTTGCCTACAAAATAGGGCTACAAGGATTGTGACCAATTAGGGCTCCTAACTAGTCCTTTAGGGCTCCCTCTTGCAAATGATGCATTTTCTTGTGAAACCTCCCAAAAGACCTACCATTAATTTGGCAAGGACTCAAGGATTTTTCAGGTTTTAGGCCTCCAAGTGTCCGTACACTGCCCTAGGTGGATTTTAAGGTTTTTAAGGGTTTTTAGGAGGGTTTTTAGGCCTGCCAGGGTCACAGTGTAGGTTTGGTACTCTTGCCACCTTGTCTAGATTGGTGGAAGCTCCTCCTTCACACTAATGGTGCTCCACTCACCCCTCTATAAGTCCTCCAAAGGGTGCCTCCTTTTCTGACCTTCCTTGCTCTCCAGGACCTCTGCAACTTAACCCTTCCTAGTCGGGCACTGTTCTGTCTCGCCTACGAGTGGGTCTTTAAATGGCCTCCTTGCATCTTCAAGTGTCCTACTTTTTTGGGAGTATATTACAAGGTCTTCACTCTCATTCCCCATGATTTCATGGTGGTTCCATAATGCGGAATGGAGTTATGAACCCATTTTCTCAAAACAGTCCCAAACTGGACATTGAGAAGGTAAGTTACAAAATATTTACAAACACACCACACTTGCAAAACAAAACCTAATCTAATTGCTAAAAATGGTAGTAATTACACCATACAAAATAGTCCACAGTTTTTCTTGAAAATCAATCCATTAACAATCTTTGTTTACTCCATTAGTGCCGACTGGCAACAAAATTGCAGTCACAGTCAAGTCACTTTGCTTTTGCCGTACAACATCTGACATCCAACCCTTATCTTAGGGTTTTTAATTAATTATACTACCTTTTCCTCTATTTTTGTGCCCACATTAGGGTTGTCCATGCCAAACTAAGGATTTTTACCTATTAGGGGGAAAAGTTGCTTGACAACTTTTAAAAGTTGTCATGCAACTTTTCCAACTTTTGAGCAACTTTCTCAATGTTGCTTTTCTTGACTCTGAGGCCCACATTGGGATAACCTATGGACACCACCATGCTAAGAAGGACCCTAAAACACCTTAAAGGCACACATATCCTCTACTTTCAAGAAAAACTCAACTTTGACTCATGACCCTAGGACCTCAACTAGGATCCTAACTAGGACCTATGAGCACATGACTCTTATTTTATATACAATGGCTTCTTAAAGAAGCAAGAACACAATCAAAATCAAATGGTGGGAGCCCTTTGAAGGGTACTCCTACACCATACTCCCCCTCTGCAATAAGCTAAGTAATGAGGGGAGTGAGAAGAGTGGGATCAATGCCAAGCTTCTTGAACTTGCTCTCCTCCACCCAAGTAGCTTCAGACATAGGTTGACCTACCCATTTCACCAAGTGCTCTGTGTAGACCTGGTGTCTAGTAGACTTCTTCACCCTTGACTCCAATATCTCCTCTACTATGGGCTGCTTCACTTGAGGTAAGGCATTCACATCCAAGTCTTGTAGTACCTTGGCTTGGTTCTTGGTCTGCCCTTCTATCTCACCCTTGTACATGATTAGATCAGCAACATTGAAGATTAGTGAAATGGCTAAGTCTGAAGGAAGTTAAACCTTATAGGTGTTCTCACCATATTTTTCCATAATCCTACAAGGTCCTATCCTCTTCATTTGCAGTTTGGTAGGCTTACCACTTTGCATCCTAGCTTTGCTCAAATGGACCATCACATAGTCACCCACCTTGAACTGAACCTCTCTCCTTTTCTCATCCATTTTGGCCTTCATCTTTTGAGTGGATTCAAGGATGGCTTTCTTAACCTGCTCTTGGACTTCCTTGATGGTTTCAGTGAAGTCCTCTGCTTGCCCACTCTTCAGCTCCATGGAACCAAGTTCCCTGAGTTCACACACTCCTCTTGGATGCCTACCATAGACAACCTCAAAAGGACTTCTTCCAGTGGTCTTATGTACACTGTCATTACATGCATACTCTACTTGAGGGATGATTAGATCCCATGTCTGCCCATACTCCTTAGTTAAACACCTCAACAGATTGCCTAACACCCTATTGATGACTTTAGTTTGACCATCAGTTTGTGGACAGTAAGCTGAGCTAAAGGAGAGGTTAGTTCCAAGTCTCCTCCATAATGTTTGCCAAAAATGGCCCATGAACTTGTTGTCACTATCTAAAACAATGCTTAAAGGAATTCCATGAATCCTTACAATCTCCTTAAAGAAGAGATGTGCAACATAGCTAGCATCATGTGTAGTTCTACATGGAATGAAATGGCTCATCTTGGAAAATCTATCTACTACCACATAGATGTTGTCCAGACCTGTCTTTGTCTTGGGAAGTCCTACTACAAATTCCATGCTTACACATTCCCAAGGCCTATTTGGGACCGGCAATGGTTGATAGAGACCAGCATTGCTTGATCCTCCTTTTGCTCTTTGACACACACCACATTGCTCCACATACCTCTTCACATCTCTTGGCAACTTGGGCCAATAGTAGTACCTCTGTACTAAATCCAAGGTTTTGTTGACTCCAAAGTGTCCACTTAAACTACCATTGTGTTTCTCTTGGATGAGGTCTTCCCTCATGGATCCTCTTGGCACACACAACTGATTACCTTTGAACAAGAGACCATTTTGGAGAGTGTAATCTGCATACTCACCATGGAAATGGTTCTCAAACTCTCTGCAAACCTTGTAAGTTGATGAGAAGTCTTCATCTCCTTCATAGAGGTCCTTGAAACCTTCTATTCCTATGCTCTGCAATTGTAACTCTTGAACTGTCAACAACTTCCTACTTAAAGCATCTGCCACCTTGTTGAGATGCCCCTTTTTATGCTTGATGGTGAAGGTGAAGGATTGGAGGTATTCCATCCATTTCAAGTGTCTATTGCTAAGCTTCTCTTGAGTGTTAATGTAACTCAAATCCTGGTTGTCTGTGAACACCACAAATTCCTTTGGAAGTAGGTAATGTCTCCATTTCTTTAGAGACTGCCCTATTGCATACAACTCTAGGTCATAGACTGAGTACTTCTTCTTTGCTTCATTGAGATTCTCATTGAAAAATTCCACAGGTCTTCCCTCTTGATGTAATACACCCCCAACTACAATTCCACTTGCATCACACTCCAATGTGAATAGCTTGTCCAAAGTAGGTAGGAGAAGGATAGGTTTTGTGGCTACTTCTTGCTTCAATAATTGAAATGTTTTGTCAGCCTACTCAGTCCATTTGAACTTAGTTTTAAGGCCTCCTTTTATGGTGTCAAGGACTGGTGCACATATGCCACTCAAGTTCCTCACAAACTTTATATAGAATTGGGCTAAACCATGGAAACTCCTAACTTCAGTCCTTGTTCTAGGGGCAGGCCAATTCAAGATTACCTCCACTTTGCTTGGATCCATCTTCAAGGTTCACTTAGACACCACAAATCCTAAGTAGACTAGCTCTTGCTTCAAGAAGTCACACTTCTCTAGGTTGATTGATAACTTCTCCTCATGCAACCTCTCTAAGACTAACCTCAAATTCTCAAGGTGCTCCTCTTTGGTTCTGCTATAGATGAGAATGTCATCTAGGTACACCACCACAAACCTACCTATGAAGTCTTTTAACACCTCATTCATCAACTTCATGAAGGTGCTTGGGGCAATGGTGAGTCCAAATGGCATCACAAGCCATTCATACAATCCCTTTGTGGTCTTGAAAGCAGTCTTCCACTCATCACCCTCCTTAATTCTAATATGGTTATAACCACTTTTAAGGTCCAAATTGGTAAAATACATAGCACCTCCTAAATAGTCCATCAAATCCTCTATTATAGGAATAGGAAACCTATACCTTATGGTGATCCTATTGATTGCCCTTCAAATCAGTGCAAAGTCTCCACTTGCCTCCCTTCTTGGATGCTATCACTATCGGGACTGCACATGGGCTGATGCTCTTCTTGATCAGTCCTTGTTCCAACAACTCCTGCACTCACTTTACTACCTCCTTGCTTTGGTTAGGTGTGAGCTTATAGGTAGCTTTGTTAGGTAGGGATGCACCAGGAACAAAGTCTATTTGAAGGCTTATAGATCTTCTTGGTGGGAGTGTTGTAGGTGCTCCATCACTCACTATGTCCTTATACTCTTGCAACATTTGCTTCACCTCCTTTGGTATCTCTGCCTGCAACTTGTCTACCTCCTCCTTTGGCTTCACAAAGATGGCACACCTTACTGTCTCCTCCTCATGTAGCAGGTGTAAGAACTCTTTACCAGTAGCCAATAAGACACTAGGTGTTTTTGAGGTTTCCTCTTCATTCTCTGTCAAAGACTGAATCTTAAAAGTTTTGCTATCCTTCTTGAAGGAAATGGAGTTCTCCTCTCCATCATAGATCACCTTCCTATCAAATTGCCAAGGTCTACCTAGTAATAGGAGACAATCATCCATGGGTTACACATCACAAAGGATCTTATCCTTGTATCATCCAATAGAACACTCCACCCAAGTCTATTCATTGACAAGCACACTCTGCTCTTGACTCAACCATGTCACCTTATATGGGTTAGTGTGGGGTAGCCTTGTGAGTTTCAAATTCTTTGTTGCCTCCTCTGATATTATGTTATCAGTTGACCCTGAATTAACTATCACCTTGCAAACTTTACCAAGGATCTTGCATCTCACCCTAATCAATGCTCTCCTATGCTTAGGTTCATTCTTAACTAGCTATCTTATCAAGACCCTATTGAACATTAGATTTTCTCCTATCTCTGATTCAATATGGTCCACCTCAGGTGTCTTGCTACTTGATGAGTCTTCATGTGCATAAGCAGCTCTCTTTCCACTATTTGAAGATGTAGGCTTGTCAGGGCATCTATAGGTCGGGTGTCCCAATTGTCCACAGTTGTAACATTTCATGGTTGCAAAGTAGGAGTTACCCCTGCCGGTACCTCTACCCCTACTTAGACCCCCTTGTGCCACTCTTCCTCTAGAATGACCTCCTCTGAGATTGGTTTCACTACCATGTTCAGTCAACTTGGCTTCTCCTTGGTTTCTTTGCTAATTTGCCTTGCTTTGGTAACCACCTCGGTGATTCACTTGTTCTCTACCTCTACCTCTACCCTGGTTATTAGATTCTCCTTTCCTTTTGTTCCTCTCTTCCACCTTGGCAGCAAGTTGATGACATTTTTGGATAGTAGTAGGAGTCCATAGGCTTATCTCCTCTTATATGTTCCACTTTAGGCCACTTAGATACCTAGCCACCTTGACAGATTCATCTTCTTGGACTTTGGATCTAAGGAAAAGTTTTGAAATTATTTGGTGTAGGAGGTCACATCAAGGTCTTTTTGCTTCAATCCCTATCTTTTCTTATGAAGTTGGACTTCATAATCCTCTGGTAAGTAGTTCTCCTTGATCTAACTCACCATGGCCTTCCAATTGGCAATAGGTAGCTTCCCCATGCTAACCCTCTCTTCTTGCAAGTACTTCCACCATGTCAAAGCTACTCCCCTTAGCCTCAATTTGGCAACCTTAACCTTTTGATCTTGTCACTCGATCACACTCAAAGTGGTTCTCCATACCCTCAACCCATTCCATGACAGTGTCTATGTCCATCCTTCCACTGAAATGTGGCAATCCTTCAAAAGCTTTGTTGTTCAAAGCCTTAATAGCCTTTACAAATGGTTCTTCATTGAACAAAGGATCTGGTTTAGGTATAATGTCATCTATGTCTATAGTTTTCTTGCCTTTATCCTTGGTGTCTTCACCCCAAGGTCCTTGTGTCCTCCGATCCACCACTTCCTACAGCTTATCCCTTATCTCACTCATAGCTTCTTCAAGGAGTCTATTCTTCTCCTTCTGCTCTTCTACCTCCCTAGCCAGCTCTGCATTGGTGACCATTGTTCTTTCCCCTACTGATTCACTAGAATACAGAGACATACATGGTCCACCAAATCTGTAACTTGCTCTGATACCAATCTGATGGGATGGGGTTTGGGATAGACTACCCTAGTCTATGCTCTTGGATCCTTTCCTTGGATCACCAGGTGCTCTAACCACCCCTAGGGTCTCTAGCACTTTCCCTGCTTTTGGAATCCCCTGACCTCGCCCAATCCACCCACCAACAACTTCAAAAACAACTACTAAGGTCTCACCTACTCATGAGATTCAAGGTACCCTTACTTAGGCTAATAAGGGTATGGCTTGTTCCACACCTTCCTAGGTCTTAGCAAGGATAGGCTAGGTCTAATACATGGTTTTTCCACCCATTCATGTGCCCCCAAGAGGTTTCAAGCTTTCAACCCCCTACCGATTTCACTATTTTGTCTTTTGCCTACAAAATAGGGCTACAAGGATTGTGACCAATTAGGCCTCCTAATTGGTCCTTTAGGGCTCCCTCTTGCAAATGATGCATTTTCTTGTGAAACCTCCCAAAATACCTACCATTCATTTAGCAAGGACTCGAGGATTTTTTAAGATTTAGGCCTCCAAGTGTCCGTACACTGACCTAGGTGGATTTTAAGGTTTTAAAGGGTTTTTAGGCCTGCCAGGGTCACAGTGTAGGTTTGGTACTCTTGCCACCTTTTCTGGATTGGTGGAAGCTCCTCCTTCACACTAATTGTGCTCCACTCACCCCTCTATAAGTCCTCCAAAGGGTGCCTCCTCTTCTGACCTTCCTTGCTCTCCAAGACCTCTGCAACTTAACCCTTCCTAGTTGGGCACTGTTCTGTCTCGCCTACGAGTGGGTCTTTAAATGGCCTCCTTGCATCTTCAAGTGCCCTAATTTTTTGAGAGTATAGTAAAAGGTCTTCACTCTCATTCCCCATGATTTCATGGTGGTTCCACAATGCGGAATGGAGTTATGAACCCATTTTCTCAAAACAGTCCCAAACTGGACAGTGAGAAGGTAAGTTACAAAATATTTACAAACACACCACACTTGGAAAAAGAAACCTGATATAATTGCTCACAATGGAACTAATTACACCATACAAGACACTCTACATAGTTTTTCTCGAAAATCAATCCATTAACAATCTTTGTTTACTCCATTAGTGCGGACTGGCAACAAAATTGCAGTCATAGTCAAGTCACTTTGCTTTTTCTGTACAACATCTGACATCCAAACCTTATCTTACGGTTTGTAATTACTTATACTACCTTTTCCTTGGTTTTTGTGCCCACATTAGGTTTTTCCATGCTAAACTAAGTATTTTTACCTATTAGGGGGAAAAGTTGCTTGACAACTTTTAAAAGTTGTCATGCAACTTTTGCAACTTTTGAGCAACTTTCTCAATGCTGCTTTTCTTGACTCCTAGGCCCACATTGGGCTAACCTATGGACACCACCATGTTAAGGACCCTAAAACACCTTAAAGGCACACATACCTTCTACTTTCAAGAAAAACTCAACTTTGACTCATGACCCTAGGACCTCAACTAGGACCCTAACTAGGACCTATGAGCACATGACTCTTATTTTATATATAATGGCTTCTTAAAGAAGCATGAACACAATCAAAAGAAAATGGTGGGAGCCCTTTGAAGGGTTCTCCTGCACCACTCTTTCACCCCAAATTTTTTTTTACGTTTTTGTTCATCTTTATTTCCTACATTGGTAATCTGGTGGTTTTTTATATAAATTTGTATTTTGCAATTGTTAATGATAGATGATAATTTGATTTTCATTCATTCATCTACTCTATCTTCTCGGTTTTCAATCTATAAGCTTGTCTTCTCTTTACTAGCTAGATCCTTGTGCATTTTAAGCTACTGCAAAATTTTACACAAAGGTTATCTTACTTTTTCAACCATGTCATTGCTCTCTACCACTAGTACATTTGGGCCTAATTTCTGATAGCTAATTGTCGGAAGTCCAACGAGACCACATCAGACTTCTGACCAATTTAACTGTGGAAAACTCATCTTCGGTCTTCCTGATGATGTCATTTGCATCAAAAATGTGACGATGTTGTGAACTCTTCTGATGACGGCCATATTTTCTCCCTTGACCAAAATTTTTGACGGATTATGGTCAAAATTTTGATGGATGCTATGTTTGCTCCTCGATGACTGTCCAATAAGGAAGTGACATCAGATATACAACATCCTTGTTGGATATTTCTTTAGTGTCATCAAAATTTTGACTATATTAGATGTTGTGGGTCAAACAGATTTTTCATCGGTGCATGAAAGAATTGAACGAGTTCTACTTTTAAAATTTGCATAAATTTTTATTTATTTATTTGATTCAGTGTTATTTGCAAAAAAAGGTTATCAGTGATGTTTCCTTTCTCCAAGAATTGTCTAGAATCTTTTCGTCAGATAATATGTAACATCCAATGACTAAATATTTTCTTTACAAATGCTTATTTTATTTAATTATCATCTTAGCATGAAATATAATTTATATCTGTATGAAAGTAGAAGATACAAGTTGAAGACTCGTGTGCAAGTAAATTTTGTAAAAGAAAGCAAGCAAGTATTATCTTGAATGACATGGAAAGAAGCTCATCGGCTGCCGAGAAGAGAGAAATTGGAGAAAAGCAAAGGAAAGTGTTAAAGGGTGATAAATAAATAGAGATTATGCAATACAAACAAACAATGTCTAGAGTGTGTGATATGACGTCTCTAATTTATGTCCAGAGGGACTAACTAGTTTTGGAGTTCCTGGGAAACCTATTGGGCCACGCTTGGAGGAAATCAATATGTTCATGCAAGGACCACCTTTTTTCTATTATGAGAATGATGCTTTTGCATCGAAGTATATTTAGAAGGAAATATCCAAAAATTTCTATAGTGTGGAACCAGAGTTGATGGACTTGAAGTACTTTTTAGCTTCCAGAAGATGAAGAGGTTATGTACACAATCTCCCAATAGAAGGGAAATTTCAAGCATTACCTCTCCCCCCCATGACTATTTAGGAAGCACTTCCTCAAACAAAGGACTATTGGCCTCCATGGGATCAAAGAAAAAAATTGAAGCATAGACTCTAGACGATGTGGTGGTGTCCTTCGTGAAGACCTTTGCACTATAATTGAAAATTCAAGAGGGAAACTGTAAGATAGTAAACAAAAATACAGTCTTGAAAAGTGGGAAGAATGGATTTTGGTTTGGGTGGGGCTAGGTCAGGTGGCTCCTCTAGAGGTTGACAAGATAGAAATCATATAAGGATTTGAAAAAGATCACACTCGTGGAACTTCGTGTGCGACTGATCGATTGTGTTGTTTGGGTAATGCATTCCAAATAGATATAGTTGCATACCATTTATCTATCTTGATTAAAGCCTTTTATCCTGATGGCATTAAATTAAAGTTCTTTCTCTATTTTCTGGTGATCTCAAGAGGAGAGGTTGTTTTGCATCAACCTGGGATACATTTAACTTGTGTTGTATCTGCAAAAATATGTATCCTAGGTCAATGCAATGCAACCTCTGCTCCACCAATACCAGATAGAAGAGGAAGTACTTTAATATAATACCATCAAGATAAAATGCTTTCAAGACATATAAATGGTATGCAACTATATCTATTTGGAATGCATTACCCAAATAGTGCAATCGATTAGTCGGACATGAAGTTCAACGAGTGTGATCTTTTTCAAATCCTAATATAATTTCTATCTTGTGAACCTCTAGAGGAGCCACCTGACTTGGCCTCACCCAAACCAAGTTCCATTCTTCGTACTTTTCAAGAATGTATTTTTGTTCACTGTCTTGCAGTTTCCCTTGTGAATTTTCAATTATAGTGCAAAGTTATTCACAAAGGACACCACCACATCATCTACAGTCTATGCAATTTAATTTTTTTCTTTGATCCCATGGAGGCCATCCTTTGTCTGAGGAATTGCTTCCTCAATAGTGATTGGGGGGAGAGGTAATGCTTGAAATCGCCCTTCTATTGGGAGATTGTGTACATAACCTATTGGTCTTCTTGAAGCCAAAAAGTACTTCGAATCCACCAACTCTGGTTCCACAGTATAGAAATTTTTGGATATTCTCTTCCAAATATCCTTCAATGGAAAATAATCATTCTCATAATAGAAAAAAGGTGGCCTTTACATGAACACATTGATTTCCTCCAAGCATGGCCCAGTAGGTTTCCCATTAATTCCAAAACCAATTAGTCCCTCTGGACATAAATTAGAGATGTCATATCACACACTCCAGACATTGTTTGCTTGTATTGCATACTCTCTATGTATTTATCACCCTTTAACACTTTCCTCTTCTTTTCTCCAATTTCTCTCTTCTAGGCAGCAGATGAGCTTGTTTCTGTGTCATTCAAGATAATGTCTGCTTGCTTTGTTTTACGAAATCTACTTCCAGACGAGTCTTCATTTTGTATCTTCTGCTTGCGCAAAGATATAAATTATAATTCATGCTAAGATGATAATTAAATAAAATAAGCATTTGTAAAGAAAATATTTAGTCATTGGATGTTACATATCAACTAATGGAAAGATCCTAGATCCAATTCTTGGAGAAAGGAAACATCATTGATAATCTTTTTTTCAAATAACACTGAATCAAATAAATTAAAAATATTTCATTTAATTTTTAAAAGTAGAACTCATGCAATGCTTTCATGCACCGACGGCAAAGCCGTCTGACCCACAACATTATCCATAATAGAACAAATCACTATAATAGGCTATTATAAAGTATCTATACAAAAATATGAAAGAACATTAAATTACTATTACAAACCCATAAACCATTAAATAGTGAAAATAGATATAAATTTGTAAATGTCTCCCTACAAATAAAACAACCATAACCAAAGCAAAAAAAAAATTTATCTGCAAAAACTAAGTAGCTGGTGAGTTGCAAGTCTACAACATCTCTCAGATGATTGAACCATTTCTTAATTTTGTTCTTCTGATTAGTCAATGGATTTAGTTGCATGTACAAGTTTTCTATTTGAAGCCTTATGTTTCCTTCTGCATCATTCTTCATGTCTATAGTATTGGATAGTTGTACAATTTCTGATGCTATAATATTTGTGTGACCCTTAATATCCTTAGTATATTTAGGCTATTGCCTTTAAAACATGTATGTCACCACTACATCCTTTACACTTTTCTTAAAAAAAATTATGCTTTCTTGTAGTTGGATATGTGTTGTTGCACATCTAATCACCAAAACTTCTAGTCTTTTCTCTTCCACCTTCTTCTCTACATCCTTCAAAAATTTGGCTTCCAATTTGAAAGCACATTCCTTAAATCCATTAAGCATCAATTGTATTTTCTCTACACTTGACAAAGACTCATCCAAAAATACTTCTAGAAGTCCTTCATGAAGGACTTTCACTGCATCATTAATAAGTTATGAGCCTTGTATTTGAGACTTAATAAAATTCTTGTGAGTAGAATGGTGAAGTTTATCACCCAAACAAATCATATGCAAGGGAGAAAATCACTTAAGGTCCATCTAATCTTGAGACATTGATGCCCACTTTAGCATGTCCCATCCTAAATATCCCCTAGGCATGTTTTGCTTCATGTCCACTTTGATTCTACTCACATCGTCTTGAAATCTGCATTTTCAACTCCTTCCTCAACCTCTGTTCAATTTTAAGTCCTCATTGACAAGACTAGGATGCCTTAGGTGCCCTGTTTCTCGTGATTGGGACAAAAAATATGACCCCTCTTGCCTCATGTGTGAGAAAAACTTAAAACACTTTATGTATGATTAGGTATAAAAGGAAGCCTACATTGTCATTTGAAGGGGTCTACCTACAACTCAAGTGATCTCTTAATTATAAAATCAATTCAATTCCAAGTGAACAAGCAATCAAGCATTCATCAAGAATTGAAGGAGAATTCAAGTTAAAGCATAACATTCATGATCAACAGTTTGCATGACATCCTAAAACCTTGTGTGAGGATTCAAGAAAGACTCATCAAGGTATCATGTTCAATTTTAAGAATTTTTAGATTAGATCTATCCTTTCCCTCAGAAAGGAAAACCTTATACTTCAAGGTTATTTCACAACTCGAGGTTTGACCTAGGAAAGCCCCCATCAACAAACCTATTTTCATCATTTTGTGTGTAGGAAATTGATTCAGGAGTTACATGTGAATAATTTGGCAAAGTAAATTATTATAATCAAACTCACATTTTGATGGCATGAAAAGTAGAAGAGTAGTCTAGTTCACACCTCCTAGTCCCAAGAATTTTTGACAACCTTTTGATAGTAGATTATGTGTACCATCCTAATCCAAAAAGCATTCATTTTGTCTACATCCGATAGGTGGAGGATCTGGTCGATCCACACCTCCTAGTCCCAACAATTCTACTTGAACACTCTATTACAAGAGAAAAGATATGACTTCTAGGTCTACTAAGGAGATGCTTACTATTAGTCATATGATAAGAGAAAAGAGAAGAAACGTGAATACTATTAGCTAACAAGTTGTGTAATGTTGGGTTATTCATGTTACATCATGGATTTCATTGGCTAACAAGTTGTGTTATGCTAGGTGATCCATGATAGAGAAGATTAACAAACAAAACCATTTGGATGCAAGGCAATCCAAAAACTCTACTACAAAATGGTTGTTGTAGTGACACAAAACACAAACAACAATAATAACCAACACTTGCAAAGGTGTAAACAACAATAGTGATCACACTAGAATTAATCCATGCTATTCCAATTAACGAATCTAAAAAAAAAATAACCATGCCCTAGGGGGCGCTATGTAACACAACACTTCTAGTTTGAGGATATAACATAAATGAATTAACACGAGAAAAAGGGAGAGCTCATATGCCTCCCCTTAAGATGTTAACATAGCTCTAGGTTGATATCTTAAGGTAGATAGCGATCAAGGATAAGCACCTTCAACACCAAGAAGATACCCTTAATAAACATACATGCATTCCAAGCTAGGAAGAAAGATCCTTGTACATGCCTCATTGCTATAAGAAAGGAAGAGATAGTTGCAAAAGAGATATTTTTCAACAAGCGTAAAGGGATCATTTTAAAGAGGGAGGAAGAGATCTTTTCCTAAAGATGTCTACCTCCAAAAATAAAGGAGATATTTAATAAAGATATCATCTTTTAAATTAAGAAATGGGTAGGAGATTAAGAATACAAACCTTCCATATTGCACACTTCAAGGTATATTCAAACCTAGTTGACCTAGGAAAGCCCTCATCGACAAACCTATTTTTCGTCATTTTGTGTGTAGGAAATTGATTCAGGAGTGACTTGTGAATAATTTGGAAAAGTAAATGATGACAATCAAACTCAAATTTTGATGGCATGAAAAGCAGAAGAGTAGGCCAGTTCACACCTCCTAGTCCCAAGAATTTTTGACAACCTTTTGATAGTATATTTTGTGTACCATCTGTTAGGGTTTCAAGTAGATCCGAAGAAAATATGAACTAACAATTATATGCAGATTTAAATACAAAAGATAAAGAAATAAAACAAGACATAGATAGCAAAGAGATTTAATGTGGTTCACCCAGAATGGGTTACGTCCACCATACACAGCCATTCAATCTTTCTTATTCTCTAGCAAAAACAGTACATCAACCTTACAATGCCTTAAGCATCCCAGCCGCTTATAACATGCATTTTTAGGGCAACAAACAAAGTCAACCTTTTTAGGGTTTTATTACAATGTATAGTACTTTTCTAATCAGTCACCACATTTCAACACCATCCTAATCCAAAAAGCATTCATTTTGTCTACATCCGATAGTCATTGCTAAAATCAATTTAAAGTGTATTCATTTAGGGACCTTTCATAAAATATTCTCAACTTACACATCATAAAAGGATATTAAAATATTCATTGTTTATAATGATAAGAATTTGGTTGTTCCATACAACTTCCTTTACTATTTTAAAAATATCATCGACCAAAATATTATGCAGCAGTAGTATGGAGTGTATTTCTTCTATTTTATGCCCAAAGATTTCATCATACCACTTTCTTTTCAAAGGAACCCAAAATTTGATGTTTAGTTACTTCCAAAACCTAACCCTACTTCTTGGTGTGGGAATCAGTTCTAAGATTTTACAACAAAGGTTTTTATATTTTAAATGTCTATATTAAAATATCCATAACACCCCCAACATTCAATTGTTGTGCTGGTATATAAGAAATATATGCATATCAAACCTTGTTCCTAAAATCTTCATTTTTTGAAATCATGGAAACATTACATAATTTAAATGAAGGCAACCAAAAGAATGCAGAGAGATATAAAAACTTTATAGAGCAACTATTTTACATACCTCAAATACAAAATTGTAGGGTGGAACAACAAAAAATTGAAGGTAGTCATTATGATGATTTATTTGAGGTCATTATGACGATTTATTTGAAGGTTCATAAGTTAAAGGTAGTCACTAACATATAAAGACTGAATAAAGGTCATTATGATGATTTATTTGAAGGTTCATAAGTTAAAGGTAGTCACTAACATATAAAGAGTGAATAAATTGAAGAGCCCAATGAATTGCCAGTGTAGCATGAGGATGTATGATGTTAACAATAGCAAAATGATATTATGATGGTGGCAAAACTACAAAAAGTTTTGATCATATTTTTATTGAGCATGAAAGCAACCACCTTGAGCTCATGAATGATAGGCATCGTGTTGTAGAGTATCAACCCTTGTTGAACAAGGGTGTCACATTTTTGAGGCTCGGTCAGTGCAAGGAGACATTTTGTATATATGAAGTGGTTTCAATTAGCCATTTTGTGTAAAAGTAGAGAGGAGAGGTCAATGTCTTTGTTTATATGCCTACAAAATAATAAAAGAGGTCCTTATCAAGGAATACATACATCCAAGCAAGGAGAGAATTTGGATTGAGGACAATTCTGTTAGGTCTCGGAGATAACTTAAAGGGGGGGGTGAATCAACTGTCAAATAAATTCAAACCAAAACAACTTAACCAACTTAATGCTTATTACTAGTAAACTAGTTCAATATGCCGGTAGACAGTTTTAACAGTTAATTTCTATATCGGTAAGGATTAGTGCATGAAACATAAAGACAAAGTCATCCACAACACATAATACCAATATTTGTATGTGGAAACCCTGTAAGGGGAAAAACCATGGTGGGAAACCTTACCCACAATCAGATGATACTACTATAGATAGCAAGTGTACATAAATGGGGTCTGCACATACAGAAAGGCGAAGCGCCTAGAGCTCACTGCTTAATCACAAAATGGGAGTTGCACTAACTACAGTTGGATGGTTAAATCCAATAAGAATGTACCACACAAAATAGCATCTTCATATGCTAGATTCAGTACCGGTGTAGTTCTTATTGTCTTCAAAAAAACCCTTCTTCAATCTTCAAATGATGTCTGTGTGTATAGCTTTGCTTATTCTCGCATATACCTTCACACAATCCTTTTTTCGCATTCCACATCTGATCTTACAAATAAGATCTTACATTTATACCATAACCTAAGACCATTTTTAGTAGGTCGGCTCTACAAGATATTACAATAAAACCATTTTACAAACAATACAATATCCGATTCAATAACTGATTGAGCATGTCGTCTTAATGCATTTACAACAATAATTAATCATCTCCATAGTGTGCCATGCTGATCTCGAAAAGATAAACCTGCCGGTGTAACCCTAGACCTATTTGCTGGTAACAACAAATATGTGAATGCTAATGTACCAATAAACAAAACTCCAAGACAAGATGTCCAAATGATGCCTTTGACATTACCAAGTGTTTTCCATATCATTCCAAGTGTCGGTGATCATTATATCTTGCCGGTGTACTAGATACCGGTGACTGTGCATGAGTCACTTTCTTGCCAGTGGATGTTGTTGATTCTCAAAAGTGCGAGAGGTCATAAGTGTTTAGTAGGTGTTGACATCAATGAAAAAACCATACCAAAATACCAACAATCTCCCCCTTTGGCATTGATGGCAACACAAGATGGAAAAACCATCAAAGTGCCAAAATAGAAATGCCAAATACCAAAAACCAACAATCTCCAAAAAGAGATCATAACCAAAATTCAAAATACAGATACAAAGAGTAATAATCTCTCCCAAACAACAATCTCTCCCCCTAGGAGCAACATGTGTTTTCCTTGTGTTTTTCAAAGTTTTTCCATACCAATCTCTCCCCCTTTGACATCAAATGCCAAAGTTACAATAAAACCAAGCTCATATACAAAATACCAATCAATTCAATATACCAACTACTCACCCTTAGAAGTAGCTTCCCATCAAAGCCGAAAAAAAGATTTCTTTGTTAATTTTGTAGGTTGATGGCAATCATCAACTGTCTAAGTCTCTACCGGTGGTGGTATGACTCCAAGATGATCTCTGAGATATTCAAATTTCTCCTTACGCAAAGGTTTAGTGAAAATATCTGCAAGCTGCTCTTTAGTATTCACATAAACTAGTTTTATCTCCTTTGCTTCAACATTTTCCCTTAGAAAATTTAGTTTGATAGAAACATGTTTGGTTTTAGAATGTAATACCGGATTCTTAGATATATCAATTTCTGTAGTATTATCACAATAGATAGTAATAGGTTCCTTGCATTTTACCTTTATGTCTTTCAACATTTGCTTAAGCCATAGTACCTATGTACAGTTAGTTGCTGCTGCAACATATTCTAATTCTGCCGTTGATAAAGATGTACAACTTTGTTTCTTACTCAACCAAGAAAATAATCTATTTCCAAGAAAGAATGCTCCACCGGTGGTGCTTTTTCTATCATCCACATCTCTTGCCCAATTTTCATCTATGTATGCACATAATTCAAATTTTTCATCTCTAGGGTACCAAAATCCAAGGTTTATAGTGCCTTGTAAGTACTAGAAAATCCTTTTTACTATTGATTCATGATTTTCTCTAGGATTAATTTGAAATCTTGAAACAATACAAACTACATTCATAATATCAGGTTTGGTTTGTGTCAAATACAGTAAACCTCCTATCATAGATTTATATCTAGTTGTATTAACAGGTGTAGGTTCATCCCTTATTGATAATTCGTCATTTGTTGTCATAGGTGTGCTTATCGGTTTAGAGTTCTCTATCCCAAATTTATTTAGTAGATCTTTTAAGTATTTGGATTGACTCAAGAATATACCTTTATCAGTCTGTGAAATCTGCAATCCTAAAAAGAATTTTATTTCTCCAATCATAGACATTTCAAATTCTTGCTGCATTTTAATAGAAAATTCTTTACATAATCCATCTTCTCCTCCGAAGATTATATCATCAACAAATACTTCTATAATCAAGATATAATCATTAGTTACTTTATAATATACATTGTTTTATGCATTTCCTTTAGTAAAACCAATCTTTAAAAGATACTTATCCAATCTTGCATACCAAGCTCTTGGAGCTTGTTTCAATCCATACAAAGCTTTTCTTAACCTGCAAACCATATCATTGTCATCTATGAAAGAAAATCCATCAAGTTGTTCAATGTACACTTCCTCTTCAAGATCTCCATTTAAAAATGCACATTTAATATCCATTTGATAAACTTTGTAGTTTTTGTGTGCTGCAAAAGCAAAAAATAATCTGACTGCCTCAATTCTAGCTACCGGTACAAAGGTTTCATTGTAATCAACTCCTTCCTTTTGAGAATATCCCTTACACACTAGTTTTTCTTTATTTCTGACAACCTTACCATCTTCAATAAGTTTGTTTCTAAAAACCCATTTGGTTCCAATTACATTTTTTTCTTTAGGTCGGGGAACTAATGTCGAAGTGTTATTTTTCTCAATTTGTTATAATTCTTCTTCCATAGCTTTAATCCAAAATTTATCTTCACATGCCTCATTAACAGATGATGGTTGAATTTGAGAAATAAGACATACCTCTTCATTTGCCAGTCTTCCTCTTGTCATAACTCGTTTAAACTTGTTTCCAATTATTTGATCTTTAGAATGATTTAGTCTTACATACCAGGGTGTCTTTGTTTCTTGTTGTTCCTCAGTTACTGTGGAATCCCTAGATGATACCGAGGTAACTGGATCTTCATTCTATACTGGTGGATTTAGTGTAGGTTCATTTGTCAAAATTTTCCTGTTGCCGGTTCAGAGTCTATATACCTTGAAGTTCCTCTAAATTGTTCATCAATCTTTACATTTGTACTTTCAACAATTTTCTGCAATCTTTTGTTAAAACATCTATATGCCTTACTCTTAGATGAATAACCAAGAAATATTCCTTCATCACTTTTAGGATCAAATTTGCCAATATACTCATCTCTTCTGATATAACATTTGCTTCCAAAAATTTTGAAATACTTAAGAGTAGGAGTATTACCAAACCATAGTTCATGAGGGGTCTTACTAGTTTCACCTTTGATGTGAACTTTGTTGAATGTATAGACCACTGTACTGACTGCCTCTCTCCAATATACATGTGGTAGGTTTTCTTCTGATAACATATTTCTTGCTGCATCCAAGATAGTTCTATTTTTCCTTTCAACAACACCATTCTGCTATGGTGTCCGAGGTGCTGATAGTTGTCTTCTGATTCCATTCACTTCACAGAATGTATTAAATTCCTTAGATGTAAATTCACCTCCTTGATCTGATCTTAAACATTTGATTTTTTTACTGGTTTCATTTTCAACCAATGCTTTGAACAATTTGAACTTTCCTAGTGCTTCAGATTTTTCTCTGAGAAAAGTAACCCAACACATTCTAGAATAGTCATCAATGATTAGCATGATATATCTATCACCTTGTAAGCTTTTAGTTCTAGCTGGACCACATAAATTAGTGTTAATTAGCATTATTGGATTTTTCTGGAATACTTTTGAAACTAGCTCTAACTTGTTTTCCAAATTGACATTCCTTATGTACTGTATTCTGAGGTTTGACAATTTTAGGTAAATCTCTAACTGCCTTAGTAGTACTGATCTTCACCATGCAATCAAAGTTTACATGACAGAGTCTCTTATGCCATAACTAACTTTCATCTATATGTGCAATCAAGCATGTTTTTTCACTATTATTCAAATGAAAGATATTACCTCTAGTCTAATTACCAGTTGGAATTTCTAAACCAGTACTATTCATGATTTTGCATTTTCCATTTTTGAATTATAACTGAAATCCTTTCTCAACTAATTGACCAACACTCAAAAGATTATGCCTTAATCCTTCAACATAGTAAACATTATCAGTGTTATGCTTACCATCAAGAGATATTGTACCCTTACCTTTGATCAAACAAGCTTTGTCATCTCCAAATCTCACTAAGCCTCCATTGTATTCTTGAAAGTTCAAGAATTTACCTTTGTCTCCTATCATATGATGTGAGCATCCTGAATCAATGATCCATTCATCCTTTACTTCAACTTTAGCTACCAAGGCTTGTACTACCAGTTGAGCAGTAGGTGTCGGTTGATCTTCTATTATAGCAACAAAAACCCATCCATTGTCTACTGGATCCTCATTAGAATCATCAGTCACACCTTCATCAGCAATGTAACAAGATTTGTCATTTTTCTTCTTAAATTTGTATCTCTGATATTTAGGGTTAGGCTTGTATGTTCTTCTAGCTTCTTCTCTTAGTCTAGCATGTCTATGAGGGCATCTTGAAGCCATATGACCAATCTTATTGTAGCTAAAACATTTAAAGGGTTCTTCACCTTCATACTTACTTCCAACTGGACCTTTAGGCATTTTCCTTGCAAATAGTGCTTCAAGTTCTTCAAGTTCTTCATTTTCTTTCCTGCTTTCTTCAAGTTCTCTTACATAAAAGGCTTTCCAATCAGATTTATCAAATGATGGAGCAGATGATGTTGATTCTTTAAAGGCCAAATCTGTCTTTATAGTAGCAATAGGACTAAATTCTTCAATTTCAAAAGCTGAAAGTTTCCTAATTAATGTATCCCTAGTAACTAATGTATTGGGCATTGTTCTTAACTCATTTATAGCAGTGACTTTCATTTTATATGCCAGTGGAAATCCTCTTAAAACTTTTGAAACAATTCCATCTTCACTTAAGGTTCCTCCATAACATTTAATACCCAAAACAATCTCATTTACTCTTTCCATAAAAGCAAAAATCCTTTCATCTTCTTCCATTTTCAGATGTTCATACCTAACCCGGAAGCTTTCAAGTTTTGCAATTTTGACTATGGAATCTCCTTCATTCAATGTTTCCAAATGATCCCAAATAGCTTTAGCAGTAGACCTATCTGATAGTCCCATGATTTGTTGATCTGATAATGCGCTCAAAAGTGCTTCTGTTACTTTGCAATCATTATCCTCATCTTTACTCAAGTTGGGTGCAGTGGGTTGACTCTGAGTAGGAGCAGTATAACCATTCTTTGTAACATCCTAAATGTCCTTTCCAATGCAATTTAGATGTGTCTCCATTCTGATCTTCCATATGTCATAGTTGGTTCCATCAAGTTTAGGACTATCCTTTCTAAAATAGTTAGTAGACATTGGATCTCCTCAAGCTGTTAAACGTCTGCAAAAGAGGACTAAGATCTAACACCAATTGTTAGGTACCAGAGACAACTGAGAGGGGGGGGTGAATCAATTGTCAAATAAATTCAAACCAAAACAACTTAACCAGCTTAATGATTAATACCGGTAAACTAGTTCAATATGCTGGTAGATAGTTTTAACAGTTAATTGCTATACCGGTAAGGATTACTGCATGAAACATAAAGACAAAGTCATCCACAACATATAACACCAATATTTGTACATGGAAACCCTGTAAGGGGAAAAACCATGGTGGGAAACCTTACCCACAATCAGATGATACTACTGCAGATAGTAAGTGTACATAAATGGGGTCTGCACATGCAGAATGGCCAAGCACCTAGAGCTCACTACTCAATCACAAAATGGGAGTCACACTGACTATAGTTGGATGGTTAAATCTAATAAGAATGTATTGCACAAAATAGCATCTTCATATGTTGGATTCAGTACCAGTGTAGTTCTGATTGTCTTCACAAAAACTCTTCCTCAATCTTGAAATGATGTCTGCATGTATAGCTCTACTTATTCTCACATATACCTTCACACAATCCTTTTTCCGCATTCCACATCTGACCTTACAAATAAGATCTTACATTTATACCATAACCTAAGACCAATTTTAGTAGGTTAGCTCTACAAGATATTACAATAAAACCATTTTACAAACAATACAATATCCGATGCAATAACCGATCGAACATGTCAGCTTAATGCATTTACAACAATAATTAATCATCTCCATAGCATGCCATGCTAATCAGGAAAAGATAAACCTGCCTGTGTAACCCTAGACCTATTTGCTGGTAACAACAAATATGCGAATGCTAATGTACCAATAAACAAAACTCTAGGACAAGATGTCCAAACAATGTCTTCGATATTACCAAGTGTTTTCCATATCATTCCAAGTGTCGGTGATCATTATATCTTGCTAGTGTACCAGATACCGGTGACTATGCATGAGCCACTTACTTGCCGGTGAATGCTGTTGATTCTCCAAAGTGCCAGAGTTGATAAGTGTTTAGCAGGTGTTGATATCAATGACAAAACCAAACCAAAATACCAACAAATTCTATGCAAGAAAGGATATCAAGTTATAAAAGATAAAAATCAACAAATGTAAAGTGGATCCTTAAAAAAGAGGAATAATTGAAAACTATTATTCTTTCTCCACAATGTAGAGACAAGAAGAAATAGGCTATTGCATTGCCTCCCAAGTATGATTGCACATGAAATCGTAGTACCATGAATGACAATGAGCCCCTAATAGGTAATTAAGCTACCGATGTCATATAGCAAGATAAAAACATAATAGGTTATAAATGTCATTAGAAGGGATATGATGAGTGTATAACTCATTGTCACCTATCATTTAAATGTTACTAGAACTACAATAAGTTGTTGAATTTTAATCTCCAAATCATGACATTCATTAGTGGAATAGTTGATGATGCTTGAAAAAAGGATTGTCCTAATTTTGTTTATGGTTTTTTCTTCAATTTTCCAATGGGAGAGTAATAAAGTTGGCTTTAAGAAACTCATACAAAATTACCTCTTGTTGTGATTAAAAGTTGTTGGAAAATTCATAGATATATTAGACAATGGGGGAGGGGATGTAAACAAAGGAGGAGGATAGAAACCTAAATCTTCTTTAGAAAAATGTAATGTATATTTCTCATGAACCTCCACACTTCATTGCACACATCCTAAATCATGTCCATTGCATCCATGTGTATAATTAAATGTGGTATTTAAATCATGTCTAGAGGAGTGTGTTCATTAATATTTTCAAAGTTTAAAGATCCTCAACCATCATCAAGACATGTGTTGGAAGAAGAGGATGGAATAGATTTAGAAGAAGCTTGAATAATTGACACATACAAATCCCTTGAGACTTCATATTTGGATAGAGGGACCTTGTATCAAATTAAGGAAGGCATGAGAGTGATATATGTATTAGTGTAATTATTATACTTTTTGAATATTTATCCTTAGTATAATATTGGAAATAGTATCTTATACTAATTAGAGAGTCGTAATTAGGATAATATTTTCCCATTTTTAGTTGTTGATCTCATTATTTAAGACACAAATGATTTTCATCATTTCTTTTCTTTATGTGGAATATATATCTAATGTAATTATTTATATTTTTAATAAGAAAATAAATTTATTGTAGTAATCATGTGGCTTTTTAATTTTATCTCTTGTCTAAGAGAAAGTATTGAAGATCATATAACTCTAACATGACTTTATTTTGTATGAGTAATGAGGGTGTTTACATCGCCAGACTTGGGCATAGCTTAATCAGGTTCTTTAGACCTCTTCTTTCATTGTAATTTTGAGATATATGCTTTAGTTAGTAACTGTCTAATGTCTTCAAAAAATCAGAAGCATATCTCTTGGTATTCAGCCTATGTAAAGATCCTATGATTGCATTGGAGCTGGTTTATAATAAGATTTTAATGGGCTTGTAGTTGTAATATGTTTTCAGAGGTTGCATGACATGTTTGATGAAATGTCAATAATCTAGTGAAGTTTGATTTTGATACATTATTGTGACAGTCCATGTAATTTTACATTAGTTGCCTATAACATGTATTTATGACTGTCAATGAGGCATTTGTTTGATTTAGATATGAAATAAGAGGAATTTGAGGTTGCATCATCATACGCCCATTTTTTGAGGACTCTTGCAGATTTGACAACTAATATTCCTTGTTTTTTAGTCATCATTGGACAAGGGATATTACACACTCATACTAAATAGATTTCAAACCCCATATTTCGTATAGAGAACAACAAATTTTGACTCAAGAGCTTCTAGAGTAATATTTGAGGTTAAATGAATCTATGAACAATAGTTTAAACATGAATAGTGTTTATTTACACTATGAATATTATTTGATGTTGTGATTAATGTCTTAAGCATGTACAATGTTTTAGGTGTGAATAATGTTTTCAAGTATGAATAGTTTTTTTTGGTAATAAAGAGATTTTCTCGGGGCTATGTATAATGGTTTAAGCCTTCTATAGTTTTTTCGGGCTTTTTTTGCTTGCCTAAAGGAATAGTTTCATGAAAATAGACATCAGTTGGGAATACGATATCTAAATTTTAAAAAATAAATAGCCATTGGAATGTTGATTCTATGATATAAAACATCTTTAAAACATGTACCCTGGCAATTGCAGCTACAACATGTGACAAAATTCCTCTATTATTTATCCTATGATAGGTGTTCATACCTTGTTCCAAAACTTCCAATTTCTATGAGGCAGTCTATCAAACAATCGGCGTGCCATTTCAAAGCTCCCATTTTTGCAAAGGCTAGGGGATATTGATAGAGCTTTACACCTGTGCCCAGGCCAACAAAGTATCAGGAACATCACTTTCTGTAGGTGCAAAATAGATGGGTGACCGATACTAATGAATGAAAGAAGGGGAATGAAACCTATTGGTCTTTAGCCCCCGGGAGCATGCCCTAAATTCCATGAGCCGACATTGCTCCCATTTTTGCGAACCCTATTCCATGAGCCGAGATGCTTGGAGCTGGCATTAATCGGTTAAAATGATTCACATGCCTCATCCAAAACCTGGAGTATGCTTACTCTGGGCGGGAGTACGTTGTTGGGTGGCAACGTGAGAATGGGAAGAGGCCGCGAAAATGATTTGAAATGTCTTGGTCTTTTTTTTTCTTTTTAAGTAATGTCCGCAGTCGTCGGAATTTCGACGAATGCGGGAACTTTTTGTAAAAAAACCACAAATTTCATTGCCATTTCCTTCTCTGTCAAAAACATATATTGAATTATCGTCCGAATTCCGACGAATGCGAGCAATTTTTCAAAAAAAAAATCAAATTTGTTCACAATATACCTTCTCCATCGAAAACCTTCATCGGAATTTTAGGCCAAATGTATTAGTGTACTAAATTGACACATTAACATATCTGAAAGTTACCAGTTTTTTCAAGGGAAGGTGGTGTTATTGTTAAGGGCATCATTTTCTTTAATATTATGGGAGCTTTTTCCAATTGGAAAGATTAACATTAAATATCCTTGTTGATAAGTGAAAATAGAGAAAGCAAAGATAGTATGACGCATCATAGAGCAGCTTTGTCCTCCTATGTCGCCTTGAAAGGGAACTACAAAATTCACAAGCATGCGAGTCTTAGAGAGCTCACGGCCTAGACTAGATTTGTGTTTGTACAGAAAGCATAAGAGGGTGGAATTTTTGAGTATATTTTTATTTCGTTCAAGTTATCTTGAGGTGCTGGAGAACAGAACGCTGCAATTTCAGAATTGTGTTGAATGATTACATTTCCAGTGAGTTTTGGATAGAGATTATGTCATGGAATTTCATCTTACTAGCATGGAGAGTTAAGAGTTTGAAATAATTATTGGTGACCGAAGGTCTTAGAAGCAGAGAAATCGGTAAGTTTTAATTTTTATATTTTTTTGTGCAATTGACTGCAGTGTTTAATAATCTCTATCTCTCCTAGAAGAGGAAGCATATGTTGTCACAAGTGACATTCGAAGAAGTATCTATATTATAATATGTGTGTGAATCGCTTGAAGATGTCAACTGGTGCAACTCGAGTGTCTTGAGTTAAATGAACTATGAAGAAAAACCTTTTGAGGTTGAGCTTGAGCATGCTATTTATAATTAGAAAAGAATATATGATCAAGTTTAAAAACCTCTAAGGATTATCTATGGGTCTCCAAAGTATTGAGTGTTACTCTAGATGATGAGACTAGGATGAATTGAAATATGGATATATTTTATAGAAGATGTGGTTTATGTTCACCAACATCTTAATGTTATGTATGGTAAATGCATTCGTGTTCTTTCCATTGATGATACCATCAAGAGCATTAGTGGGAATATTTTTGAAGCCTATTTAGAACCCTATTTGTTGTCATCTTATGAACCAATGAGAAAAGAGGATTTTTTTGTTTCTTAGAAGTGAAATACATAGCATGTAGTTTAAGGCATAGACTTTAGAGAATACTATGTTGTTTCAATATTTATTCATATTTCATATGAGGATCCACCAAATGATATTTACCATTGGGCTTACAAAGTTTGTGGTATTTATTTTGATTTTATTTTTGGATGATAAAGACTAACAAGGTCAATTTGGAGGCTGACGGTACATGAGGATGCAGGAATTTCCATCATCTCAACCTAGCTTCTTACTTTGAGTTGATGTTCCATATGAAAAATTATTTTAGAATTTTTAATTTATGCTTTTCTTTTTGTGTTATATGTTGATGCTAATGGATTTGAAGAATACATGTATTGTGAAGGTTATATTTTGGAGACAAGTTTGGGATTTGATGTTGACATCAATATGGATTGTTATCCAATGAGCTTTAGAGTGTATGATAAAAAATTATACCCTTTCATAATCATCAACTCAATGATAGAGCTCTATCATAGCTCGTAGGGATTGTTGTCAAATTATTCAAGACTCTATGAATCGAGAGTTTAGGACTGAGAACTCAAGACCATAGCTCAAAGCTACACCTTTACAAGGGTCAAGACACAACTTGATGGAGCCCCACTTGGTTCAAGATTTGTTTTTTCGGGAGAAGATCTTTTAAAAAATTTGTATTTATTTTATGTAATCAACAATTTTTGTTGTGTAATCCTTGAGGGGAGCCCTTAGCTAGGTGAATCTTGAGGTTTCAATGGTACATTTGTTGAAATAATTTAATAAGGGGGGAATTTTAGCACAAATATTATACATTGTTTCATCATTACATATAGCTACATATAACTATTCATTACTACTTTATAAATTATCATTGATACTAATCTAATAACATTTAATATATCTAATAAATTCTATTTATTTGATAAAATTATACTAAGATTAGTTACATAAATATAATTATTTAATTAATTAACTAATTTTAAGGTACACTATAACATATTGATTTACAAACATGTTTATCCAATATATATATTATCCAAGTTTGTCTAACTTAAAACTCTTAAAAATCCCAAATGAAGTCAAAATTTAATCCTAGCCATCCAAATTATCAAATCAATCCAAATGCTCTAATTCTGACTATCAAATAAAAAAAAAATAGTTTTAATACAAATTATCAAATCTTAATTAGAGTCAACCCTCAATATTATCCACACATTTTCAGCCACCTTGAATCCAAACCCAAATCAACCTAAAATATTAGTCATTTACCTAATAAAATTAATCCCAACCCTCAAAATGTGAAGTAGGATTTAATTTAGGCTCTTCTAATTTCAAATTCTTATAATTCCATACTAACCATTTATCGTCACTAAATATTTTATTTTCATATTTCTCAAACTATTTCCAAATGTGATAATTAAATACAAAGCAAGGTCACAGCTCCTAAAATTCTTGACCAACTACATCCATCCTCTCCATGAACAAATGTTTAACGTATACATGAGATCAATAGATTAGTAACAAGAGAATTTTATTGTTGCTCTCTTTTTTAGTTTACATTCTCTTTTTTGTAAGTTAAGTACACTTAGGTGTACAATTGAGATTTGCTTATACATTGTTTTATCAATTTATTCTATTTTAATGTGCATAAACATACATAAATAAAGAAAAACAAAAGGTTTTTTGTAATATTGTTTGAATTATAACCTCCTTCATTGCTTAAAATATCATAAAATAGCTCTCTATATAATAGACCAAGTAAAAATCAAGACTTTAAGATAATAACATCAAATATAAGATTTTATAGAGATTTATAAAATCAGGTATATGTCCAAATAAATGTATTTGTATTTTAAATCTCTTTCACATCTAAAAATATTTTGAATTTTATTATTAGTTTTAATTACTTAATTGCTATTAAAATATTTTATTTAGATAAACTTTTAAGTACTCCTTCCATTCTATTATCCTTTGTGGATATTTTTAGATATTACTAATCATCTCAATTTCTAAAAGAATAACAGCCGTTTCCACACAACTGCCAATCATTCTTCACGACCTAATTAACTATTGACCATTTTCAATTAAAGAGTCCCCTTTGGAGAGCCTTGTTTACCACTTTTTATTTTAATAACTCAAAATTAGTTTACATAGAAACTAAGCATTGTAGAGATGAAAGCCAAGTCAATTGTGAAAATGAAACAGGTTTATTTTATTCCACGTAATTAGATATACATATATAAAATGGACGAAAAAAGAAATCCATGAGTATGAAAGGTACACGGGTTTGTCTGCACTAATTTCTTTTCGTGGAAGCAAACACTTAAATGAAGCTTCCAACACACAGTGATGGTGATCTTAAAAACATTACAACGTTACGAGCGAGCTCGTTGACATGTCAACATCTAGTTTTCTGCAATATAAAACGAAAACTAGATTTCTTCCATGAAATGTTGCAGATGTTTCTCAGTAGAAACTCATATTATTCTGATAAAATGAATATCGTATTACTTTATTGCCTAGCAGTTTATTTTTCTTTTCTTTCTACACAAGAAACCAATATTCTTCTTCTGAAGAGGACGCTAACGAGAGTCAACTATGAAAGTACCCATCAAACATCAATAGAAAAAGGATAGAAGGATAAGAAAGAAACGGTGTATTCATTTAAATCTTCTCTAATTATATTATTAGTTCGATAGTTCAATGTTGTTGGTTTTAGCAGTACTGTGGGATTCATAGCTTATGCGCTTTAAGCCCTTCATAAATGGCTGATCACTCGCACTAAATCAAAAACTTTTTGTGAGCGTTTTCATTTTTCAAATCTCAATTTTCGTTTTTGTGTTTTGATTCATCATCTAAATTCAATGTTTTTCTACTTATTTGCAGTTATCAACGCTTGAGATTATTTAAAGTTGCTCTTAAATTTATGCTTTAATAGAAGTTCACAATATGTTCCACCTTTAAGAGAACCTATATTGTAAAGTATAGAAGCTCACAATTTTGACTCTAAGAAATTTGCTAATGGCAAGTTCCACCTTTAAGAGAACCTATATGGTAAAGTATTTTACATCTTTTAATATTCTTTTCTTACACTCTTTCCAAATATGCGAGATAAGCATAGATGGACTAACATTCTGTAGACTAACCTGGAGCATGTTGTTGCACAATCATTTGAAAAAAATAAAATAGTACAATCAGTTGATGATTACTCATGCATTCTATTTTATTGCATAACTATTTTCATTTTTCAAATGCAAATGGAAAGTTCAACAATAGATGGTTACTAGTTTCCTCATTTCTTTTACATTTTGGGCATCTAGGAGGGCTTGAGATACCAATGGAATGAAGATGAATGAAGATGAATGAAGATGAATGAAGATATTTTGAATGAATAACCATCCAAGAAAAGGTTATAACCTTATAAAGTATTAGAGTATTTCAGTAAAGGTGTGTAGGAAACTTGATGAATTTGAATGTTAAATTGCGGATTTCATAACCAAGGTTAGCCAAGTAAGAACTTGATTTGGAGTCACACCAAGTTATTTTGTCCTTTTCATTTAAAATTATTTTTTTCCTACTTATACCTGTTTATCTTTATAATAGATTGATCATTTAGAGGGACAAACCTTAAATATTTCAAATCCTAATATAGACCTTAATAATCATCTACTTTTCTACATAATCTACAACTTTATCACTTCAAATATCTTCTATAGCTTCTTTAAATCCAATTAATTCTTCAAACTAATCCAAATGAACTAGTCTAATCTAGGAATTTGACTACAAGTTTTTCTATTTGTCATCATTGATTACCCAAGATACATGATCTATGATTTTCAAATAGCATTCCACTATGAATTTCTAGACATATGGATTGAAGCATTTGTAAATGTGAGAAATATATAAGAGTCATTGTTATCCAAATATTTATTGTACACAAATTTTCACCATAGAGAAATCATGAAAGAGCACATTTGCTATTCAAATTTTGTACCTTGACTAGAATTGTGATAGATTAAGGATTTTATACCAATTCTACCAATAGTCATATTCATGTATCTTTCCTTCACTAGAGGACTCATTTAATCAATTTGATCCTTTTCATAGGTTTTCTAAATAATCCCGAGGATCAACATAGGAGAAAGTTACAATAGAGGTGGATTAGAAATTAAAAAAACATCATATACACAAATAAATCTTTTCATGTAGGACCTAGTAATATTATGATTTTAGTGACAATGCTTCTATAATATTTTATGACTCTCAACCATGAGTTGGTATATTTTTATAGTGGTATTGAATTAATATTAAGTTAGGTATACTAGTTTGGCCCTTTTTTTCCTTCAAGTTTGAATTGACACATGTATTTTCCTGAGTGTAAAAGCATTTTCCTTGATGAATGTTGTCCTCGATTGAGACAAAAAAATGGTGCTTATTTTTCTAAGATAATGGGTCATGGAATCTTTTATAGGGTTTGATTTGTAACACTTATTTCTTACTACTTGTAGAAACACATAAAATCAATTTTTTATTTATGATTGCATCTTAGTAGTTTTAAGTAGCTAGTCTTAAATGTTTTATGTATCCTCTTTTGCACTTTAGCTTTCATGTTTTTGTTCACATTAAACACTTTATCTATAAATATTAGTTTTTATGTTGTAATGTGTTATGTTATTTTCTATATATATGATGTCCCCTATTTTGTTGTCCCTTCTCTCTTTTGGTTTGCATCCAAATATTTTGTCAATCTTCTTGTAGTACTTATAAGAGCTACACATTCACAACAAGTACTAGCATTAGCCTACATCCAAATTTCAAGTTTTTGAATACTTTTATATGTGTACAAGGACATCTTTCACATGCGTATGAATGAAATTATATATGATATCTATATTTATAATAACATGTGTATTTTATGTTTTCTTAAGGTTCCATGGCCTCATTTACAATATTTTGGTCACTGTGCCATTACCGTAGCCTTAGTGTGACTATTTCTACATAATGGCAACATATCTTCCTATAATGCTCATTTTTCTTATTTGATGTGTATATTCTACCGAATGATTCCCACTAGTGACTAGAAAGATTCAAAACTGTATCATGGTGGCCCATTTTTAACTTTTCGTTAAGTTCTAAACAAATATTTTAAAAGTGATAAGGAATAGGCTTTGGTCTATTTTGTAGTGCGCCATTTAAAGTTAGCTATTAGCTTTTGTGAGAGGTGAGTTATTATTACAAAGGGTGTTCTTTAGCTTAATCAAAGGAATTCATTCTATATTGTTAGTTGACTTTTTCTATACCTAGATTGCCACTGTAGAAGAGAATCTGAATTACCTTGTAGGTACTTTCATTACTTCCAACATTTTAATAATAGCTTTATAGTATTTATTTTTTTTGTAAAATCTACAAGGCCTGATACTATATTACTGATTAATTACATAAAAAAGAGCACCTAACAACAGATCCCTGAAGGCCAAAATTGTGCGGATAGAACAGCATAGTCGGGGAAGTAATCCCAAGAAGAAAGTGGCTTAAAACAAAAATCCCAGAATAAACAGACATTGTGAAGGGCAAATAGAAGAAATCAAGCCACATTCCTAGTTACAAGTGAGACGATAAAGCAACTATAAACACCTGAGAATTATAATGGAAGACAAAGAGAAAGCTTAACCAGTCGAAAAAACACCATGGCAATTCCAAAATACTCCTAACAAAGAGCAATACAACCGAAGCATCCATTAAAACAAAAAATGTGATCATTAGTCGCAGCAACCTAACAGGTTTCCATGTCTTCAGAATTATTTGACCCTTGAGGTTCATCTTCAATTTCATTGTGGAGGACCATGCCCAAAATCTCATAAGTGGTATGATAAAGCAGAAGATGCATAGCCCTGAAAATGCTGTGAATGTGATCACAAAGCCTCTCACCCAATTCCAATTTGTGAGCGGACATAGCTTCCAATCTGTATCATCTCTGTCAGGCAGGCTTCGATTCAAAGCCTAATAGACACACAGAAAGCCCCAGTTTTTAAGTAGATCTTTGCGGTGGAATAGACTCCCCACAGAAACCTTGCCATTCTGTAAATTTTTGTTGTATTTTATATTTTTCTTATCATAATCAATATAGGAAAAATACATCTTCTAGTATGGAAAGAGCATGAAATTATGATAAGATTTCTAAGTGGATTGATTAAGCAATTTTACATGGATTTTATAATATTTGACTTTATGGATGCATTGGAAAGGTTTTCATTTGGCTATGTTCAAAGTATAAATAATATTTCATAAAAATTTGGTTACTTTTGTCTATTAGTAGCATTAAAGTAACATTTTTCCTACATTTAAACAATATTGCCATAGCATCATGTTAAGTGGCTTCTTTTCGCTTTATTTTTAATATATTGAAAGCATCATGTTAGGTTGCTTCTATAATGTATCTCTCTTTGTTTTGATAGTTTGTCGATAAAATCATAGTAAAAAATAAGATATTTAAATATTGTAAGGTTTTAGGTTATTTTTTTTTTTTAAAGGATTTGTTTTACTTTTTAAAAAAAAAAATTCTTTCAATCTTTGTTATAGATTCAAGTTATAAAAACAATAAAGGTTTAACTTGTACTTGTGTGGTGATAATGGTTTCTATTTTGATAGAATTGGAATACCTTTCGATGTTTGTTGCTATAAAAACAAGAGTTTTGAACTTCAAACTATTTTTAATATAATAAAATATAATAAAAACAATGGTGATAATGATATTTTCCATTTTTATGTTACCCACCCACTTTCTTTATTCCTACATGTGTGAGCTATTGCTTAGAACTCTATCTTAAGGATGGTTAATAACATAATATGTTGAAGAGAGGGTATTTGGGTTAGTGGAGGGGAAACTATTTCTTGTAGATTGGAGAGGCCCAAATTTCCACCATTGAGACACAATAGATATGATAAAAAATAAAGTATGTATGTCATGATCCTGAAATGATAATATGCATGTAAACCATTGAAATTTTTTGAAGTAAAGACCATATTAATGTACATCAATTTGCATTGATCAATTGATTGTATAAAATTGTACTGAATTGCTTCATTTACAATTTTTATATTGGATGATATGTATTCTTAGTTGGTATAAATAATAAATTTTAAAACCTATTGGGAGGCCTCTAGAAAGATTTTTAACATCATATTATTTGTTATCTATTTATTGCATAAAAATTATTATAAAATATTTAATCAAATATTTGTTATCTAGGTAAGCTTTCTTCCTTTAGACTAATATACAACTAGCCTATAATGTTTCTTGAAAAAGGCTAGTCAAAATTGCAAATAATTTCTTAATTTACTAGTCTATACTTTCTTACATATCTTTATGTTCTCTTAAGTTAAAAATTTAGCCCAAATTAAATAGATAAAATATTATTTAGTGTCTTATTCCCTCACCACTACCAAGACGACCATAAACAAAAGATACAAATCATTTCATAAAAGCTATAGAAGAAACATCCTAATGAACTGTACAAGTCATTGAACATCTAAATATCATATCATTAGAATTCTAGAATATAAAAAACATATGCATTAAGTTTGACTTTGTTGTATAGTAGATATATCAAAGTGAAAAAATATACAAATCTTAATTTACTAAACTATCAATTAAAACTTGATTAGTATTAAAGATCAATATTAAACATAAACTTTATTATACACATGAAATGTTTACTTCTAAAGACAAATAATAGTTTTATATTCATCTATAATTTGCCTAAATCAAACTTTAGACTAGACCACTTAGCTTTACAAAGCCCCAAGAAGAAGACGACTTTCCCTTTCTCATGCATTGGCTCAAGTTGCCCTTTATTTCATAGTAAATCCAACCCTTAATCCCAAATTGAGTTTCTTGAGACTTGGATCTTAGATTATTTCTAAGGTTTTAGAAGTTAAAAACTGAGTTTAAGAAATGATTTTTTTTTAATACTAATAGATGGCTATCATTAGTGACCTTTTACTTCTATAATATGTTGGATTATTTAATTTGATAAGCTTTTTGGTTGTGACAATCTTGGTGCTATTCATATTCTTGAATATTTACTCGTGCTTCAAGGTTTTCCTCTCTGAAGAAGAAGAAGTAGTGATGTGACATTTATATTTATGTTTGGCTGTTTGATATTGTTGAATTACACATGTTTTGAATAGCAAGTATCTAATTTAAGAATTTTTTTTTTTAAATCTTATTATAATAAGATTATTGTATAAATTCCTGTAAGTAACGTTGAATATAGATCGATGCGATCAATGGTATGTAAATGTCACATCTAGCTATTGATAATCTTAAACTTCTTTGGGTAAACTTTGTAAAATTTTAATTTCCAAATCCTATAGGGATCAAATCAAACTAAATTTTGATCATCTACTTAGATATATTGAAAAATAATTACAGTTACTAGAATGATATTTAGGATCAAGAAAGAAAGATAACTTACCATTGACATCAAATTCAGATTCGAAAACAAAAATTCATATTTATATTGCTATCCTCGCAGGTAGTTGTTATGAATCGATAACGCTGGACATTATGCATTTAAATAGAATAAGGCCAAATTATTGCTGGCGTGCCATGATATAATCAAAGTCCACTACAACTATTATCCTATAACTTTGGCATATTTTGCCAATACCCTTCTTCATCTTCTGTATTAATAAAATCTCTAAATTGTAGAGATTCAACCATTTCATCCGATCTGTTTGTAAATTCTGTAAAATTGAGGCAGAGCTCTTGTGAAATTGATGGCGATTGTGCTTCACCAGGTCGATTATATGTACTTGATACCCAAGGAAATAAAGAATCCCCACAATTAACTTGTGTTGACAGAAAGCTAAAATTACTGCTCTGATCAAGCATTTGAGCGCTGATATTTGTTGAACATGGGATGAATTGATCTTCTCCTATAGAATCCTTATCCAAACATTGAGAATTATATGAGTTCAGCACTTGTTGTTCTTGAAACATAGAACTAGATGCAATAGAACTTGGTGCCATCCCAATAGATTGATATGCAGAACTTGGTAATTTAAGATCCAAGTGAATACTTCCTCTGGCATATAGGTTCATCAAATTTCTGCCTATTCTTGCTTCAAATTCCAGGAGGGAAAAGTATGAAGATAATGGAGATGCAAATGATCCATTGGTGTCTTTGAACCCTTTCTTCAGATGGGTGTTCCAGTGGTTCTTTATGTCATTATCGGTCCGCCCTGGCAATTGCTTTGCTATTTCGGACCACCTAAAACATTTTACCTATGTCAAAAAAAATTATTTATTCACAATACTAAACATATGAAATAAATTGAAGTTTTTTTTCTGAAATTACTTGTTTCCGAGCCTTGCATGGTGGAACTGTATTATTTGGTCTTCTTCAGAAGAGAAACTTCCCCGCTTTATATCAGGTCGCAAATAGTTGGCCCAACGAAGTCTGCAACTCTTTCCACATCTCAATAAACCTGAACCATTGTACCCAAAGTTTATCAATGTTATGTAAATACATATCATCCAACATATAACAAGCATGTTAACTCAACGAAATAATTAGGCTTCAAATATTGAACTAATTATCCAAACTAAAATTGAACTAATATCCATCTGCAACTTGGTGATATGAATGAAGGCAAAAGTACCTGCTTGCTTTGGAAGCTTATGCCAATTACCATGGCCGTTCTTATTTATGTAGTCGATGAGTTTCTGATCCTCTTCTTCGCTCCATGGACCCTTCTTTACTTCCTTTCCATTGCAACATGGACCTCTCACCATATCTTCTACAATAATACAACCACTAAAAATATTCAATCTAATTCTAGTAAGAGTTTCACTCTAAGCTATACGCACTCTAGGGTTTCTCAAATCATCCCTCACCAAAGTATAAATTTGGCTGAAATTCACTTAATTTTTTCAATATATGAGAGTACTCACTGATCATTAGTCACAAGAAGATGCAATTTTTTCATATTAGGATAATAAATTTCTCTAAATGCACGGATTAAGTAGATGTTTTAGAGCATATTGGCATATTGGCCTGCTGAGGAGAAATATTACAGAGTTGTGGTTTATCAACATGTAAATGATGAGAAATGTTATCCAGTTATATAGTTCCATTTATCATTTTATTCATCTCCAATCTCTGTATTTCTTTTATTATATCTTGATCGGTGGTTCGGTAGGCATTTGACTTTTGATTTACACGTTCTGCTTAGTCTTCATGGAGACCTGGCCAATGCTCCATCAATACGCAGAACGAACTTGGAAGAAACAATAATTAGAAACTTAACAACCCACGATAATTGTGGCGTAGATGTTGGAAATATTATATACATTATTAGTTGATGTTTATTTTATTTTATTTAAACATCTTATGTTCAATGGTCAAATTTTCAATGAATTGTTCGTGATGTTCTGTGAGGTTTATTCATGAGGTATGAAACGTGTGGTAAGCATCCAAGAAAAACAGTGTGCATCAACAGTAAGCACTCTTTGAATTTGCCTTTCGATGGACTCGATATTAATTAAATTATCTTTAAATTTCAAATTCTTTGTCATTAAATTTACAGATATCTATTATGTGAACGGAGATGAGAAACATGACCATTTCCTTCGACAGGATTTAGGCACAATCAAATGAAAAATAATTTCAGTCAATTTCATATAAAAAAGTTATAGTATAAAGAATATATATTGCTATGAATATTTTATGTTTTATCTTTTGTTTTTAGTTTTTATTTGAATTATTATTTATGTTTGGGAAGTTTTAAAAGTAAAATTATGTAAAGAAGGTTTATAATTTGAATAATCACATAGATTATGTATTAATAAAAATGTTGAAAATATTTTTAAAATGATTTTTTTTTAATAAATAAGAAGGAAAGGGTCTTGATCTCAATAAACAACAAAATCAAGAAAAAGTGAGTCAAATAGGCTTCACAACCAATTCTCCACTACAAAATTATTTTCTAGATTTTGTAGAAATATTGATGTAAATATGGTGTTTAGTTTTTGTTTTTTTTAACCTTTTTCAAATACCTCGTCTTTGAATTGAATGAATTGATTCAACTGATTGTTTATAATGATTGTTTGATTGAGTGCTAAAAATGTTGTCAAAATGATTGTGTCACTACTATGGGCTTGACCAACAAATGAAACCAACAATTTAGGAGGGAAAAAGAAAAAAGGGAGCCTAGTCATCCTCAATTAAATCAATTATTTCACTTGTCATATAGTGGCAAGGAGGATTTACCTTTTTTGACAGTCACTAATTATGAAGAAATTGTTCATGTTATTTTCTCAAGTAGGTCTCATCTAGATGTGAGAATTTTTTAGGATGTTAATGTTAGTAAGGACTTGGTACAATTTGGAAAGTCATTAGACCAACACAAGGGATTAAAAAATTGCCTATATTGCCTTCTCCAATCACAAAAATGGAATTAGCAAAGGGTTAACTTGAAAACCTTGAATTCTTCTATTTTAGCATTGATAACTAAAAGTTGAATACAACCAGGATGGAAATGTTCTTTAATGTCTTGATGGATAGGTTTGTTAATTTTCAAATCTCCCTAGACTAATATGGCTTCAAGGAACCTTGAACCTACTAATCTTCCTATCTAGTCAATAGTCTCTTTTTGTCTCCTATGACACAATCTGCCTTTGAGGTGGCTATAGAATGGGAGGACCTCTTATCATGACTCCTTAAATTTTATACTATTTTAGGATGGATGATTTCAAAATTTATTTGATGACCTTTTGACCTCAGTTGTGATCTCTTTACTTCTTTAATATGTTAACACTTTCCTAGATAGCACATGAATACTTCCAGAGCCTATGATGGATCAAACTTGAATGACATTTTAGACAACAACTATACATTCCAGGGATGGTGACTTCATTATTTTTTTTCAATAGTTAAGGCAATGAACATCTTCCCAATGCCAAATTGCAATGATCTCCTATGACAGTTTTAACCTACTTTCTTGTTGATTGTGGTCATATTTGTTTTAAAAGATAGCAATATCTTTTGATTTCCATCGATCACTATTTCGAGGACTCTTTCTCTAATTTTGGAGCAAGGTCTTTATTTTTGGGATGATTTCTTTAGATACTTTCTTTGGTGATTCGATTAATAGGACTAAAAGAAATCAATTTTCTTGGAGAGCGCCTAATGCTATTTATTACTCTATGATTAGAACATTGCAGACCATTTCAAATCAACTTCTTTTTCCCTTGACATAAAAGCTTCAAATCATTATCAAATGAATTGGGTGTCATTTGGATTTAGTTCTCTTTGTTTACTCCTTTGTTACTCAGTTGATGTTGAATGGGACAAATCAAAGCTTCCAATGCTTTTAGAATTCACTCTTCTTTCACCTATCACAAAGTCAAATACTCAAAAACTGGACTTTTTGAAGTCTTCCCAACGTTTTTTTTTTCAAAATGTTATAGATGTTCTAGCAATTTCTACCAGATTAGGAAATTTCTATATTTAATTTTAATGTTGTAATGTTTAGGAAATTTTTACTACCGTCTATAGTTAGTTGAATTTTTAGTTATTTCCTTCTTTCAGTCATGTAAAATTATATGCCATATACTATTTTCTATAATTTTTTGTAGGTCACTTCATTCTGGAATTTTTAAAACTCCTCTATGAAAGAGGCAGATGTAAAATAGTTTTATGCAAGTAATCAAATTAGAAATAATGTGTACAAAATTTGTAATCATTTTCTATGTGTTTTTTTGCCTTTATCCACTGACAAGTGGTATGAGAGATAGGTTGATCATGTTTCTAAAAGTAGACAATGGTGTGAAAAAAAGCTAATCATATATCAAGGCATAAATGAGATCATGGTTTTTTGAAAGAAGAAAGTGTGGAAATTACTGCTAAAAGAATGAGAAAGTTGTCATAGCACTTGTCGCCATTTATTGTCAAACAAAGGAAATCATAACATAGGTGATAGATAGCACTCCCAAATGGAGGATCATAGATTATTGTCTAATATACCAATCACCAAACAAAGAAGCCAGTTGCCATAGTGAAGGGACTACTGAAGGTTTTAAGTCACTTGCAAGAAAGTGAAAAGTTACATTAATACATCGAGGAGGCATGCAAAACTATTGAATAACGAAATTGTAAACAAGAAAATCAGGTGAGTTTAAATTTTTTGATTCAATGGAAAAATTAGGTAAAAGAGCATTGAAGGAAAATGCAAATATAATTTCAGAGATAGATCGTCTAGAAAGGGAAATATTGGAAGTGAACAGAAAAATGTTTGCAATTAAAAAAGAAATGGGAATAGAAATATATAAATTTTTCAATGAAATTAGTGATTATAAAGATAAAATTGAAGAGTTAGATGACAAGTTAGAGTTGCTTGATGAGATTAATAAAATTAATGAAGAATTAGAACAAAGAGTGAAATTGCTTAAATATTTAGAATAGAAATTAAAGAGATTGGAAGAAGAAAATAGTCTGCATATGAAGGAGATCACAAAATTAAAAGAAGAGAATGAATGTTTAAATACAAAGCCATTGGTTCATGACGTTTCATGTAGTACAGAGGATTTAAGTTTGTCATTTGATGAATCTAATTTTGTTGAAGTTTGTAAGAAAGAGTGTGAAGATGAACAAATAAGGTGTAATGATAATGAAAAAGTTACTAGTTGTTTTTATGATAATATTGGTTTAAAGATCATGAAAAGAATGGGGTTGTAGAGGTAAAGCATTGGGAAAGAATGAACAAGGAATGAAAGATCAAATTGAGCCAATAATGAGGCCCAAATATGAAGGTCTTAGATATGCTATAGGTAAAGTAAATATGAATACATGTGTTATTGGTTCAAGTGAATCCATTCAAGATATGAAAATTATGCAGTGCTCGTATTGTAACAAGAAATGACACAAAAAGGAAAAGTGTTGGGATCTACATCATTACAACATTTGTGGTTTGAGAAATCATTGTTAAATGAAAAGTTAGAATAGAGAGTGCAAGAAGGAATCTAATACAAGCTACAAGAAAATGGATTATAGATGGACATATGGATCGAGTTGGAAAACTATTACAAGTACGATCAAGAATTTATTCAAGTATTAAAGTTCGCATGTGAAAGTTGATTGCAATAAAGAAAGGTTTTCAAAAGACATAATAGATGTTTCATGGCAAAGGAAATTATTGTCTAGAAAGATGTTTACAAGTAGTAAGTTTGCATGAGGTTGTTGAAGGGTGAATAACTGCTATAGGAGCTAGACAAAGACAAGAGAAAGGCATCATCAAAATAATTTGAAGCTATCAAGTATAGAAAATATTTGAAGATTGAAGACTTGGTTTTTGACAACATTCAAGAGAAAAGGAAATTAAGAATGTCATAGCATTGGTGGTCAAAATTAAGGGGGGGTATTGGAATATGTAATTTTTCCCACCTATGAAATGCAACTAATAAAATAGACAAAATTGAAATTGATATATTTCTAAATAGAAACTAGATAAGAATGAAATGTTCTAGAATCAACTTGAGAGATAAGGTTAAAAGGAAGAAAATATTAGATACTTGTTATTTTTGAAATGTCGTCCTAACATCTAGAATGTATTGAGTAGTTTATAGAAGTATCTAAAGAACTCTATTTAAAGAGGCAATTGTAATGGTTTGAGTATCAAGGGAATTCCACCTTATCGTTTATGGTGAATGCAACAACATTCTCAACTGATGTAATAATTTTATAATTACTTGATTAATGAATATTTGTGCTATATTACACAATTCATTTTGATAAAGTGTTTATGTTTGATGTGTTGATACTATTTTTGTATTTTGTCTTATGATCCATGTGCCATCTACCACCTACAAGTGGTATCATGTTATAATGTCCCAAACTAATCAATTTGTGATATTAAATTAAATTTGCATCAAGGGATAGAAAATTATAATTTAATTCTTATTCCATAACCTTATATAATTAATCTTTCCAAATAAACTAAAATACCCACAAAGATTTAATGGTAAATCTTATTAAATATGCACCAAATTTATAGATTCGATTGTCAAATCAACCGCAAACCTCACAAAATTTGGCATTAAAGTAAATTTAATATCAAAATGAATATTATTTTTATTAATACCACAGCCTTAAGTCTGATATACACATCAAAACATTTCTACTACAGATAAACCCAAAATATTGAGCAAATACGAAGCTTGAAATGTACTCCAAGATAAAAAATCTTCAAGATAAAATCATCAAACCTCAAGCCAAATTTATTAATAAAAAAATATCATGAAAATAAATAAAATTATAAGAAACCCATCGCCTTAATGCTTCCATTAACTTCTGCAACATAGGCAAACTAACACTCAACAAAACCTCAACTATTCAACACAATGTAACCTCTGAAATGAGATTATTTAATGGTATTTCTTGACTCTCGTTCTTAGAAAACCTAGTAATCCTCTGACTACCATCCCTAGATCACCTTGGAAACCATGAAAACCCCATCCAAAATTCTCCTTCTCCAGTAGTCTATCAGCAATTGAAGAAACAAGCAAAAGCTTAGCTGAAATCTGCATCAAGAATGATGGCAATTGAAGCCCAAATTCATGCTTTATTGAGAAATCTTAAATTTCTAATTTGGGAACCCGTAACTCATGACCAAGAGAGAATATTTTTTAAATTTCCAATTATGTAACTCCTCTTCTATTTTCCTTTCGTCTCCTAACTTTACTAGGTGCAACTTGCCACTTGTCCATTTTATCAAAAGTTACCAAATGCCACTTACCATTCCAAAATGTGCTTTCTAATTTTTCCAAGCCATATTTTTCCTGCAAAATAATATCAAATTTTATCTATTAATTTAATAATGAATCTTATTTTTTATCATTTAACCGTGAAGGACAATATTTCTTGATTTATTTGGAGGTCCTGATTTACTATCTTTGGAAATGTTGACTTACTATTTTTAGTAACTTTCTCAAGAAATAAAAATAGCGTCAGTGCAAGAAGTTGAGTCCACTTTTTGGCCAAAAAGTGGAAGTGTTTTCCCTAATTTTCAGATTTTGCCACATTTGAGCAAAACTTTGAAGCACTTAGAGATTGAATCTTAGAAAAAGTCACTAATACAAAATATAGCACTCAGAGTATACTTTCCAAATATGTAATATATTTTAATACCTAGATAATACAAACTGAGTTTCGAAAGGGATTTCTATAAACCACTTTTAAAAAATGCCTATTTGAGGACCATACCATGAATTTGTATGACCCACACTTTTTGATACAAATAAAACTTTATTTTCAAACCCTCTTTGGAAATAATTTTTCACACACTAAATATTGATGATCATATTTGTTTGTATTTTTTTTTGAATATTTAATTTTTTATTATTTTTTAATTCTGCCTAATTGTTGTTTTAAAAACTTATCATTTTTTGATTTTTTTTTTAAATTAAAAATAATTTTGTGTAGATTGATGGCATATAATTGTTTTTATCAAAAAACATTAGAACAAAAAAGTTACTAAATAAAAAAGATAAACTGATATTTCAAGTTAATGGACCAAATTTAGTACAAATTAATTAAAAATAGGAAAAATAATAAAATCTTTAAAAAAATTATATATTCAGAATCTACATTATGTAATCTAAAATAGTTTTTAATTTTTATAAAAAAATCTATCATAATGGGCATCAAACATATGCCAGAAGTCAATATTTGACCATGTCATTGATACAACCTTGTACTTGTAGGTCCAAGGCTAAGGATTGGGCATTCCATGCCTTTCTTGAACCAAAGCCCGATGCACATGGTAGGCTCCATTTTCAAAATTAAAGAAACAGGGCCCCATTTTAATAAACGGGACACCGTTATTTTTTTGACTTAAATAACGGGGCCCTGTTATGTTTCTAAATGGGGCCCCATTATAGTTTGGGGCTCGTTAACAACGGGGCACCATTTTATATTTCCGCCTTGGGTCCCCGAAGAATAACGGGGCGCCGTTCCTAGCGGCATGCTTTCTAATGCGCACACTTCTCCCAAAGTGGGACTCAACTTTGTGCACTTACCCGATACGAAGAAGCATTCATTCTAAAAAGTCATCTTCCATCTTGTTTTATATTGCCCATTTTTTTAATTCATTACTCTCATATAATAACAAAAGGGTCCTCCATCCCTTGTACTCCATCAAATGACTAACATGAACCGATTTTTTCTTGAAAGAAAGATTGATTTTAAACTTCATGTCATAGCTTGCAAGGCTTTCCCTTCAAGAATTGAACTTCGTTTTGTCAAGTTTCTTGACTTCCATTGTTTGCATCGGTAACCAAATAATTTTCTTTTCTATGGAACCAAAGACTATAGTAGATACATGTAAGAAAGCTGAAATATTAGCTTCATGAAGAGAACTAGTTACCTTTTCATCTTCTTTGAACTCCCCTTGATAAATTTATTTGAGCATGCTGTGAGAACCAAAAGCTTGATTCAAGAGTGTGATGCCAATCTCAAAAATATATTCCTAATTAAAATATTCTTGTTGTTGAAATAAACCAATATCTCTTTCTATATTTCCAAAGCATCTTCCCAACTATTATTGGAAATCAAATTATTATCATCACAAATGATCTATCAAGTTTTCTCACTTGATTTTCCATGAATTTCAAAATCAAACTATAAGGCAAGATCTTGTGCTTCATGTGATTCTTGCAAATGGATAGCTGAGAATGCCATATCACAATCTAAAATATATGTGAAAAAGTTAGAGAGTTTGTAACTAGTGGAATGTTGGTTTTTCCATTCGAACCTTCTTTTGATTTGGAAGTAATGAAATGGTAAATAGATATCTATGAATGTCAGCAAAGAAAATCAGAACTTGCATCCTCTTAATCAACAAACAATTTGTTGTCCACATAACTTCTTTCGTATTACCATACTCTTCTACACATAGATGTGATAAATAAAAAATGTAAACAACAAAACACGAGTTGATTACCACAACAAAACTGTTAAATGCCTCAAGTATTGAATTCCAATGCATGTCAAGAATATTGCTCCTTTTCAAGTATCAAATATTTGTCAGGGAATATTCTTTCAGCCAAATTATCATTGCAACTCCAAGACCCATGGTATTGTAGTATTTACCAAACTCTCATTGATTTTAAAGGATAAACAAAATCCTTCCTTTTAGAATGCTATAAAATTGAAGTAATTTAGTCTTCATGAATCCTCCATTTAGAGGGTAACTTAAAATCCAAAATATCAAAGGACATTTAGTCACAAAATGTTGAATAACAAACTGATGGAAACTTTTCATATTAAGAATTAGCTTCAAAATTCTCAAGTTCTTAACCTCCTCCTAGCTATCTCCTATAATTTTATCTTCAAAAGTGATATGCAGATCTCATTAATGATTTACAATTTCTAGACATTTATCCTTCGCCATACGGTAAGTATGCAATAAGACTTGATATCATTCCAAATGAAATCAATAAAGAGGATAACAATAGTTCCTCTTGTTGGCAACAACAATGAATAAAAAATAAAAGAGGGGGGTGAATCAGTTTTCACCAAATCTACAAACTTAACCACAAATACATATCTGATAAACTGTAGCAACAACAAAGATAAGCAAATTGATAACACAAAATACAACACCAATATTTTGATGTGGAAAACCCAGTTAAGGGAAAAACCATAGTAGGAACCTACCCACAATAAGATGATACTCTGTAGTAGTATGTGAAAATATTACAGTGGGGAACACACATGCATTCAGGCACACTGCCTAGAGGTCACTACTCAAATATGATAATCCGGAAGGATACAAACCTCAAGGAAGTCTCACAGACATATAATAAGATTCAGAATACAATCCATAAGGAATGAACAGAAATAATAACATCTCCAAATGCACGATAATAGTTTCGGTTAAGCACAATTGTCTACTTTGTAACACCAATCTCCACTCAATCACAATGTCGAAGGAAGAATCACTTGTTTGCACATACACCACTCTCTGATAAAGCAAACACAACCATGATACAAAAATTACATGACAATATCACCTATTTATACAATTCATCACCATTGACAACAAGGTCGGCTAAATTCTCAACTCACAATTACACAATTACATCACATGATACAAAGATAGACCAATAGACCAATATAATGATATACATGATACAACATGGACCTAAATAAAATCTCCAAACACGCAACACCACTTGATACCATGACAAGATCAACCACAACACACTACACCACCAGGAAAGCCACATAACACAAAGAACATCACAAGCTCAACAAAATCACCAAGAGCATGCACAATGATCAGTGTGAATCATAAGAAAAAAATAGGAAAAAATTAGGAAACACCATGAAGCACATTAGAATCACCAGTAATAGTTGCACCAACACCACTTATCAAATCTTCAATGATCAACATCAGAACCTTAAGAATACTCAAATAGTAGCAAGTGTCACAAAGAAAGATAACTTGTGTGGCGCAAAATCAAGAACCATTTGAAGTGAAAATACACATGATTATCCCAAACAATCTCCAAAAAAACCCACTCAAGATTTTATCACACCAGAATATACCGGAGAAAATACTGAACGCTGCAAAGCACTGATTAGAAAAGAAAATTGCAAAATTGGATCATATGATATGATTAATTAAGATTTATGGATCACCAAAAGTAATACAAAAAAATATAATGATATTATAAATACTCTATACACCAAACCATGACCACAATAAACCAATCTGCAATCATTGGAGCAAGAATATGTTGACATCAATGACAACAACATATCCTAGTAGTACCAATGCCCAACAATCTCCCCCTTTGAAATTGATGACATATGAATGTGAAAATCAATCAATGAATAGAAAGAAAACATCTCCAATAGACTCCCCCTAAGATCTTGAATAGATAAAACAATTTTTCACATGCTTCTCTCCCCCTTTGACAACACTACCAAAGATCTCAAAATAGAAAACCAAACTTACTCTCCCCCATAAACACACTGACTACTCTAGTAGAGTAGCAACACCAACTCATCAATCTAGAAAAATAAATAAGATTGTGAAGTCCACCAGAATGATGCAACTCAATGCATCTAGATCTCATTAGGAGGGGTAGATACCCCTAACTTGTCTCTCAATTAGACAAATGTATCTACATGCAAAGGCTTAGTGAAAATATCAGTAATTTGTTCCTTTGTAGATACATACTATAGCCTTACTTCCTCTTCATTTAATTTTTTTTTCAAGATATGATATTTGATTAACACGTGTTTGGTCTCTAAATACATTGCACCGGATTATTTGACATGTTAATAGCACTAGAATTATCACAATCATGACAGTAGGCTCATCAGAGATAACTCCAATATCCTTCAACATTTGGTTCATCCACACTACCTGAGTGTAGTAACTAGCAGTAGCAATGTACTCATCTTCAACAGTAGATAAGGACACTGAATCTTGTTTCTTACTAGCCCATGAAACCAATTTATTACCTAAAAAAAATGCACCACTGAAGGTACTCTTCCGGTCATCAGCATAACCAGCTCAATCAGCATCACTGTAAGCACATAACATGAAATCATCATTCCTTGAATACCACAAACCATTATCCAAAGTTCCTTTCAAGTATTTGAATATCCTATTCACAACAGTGACATGACACTCTTTTGGATCAACTTCATATCTAGCAGCCATGCTCACAACATGCATAATTTCTAGTCTAGTATGAGTAGGATATAGCAGTCCACCAACCACAGATCTATACATCGACTGATTATCTTTTAGAGATTCATCATTTTTAGAGAATTTGCAACCAATCACCATAGGAGTTCCAACCAGTTTGGAGTCGTCCAACCCAAACTTCTTTAATAATTGCTTCACATATTTGGTTTGAGATATAAAAATATCATTTCCAGTCTGTGAAATCTGCAAACCTAAGAAAAATTTCATCTCTCCTATCATAGACATCTCAAATTATTTCTGCATATCACCGGTAAACTTCATGCTCAAGTCATCATCTCCTCCAAAGATAATATCATCAACAAAAACTTCAACAATCAAGATGTTATCATTCTCAATCTTAAAATATAGATTACTATCAGCAATACCTTTATTAAATCCCAATTTCAGCAAATACTTATCCAATCGAGCATACCAAGCTCTAGGGGCTTGTTTCAATCCATAAAGAGATTTCTTCAGTTTACATACCATGTCTCCATCATCTGTTAATGAAAATCCATCAGGTTGCTCAATGTAGACTTCTTCCTCAAGATCACCACTCAGAAAAGTTGACTTGACATCCATCTGATATACCTTTAAATCTTTATAAGAAGCATATGGAAGCAACAATCTAACAACTTCAAGTCTAGCTCCTGAAGAAAAAGTCTCCTCATAATTGATTCCTTCTTTCTGTAAATATCCTTTGCATACCAGTCCTACTTTATTTCTGACAGCTTCACTAGCTTCATTCATTTTTTTTCCTGAATACCCATTTAGTACCAATTACATTCTTATCTTTAGGTCTAGGCACAAGCTCTCATGTTTTATTATTTTCAATATGATTCAAATCTTCTTCCATAGCTCTCATCTAGTTTTCATCTTTGCAAGCTTCAACAACATCTTTAGGTTTAATTTTAGAAATCAAACATACTTCTTCAGCAGCTAACCTTATTCTAGTCATTACACCTTTATTTTTATCTCCAATAATCTGATTTCAGAATGATTCAATATTAAATACCTCAAAGTCTTTTCATTACTCTTATTTTTAGGTTCCTGCACCTCTCCATCGACAACATCAACATCCAGATTAACAGTTTCTACTGGCTCATTTTGCTTTAGTTCTTCAGTCTGAATGGGATTTAGAATAATGTGTTGACCATCATCATATCTGTAAGGTCTTATATCTTTTTCATAGTTCTCATCAACCTTCACATTTGCACTTACCACTATCTTTCTCAATCTCTTATTGTAACACTAGTAGGCTTTTCTCTTTGTTGAGTATCCCAAGAAAATTCCTTCATCACTTTGAGCATCAAACTTTCCTATATTCTCATCCCTCTTTATATAACACTTTCTACCCAAAATTCTAAAATATATCATAGTAGGAACATGACCAAACCACTCAACCAAAGCCATGGTAGCTTACCAAGCTCTTACCCTTGCTAAAAATTTGGGTTATAAAAAAGTTTGGCTTGAGGGAGATTCAATATGATGTCTTAAGGGTCTTTCCTCCCCATCATGGACTATAAAAAATATTATATCATTAACCAAGGAGATAATTAACTCCTTTGAGCAGTTTCTTATTTCACATGGTTATACAGAGATCAATGTCATGGCTGATTAGGCTACCAACATGGCTGTTTGAGCCGATCAAATGATCTCCTGGAGAGGTGAGCTGGATCTTCCTAATAATGCCTATACAATCCTCATTTATGATAGATTTCATAGAAAAGAGGGAGCGATAAGTGATGATAACAATGTACCTATCAATGAGAGTTGCTATAATGAATCGTAAAGGGTGGTGCTTGAAGGAGGAGTTGGCATTTAATGTGGACAAGACCTTGCATGCTTTCTGGGTGTCCATTTCTTTTTTGAGGGTTCCTATTCTCTACATTTTGGCCCCTATTTTTATTATGTTCTACATTGTGAAGGGTGTCAAAAAATTTGTTGTGGCTGCAATGGGAGGCAACTTGAAGAGGATTGAATTGCTTACTTATGACGAATGGAAGAAGAAGCTAAAAGCATGGGATATTTTGGAAGATGCTAAAATGATGGGGTATATGGAGCAAATTCTTGGCAAAAGCCTCACTATTACCAGGTTATTCAAGAAGAATTGGAAGGGGGACAAAATCACCATAGGTGGAAGGAAGGTGGAAATTGATGAAGGAATAATTGCTGAAGTTACTAGGATGCCAATGGAGGGCAAAAACTTCTATAGGGATAGAAAGCTCACAGAGGCGGGTATTAAGCGGTTCCCTAAGGAAGACTCTGAGAAAGCAAAATTTGGGAGATCCAACAAGACCTATTACTCACCATAGGTGATTAAAAATGTATAGAGATGGGTTTTGTTTGTTGTGATGCAATATGTCACTCTTGATGGTAGATACTCTCATGTTTATGGCTACCATTTTTTACCCTTGAATCATTTCTACCACAAAGATATGGTGCCAATTATTTTCTACCTGTATTGTTCCTTGAACACTAGTATAAAGGATTTTAGGGCTAACCTAGATACCAATCCACCCATGCATGAAGGGTTAATGTTTCTTCTATATAATCATGTAAAGGCCACCTCTATTCAGCACTTTATCACTGCATTTTTTGCCTTGAAAGAGGAGTCAGAGAACTCAGATGACAATGAAGATGAGGGGTCTGATATGGAGTTGGAAGGTGATTTTAACATGGATACCCCTGCTAAGGGAACTAGAAAGAAGGATAAGGATATGGCTTCTGGGTCTAGCTGAAATATTTTTGGAAAAGGTGTTAAGGGAAATAGGAAAAAGGTGTAGGAGGAGGACAACTAGTTTGAAGAAGATGGCAAGGATGATGGTGGTATGGAGATTCAAAGTTTGAATTCTAAATAGGAGGCCTCTTCAAAGAAAATGGACATTCTGGAAACTGCCAGGATGGGTAATCTCAGTTCTCTACCTGATAATTTGATGGAATTAACAAAATCCATTAGCGATGCAGAGGGTATTAGTGAGGCTCATGGTTCCAAATTCAAGGCTGTGGAGGCTAGGTTTAATGAGCTGGAAAAGAGGGTTTACAGTCATGAGGAAATTCTAAAGAAGGGCGAAGTACAAAGCCACAAAATTCTAAAAGATTTAGTAGATAATTTCAAAGTGTTGATTAGTAAACTAGAAAAAATCCAGTTGGAAAAGAATATGATAGATATTTTTGAGGACAAGGAATTGACCCATGAAGTTGTGGTAGCCAGAGTTGGTAAAAAAGCTCGGGCTAATACGAGGAAGATGACTGAACAAGCTAAGGAACTAGATGATCTCAAGAGTGTTGCTGTCTATATGGTTTAGCTTGAGAAAGAGACTATGGATCTTCTTAAGATTTTCTCTTAGTTTTGTTTTCCTATGCTTTTGGCTATCCCTTTGGTGTCATTGTGCTATCCTTTTGTTACTTTTGGTTCTCTTGGTGGCTTTTTGTTTTTTCTAGCTATTTCTATTTGTTGTTATGTTCTTTCTAACGGGGCCTTTCTTGTTTTATCTATTTTCTAATTTGTTGTAAAGGGTTTCGGGGCCCCTTCAAAACTTGTTTTTTATGTAATAAAAAACATGGCCAAACCATAGCTCATAAGGAGTCTTACTAGTATCACCTTTAATATGAACTCAGTTGAATGTGTAAACAATAGTGCTAATAGCTTCTCTCCAATAGATCTTCAAAACATTCCCTTCAATCAGCATAGTCCTTGCGACATCCAAGACGGTTATGTTCTTCATTTCAACAACTCCATTTTGCTGAGTGGTTATAGAATTAGATAATTGTCTTCTAATCCCATGCTTCTCATAGAATGAATCAAACTTACTAGAACAAAATTCTCCTCGTTTGTCAGATCTCAGACATTTCACCTTAAATCATGTCTCAGTCTCAACCTTAGCTTTGAATATCTTAAATTTTTCTAATTCTTCATTTTTCTCCTTCAAAAAGATAACCCACATCATCTTGGAATAATAATCAAATAGCAACATAAAATATTTGTCACCCTACACACTTCTAACATTTGTAGGCTCACTTAGGTCAGTTTTCACAAGATCTAGCAATCCATTAGATGTATATTGTTTTCTCTTGAAAGAAACCCTTTTTTGCTTACCCAATTGACATTCTTTACATACCAAATTAGCAGGATTAACTGTTTTAGGAAAATTTGTAACAACTTGAATAGAACTAATATTAATCATTGAATCAATGTTAACATGACACATTCTCCTATGCCACAACCAACTCTCATCAATTTGAGCAATCAAACAACTTTTCTCACGAGCATTCAAATTAAAGATATTACCTTCAGTCTTAGTTCTAGATGCAATTTTTATACTGGAGACATTTAGGATTTTAGATTTACCATTCTTGAATTACAAATCCTAACCTTTGTTAACCATCTGTCCAACACTCAAGAGATTATGCTTCAAACCTTTAACATATAGAATATCATTAGTATTATGCTTACCATCAAAGGAAATAGAACCTCTGCCACAGATCATATAGGATTTTTCATCTCCAAATATTACTATTCCACCATCATACCTTTCCATATTCACAAATTTTCTTTTATCACCAATCATACGATGTTAAAAACTGCTATCAATCACCCATTCATCTTTATCTTCAACTTTAGTAGCTAAAACATTTTCCTCAATAGTGCAGATTGTGGAATCAATAGGGGTACCGATCCATCTTCTTTTATAGAAATAAATGCAACTTGATCTTCTTATGATTCTTCATCTGTAACACCATCAGCAACATAGTAATAGTTCTTCTAATGCTTATACTTCCAGTTAGACTTGTAAGGCTTATCATACTTCTCATGCTTCCCGTATCTATCGTTTCTATCATGCTTATCAAATTTATCATGCCTATCCTACTTAGACATTCTCTCTGGGCATATAGAAGAAAAGTGTCCTACCTTATTGCAAGAGAAACATTTCAAGGGAAATTTTCCATCATACTTACCAGCTCCTTTAGGTAATCTACTGGTAATCAATGCTTCAAGCTCATCCAATTCTCTCTCTTTCTCTTCCATTTCTCTTCTCTCTCTTTCATATATGGATATTCTGCATTGTTCAGGATCATACTTCTTCTTTCTGGATACAAATGCTCTGAATGTTGTCTCAAAATTTCTATGTGATTCACCAAATTCACTCAGTTCAAATGCAATAATCTTTCCAGCCAATATGTCTCTAGTCATAGTAGTCACACTTTGGATCTCATCAATAGAATCTACCTTATGTTTGTAAGTAGGAGGCAATGATCTCAGCACCTTAGCAACAATTTCATCTTTGTCAAGGGTTCCACTAGCACATATGATACCTAGGACAAGGTCATTCACATTAGCCATGAAAGTGTTTATGTTCTCATCTTCTCCCACCTTCAACATCTCATATTTCCTTATCAAACTCTATAACTTAGCAAATTTTACTTGTTTGTCTCCTTCATACAAGGTTTGAAGAGTCTCCCAGATCTCATGTGTAGTCTGAAGTCCAATTGCATTAGTCATCTATTAATCATTCAAGGCACTCAACAATGCTTCCTTTTCTCTAATATTATTTTCAGCTTCCTTAATATCATCAGCAGTAATCAGTCCATTTAGAGGGACATAATAGACACTCTTTGTAATCTTCCAATAATCTTCTTCAAGACACCTCAAGTGAACCTCCATCTGGTTCTTCCATATAGTATAATTACTTCCATCAAATCTCAGTCTCTCCTTCTTAAAGATAACACTTCCACTTCCAGTTGCCACCCCAGATCTCCCCAAGCAGTTAAGCCTCTTCCAGAAGATTTAGCTTTGATACCAATTGCTAGCAACAACAATGAAGGAAAACTGAGAGGGGGGGGTGAATCAGTTTTCACTGGATCTACAAACTTAACCACAATTATAGATCTGATAAACTACAACAACAACAAAGATAAGAAAATTGATAACACAACACACAACACCAATATTTTCATGTGGAAAACTCGGTTAAGGAAAAAAAAAACGGTGGGAACCTACCCACAATAAGATGATAATATACAATAGTATGTGAAAACATTACAATGGGGAATGCACATACATTTAGGGACACTGCCTAGAGCTCACTACTCAAATATGATAACTTGGAAGGCTACAACCCTTAGGAAAGTCTCATTGACTTATAATAAGATTCAGACTACAATCTGGAAGGAATGAACCGAAAGAATAGCATCTCCAAATGCCTGATAACCATTTTGGTTAAGCACAATTGTCTGCTCTGCAACACCAGTGTCTTCTCAATCACAATGCCGAAGGATGAATCACTTGTTTGCACATACACCATTGTCTGATAATGCAGACACAACCATGATACACAAATTACATGATAATATCACCTATTTATACAATTCATCAACCTTGACAACAAGGTCGGCTAAACCCTCAACTCATAACTACAAAATTGCATCACAAGATAAAATATTGACCACCAGACCAATCCAATGATATAAATGACATAACATGGACCTAAATCAAATCTCCAACCATGCAACACCACTGGAAATCATGCCAAGATCAACCGCAACACGCTACACCACTTGGAAAATTGCATAACATGAAGAACATCACTGGTTCTAAAAAATCACCAATAACATGCACAATGATCAATGTGGATTATCAAAACAAATAGGACACAATTAGGAAACACCATCAAGCACATTAGAATCATCAGTAATAGCTGCACCAAAACCACTTATCAAATCTTCATCGATCAACATCTGAATCTCAAGAATACTCAAACAACAACAATTATCATGAAGAAAGATAACTTGCAGGGCACCAAATCATGAACTATCTAAAATGAAGATACACAGGATCATCCCAAATAATTTTCCAAAAAATCTTCTCAAGATCTGATCACACACGTATATTTCGAAGGAAATACTGAACTCTGCAAAGCATTGATCAGAAAAACAAACTACAAAACCAGATTGTATGATATGATCAATTAAGATTTCTAGATTACCAAAACTAATACAAAATAATAATATGATTCTAGAAATACTCTATACACCAAACCATGACCACAATAAACCAATCTGGAATCACCGAAGCAAGAATATGTTGACATCAATGACAACAACATATCTTAGCAGCAGCAATGTCCAATACCTTTTTGCATCTGAATCTTCAAAATCTCACTTGGATCCCACATATAAGAACACATTGGATAATGATCTACCCCTTTAGCTTACTCTTGATAATGACAAGAAGAAATGAAAAATCTGAAATATTATCATACCTTTCATTGCAAGTAGAAAGCTTATTCTCATTTGCAAAAAAGAGATTTATCAACAAATTCATTTTGTGATCCAAAACCCATGAATAAGGGATAATCTCAATGGTTCTCACAAAGGAATATCCATCCCAAGTGCTACTTTGAAGATCAAACAATGGCTCACCATGTGCATGATTCAAAATATTTTTTCTCTCTCTTGAACTCTTCACTTTGAACAAGTGAATCCATTTCTCTATGGTCTACAATTTGAGTATTTGAGAGAATTCTTGGTTACTATAAATATTGATGTAATTAGTGGTATAAATTAGGGGGGAGTGTTAGAATGTTCTAGATATTTTGGTAATTTCTACGGGATTAGGAAATTTCTATATTTTATTTTAATGTTGTAATGTTTAGGAAATTCATACCACCATCTATAGTTAGTTTAATTTTTAGTTATTTCCTTCTTTTAGTCATGTAAAACTATATGTCATGTAGTATTTTCAATATTTTTTTGTAAGACGATTCATTTTGGAATTTTATAAACTCCTCTATAAAAGAGGCAAATGTAAAACAATTTTATGCAAGCAATTGAATTATAAATTATGTGCAAAAATTTGTAATCATTTTCTATATTATGTTTTGCCTCTGCCCACTGACATTTTTCTCGTCTACATGATTTTGTAAAAAAAGTTGAGCTTGTGATTGTTAATTTAAAATACTAATAGAGAAACATAACAAAGAACAAATAAAATAAGATGAAAACAAACATAAATGCATAAAATGGGTATTAACATGGTTCACCAATTAATGGCTACATCCACTTAGAAGCAAGGAGAATTGTCTATTAATCAATAGCCAATCTACATCATACATGAGCTACACAACCATTTATACAATTGTATTCAGCTATGAAATGAACAACTAGGAGAAGGTCAATGGTCATGTGACCATTAGGCTTCACATTCCCAACAATCTACCCCACAAAGGCCAACTGGTACAGCCATGCACTGTGACATCCCTACTTCCAATTCAATTCGCATTGTAAATAGACCCATCGAAGATTTTAACTTTGCCAAATTTTGTTCACAAACACTATAGATACACCTTCTCCAAATCAAATCAGAGTTAAAAACTCTTTTAGACACAAACTCACCTATTATACCAAAATAAAAAACAACAAACATTTTGTCTAATATGAACCCTTCATCCAAAAATGAATCCTTTAATGAATTATCCATAGGGATCTTCAACTCATCATCAATATAACCCTAGATGCTTCAATATGTTTTCTCTCCCTATAACAATCATTATTGTGATCACAAGACATTTCAATTACATTCCCTTGCCTTGACAACACAACTTGACAATCGCCTCCAACTAGCAAATACCTTCCAAAAAATATAGCAACCAAAGTCGTGGTACTCAAAGAGAGACAAGTGTGGAGTGAGCATGCCTCAGCAGAAGCAGTATCTGTACAAAAAAATGCCCTCATAGCTTTTTCAACATCTGGAGGAAACTGAATATCTTTGACAATGAGGTTAGGTAATTTGTCACAAATAAACTAGGCAACATGCTTCCCTCCATGTCCATTGAACACCCCATATAAGGCCCACATACCATCTCCTAATGAAGAATATTCAAATTTGTTTGCAAAATTGTCAATGCATACGTGTGTGTCCTCCATATATTGGTGATCACCTACATCAAGTTAGATCATTGTCTCTGTTCCACCTGCAACTCTACCAATGGAGTCCAGTGGAGTGACATACTCTTGTTCCTTAACCACGTTTTCTAGCTCCTTGTCAAGTTTTGCAACAGATTTCTTTGGGCCCTAACTTCTTCCCCTGCCACGATGTCCTCTTCCTCTAATATGGAAAAATCTTGAACTATTGGTGTGGATATAGTTCCATCCATAGCTAAGTAATCCTATGCTCAATGGAAGCATCAACTGTTGCCCGACTAAATCTAGGAGTCATCAACACTTGTCGTCGCCCTCTTTCAAGAAAATTCACATGGACAAAACACTGCTTGGTCTTGAAGCTAAGGCATCAGGCCTTATTAGGCCTTTTGTTCACCCTGACTATGCCAGCAAGCTATCGATATTCATAGAATCCCCTATTTAAATCAGTTTCTTTTCCAGTACACTCTCCTCGCATGGCCTCCAATGGAGGTTCATTTCTGTTCTCTATAGTCGCAACCACCCATGGTTTCTTTCCACCAAGGAGAATATTCTCTATCAATAAGAGATGCATTTCTATGAGGAAAGAGTCTTTTGCCAAGTTCTGTTGGGCCTTATTATCTCTTTCCTCTTCTTGAATTAAGGCCTCTTCAGAAAACTACCACTCTTTCTCGAAATTGTCTTTTTCCAAATTCATCATACAACATGAAACCTTCATTTTTTGTTCCATACAAATCAATTGGTCTATGAGTAACAAATTCTCTTCCTTCAGCCTAACAATTTTCTTCTCTCAGTAGTCCTCCCATTTCTTAGTCTCATTTTAAAAAAATAGCACTAAATAGTTTTAGTGATGTAAAATCTATTAAATTTTATGTATAGCAGAAGACAGATCTAGCTAGGAAACAAAAACAAAACTTGCGGAAATAACATAGAAGAATAAAAAACCTGAAAGAATGAAATTATATTAATTCCTTGTGTCTTTACATAATGTGGAATGCAAATTTATACAAATAATATCCACCGCATGAAATATGAGATCAACGGTGGAAGAGGCAGAGATAACAAATAATTGAATTAGTTGGCTTTTTATTTGCAGTTTGCATGGAAGACAAATCCATTATTCTTGGAGAGGATGGAGAGTAGAGTAAAAGTGATCCATCATTCACGAAGAAAGAGAGGATCATGCAAAACTGACGCTAACACCCCCCCCCCCCCCCCCCCCCTCCCCCTTAAGTCTAACTAAGGAGATATAAAAGAAGAAAGAAATGAGGAAAGAGGGAAAACCCAGTGGAGTAAAACTCTCCCTCAAAATTACAGAGATGCAATTATAAGAAGTGTAGAACAATATCCTTTGAGATACAAGAAAAGTGTGAACAACTGTCGAATGATGACCGCCAGAGTGCTGAATGAAGAACCTCCTGACAGGCCAAGATGATGATCAAGATAAAAAATCTGCATGAATGCCCTCAATGACACTACTCAAACAATAATCAGATGGCAAACTAAGGCAAAACATCTGACATTTGAAGATGCACGTGGCACATGAATCTGCACGAGTGACCCCAACGACACTACTCAACCATGCAAGAAGAAGTTGCTAGTTGAAAATACAGGTGCCAATAGTGAACTGATCAAACTTGAAACAAAACCAAGAAGCATTAGCACTAACAGTATAAAATCTCCCTCATAATATGACAAAGGAGAAACAAGATGGGTCCACTAAAATGATGTGTCACAAAGGAGAGGATGAAGGCAAGGCCCATGAATAGAGGTTTACGTCAGCTTCCATTCTTCAATGCTTCAGAAATCTGCTTGCAAATAATTTGTCCTTCCTCCTAGCTCTCAGGCTCTGATACCATGTTAAATTTTTTATATAGCAGAATACAGATCTAGCTAGGAAACAAAAACAAAACTTGCAGAAATAACATAGAAGAAAAGCATAACTGAAAGAATGAAATTATATTAATTCCTTGTGTCTTTACATAATGTGGAATGCAGATTTATACAAATAATATCCACCACATGAAATATGAAATCAGCGGTGGAAGAGGTGGAGATAACAACTAATTGAATTAGTTAGCTTATGATTTGCAATTTGAATGGAAGACAGATCCATTATTCTTGGAGAGGATGGAGAGCAGACTAAAAGCGATCCATCATTCACGGAGAAAGAGAGGATCATGCAAAACTGACTCTTACAAAATCATTTTCAATGAAGGTTTTAGAAAAAAAAAATTACTAAAGAAAAGCTTTCTATGTAAAGATCATCGATAGAAATTTGAAAGGAAGGAAAGCAAGTATTATATGATATACATAGATCTGGTCATGACACAATTTTTTAAATTGTCAGAGAATATAGAAATTGAAATGGGAAGTGAAGGAGAATTTACTCTCAAAATAGTTCAAGGAAGCTTCACAAGCAAATTTAAGACCAACTTCCTTGACAATGACATTTAACGTGAAGAGTGATTCAAGCCACCATCCAACATTTGCGTCGTAGTCTTCGTGAATACCGTCACTTACAAATTTATAAGATTTCAACTCTATTATTTTAAATGATTTCTACTCGTTATTCTTCTACTGTCTTCCAACCATATCTGCATCTATGTCAGCCTGTTTAACAGTAATGATATAATCAAAATACAACAATGTTTTTCAATTAACGAGAAGGAGAATGCTTTGAACCATAAAAGAAGTCTTCATTCATCCCTAAAAAATATATATAATATGATGTTTTTACATCGATGTTATCGTAGCAACACTAGAATATAAAACAACTCCATTCTAAAACATAAAGTTCAACTCCGCTGCAATCTTACAGCATACGCTTTTGATATTGTATTATTCATTTTCATAGTTGATAAATAAAATCTTGAATAATCTTAATTCTCCTCGCTCAAACTCTTAATAGAGTAATAATGTATTATAATCGTGAAGCTTCCCACTTCTCATTTTTCGCATGAATTGATGGCAATGCAAATCTGACGACTTGAGCAAGTTAGCTCATGAGCATTTGATGATAGTTTGAATGAGATAAGGTGAAAGTAAGCTCTAAAGCAAGGGCCTAAAAAGAGTGTGAAATTATGAAGGGGTTACAATTTACAATACTACAACATGGTCTAACCACACCATGTCAATCTGGAATGCCTACCTCCTCACATAAGACAAAAAATCACTAAACACAAAATCTAACCTCGTCCTCCAAATACAACACCAACCCTCCCACAAGAACACAAAATCACTAAAAGACAAAATACCAAGTGTATACAAAAATATATTAAACCAGATATTAGGAATGGATGGCTAAGACACCTTTTTCCAACATATAGAATTATTTCAAGTTGGATTTTGTGTTGTCAATGCTTATGCATTATGGAATTTTATTTTCACCAACACAACAAAAGAATAGTTACATAAGTGTTTTATGCTATTAACACCTATATATGAGTCTTTTTTACTTGCCAACATGTGTATGTGAGTGGAAATGCTTCAATAAAAAATATCATCATTAAAAATAGTGGATTATAAAGGGACATGATTCACATATATGATAAAAGTTAGTTTTAGTGTTGAATTTTTTGTATGTAATATATTAGTTGTGTAAAATAAGCGAGTCTCAAATACATTTAAAACATGAAATTATATTTTACATAATGTGAATAAATATGAATGTAAATATAGTTGTGAAAAAATATAATTTTATAAAATTTATGAATTTGGAAGCTAACAAAAGGAAGATTAATTTGTCACTTGGAAGCCTTTCCATTTGTGAGTAGTGATGGTGGTGGATTTGATAGTGATTTTTTAATTATCAATAGTTATTTCTCAGTAGTTTATTCACTATTACTGCTTGTAGATGAGTTACAATGATGCTACTTTATACTCTCAACATCTATAAAGTAGATGTCAAGATAGTATTGGCAAGAGAGTTTTGTTGTTCTTTTCTTTTATTTTACATTATCTTTTTTGTAAGGTATGTCTATGTGTAGAATAGAGATTTGGAATTATAACTTCTTCCTTCACTTCATGGCTCTATGTAGTTTAAACTATATATCATATAGTTTTGTACATATTAAAATTGGTAAAAATAAGACTTTAAAATGTTACTAATATGAAGATATGAAGAAGATGTGTAATATCGCACATATAGTCAAATAAATATATTTATATTATAAATTCTCTCGAAGAAAGCCCTCCTCCTTGTGTAACTAACAACATCCATTTTTAACAGAGATTAAAGATATTTGCTGGAAAGTTCAACAAGGTATAGGAAATCCAGAGTGTGATGCCTGTGGTTAACGAAATAAAAATTTTCACAATCCATAAATTGCTAGCAACTGTTTCTGAATTAAATTGTGTGGAAATTTATTTGATCAACATTTTAGATCACACTCTATGATCCTGTTAACTATTTAAATTATCTGGTATCTGGCAAACACGTGGCAGATCTGTTTTTGTTGGCAAAATGCTACATGTGGCATTTTTGATGTGGCATGGAATATATGATGGGATTTGTTTAAAGCGAAAAATTGAAAAGGTTGTATGATGTTGTCGGCCATTTTAATTGAGACCACTGTAAACTGACAAGTCTGAACACATTATTGATTATCGTCAGTCCTTTCTCGCCAAGTATTGACTTTGCATGGCGGACTCCAAATTTTGGTTAAATCTGATTAAGGTTGTGGGTATCGATTTACTCTGAGCAAACAGTTTTTGTTGCATTTTGAAAGTTGAATTCATTCTGCAAAACAAACAGGTAATAATCGGTTGGGTCAAGATATTTTTGTGCGAAACAGGGAAATTGATTGATGGATACAGGCAGGTTCATTGTTTGTTTTCTATTTCAAATAAAGTTTCAGGTTTATGCATTTATCTTACTCAGAAAGAATACAAGTTTGCTTATATGTTCGTTTTTGCTCATGTATGAGAATCTGGAGCGTATGAAAGAAGGAAGAAACTTCCTATGGCCAGACAGAGTCTTGTGTTTCAGGTATGAGGTTCTTTGGGCAGAATCTTAAACTTCACAGGTATGAAGGTTTATGTTCTTGTTCACTTCTAAAGAGGGTTTCGAATCCGAAATATGGCTATGCAGTGAATAAATCTTTTGGGGTTTTAAACCCAGGGTACTATATAAAGTTTTTGTTGTTTCAAAACAAAAGGAAAGGTGTAAATGTTTTCAGTCAGTTGCAAAGCATAATGCCGTTATGGAAACTGTCTTCGAATATCTCTCAAACGAAGCTTAATGATTATCAGTTTTGCCTAAAACAGATTCGTAATTTGAAACTGATCTTTTGAAGTTTTTTAAGAGGAAGTTTGTTGAACAGATTCTAACTGGTTCAGTTAGAAATATGTAACTGTTTTGTTTCGAAGTTCATATATAACACTTGTAATCTTTAGATGCATGTATGTATGTGTGTAAAAACATATATATATATATATATATATATATATATATATATATATATATATATATATATATATATATATATATATATATAATTATCTGAAGATTAGTGGGTCTGAGAGTTTTTGATCATAAACTTGTATACATGTACGCGTGATATATGCACATTTGTATATGTATATGAGTTGTGTTAAATTTCTGAGCATTAGTGACTGCCGATTGTAAAGGATTGGAATGAATGAAAGATATAGGTTCATGGAGTGGTTTTTCTCCCTATGACAAAATCATGAGATTTTGGAGGGTTTTCCACTCGGCACAAATTTGGTGTTTCTTCATGTTTGTGAGTTTCATTTCTTTATGCTTATGATGAATGCTTACACTTCTCCTGCATAAATTGTAAATATTCTGTTTTATATTGCTTAGTGCAAAAATTTGAAGGAGTTTTCAATTAGAACAGTACGGTTCTGATTCACCCCCTCCTCTCAGAACTGTGACACTTCCAACAAGTGGTATCAGAGCGTAGGATTCCCTTTAGGAATTGATCTCTGGTTATTGGAAGTTATGGCACATTCTGAAGGAGCTTTCCTTAATAGGGCACCTTTGTTTGATGGAAATGATTATGTTTTCTGGAAAGTTAAAATGGAAGCATTTATACATTCTCTAGATGTAAGGATGTGGGATGTAGTAACAACAAAATACAATGTTCCAGCGTCAGTTCCTACTGATGCAGATGAGAAACTAAAATTTGAATTAGATAAGAAGGCTAGATATGCTCTTCTTTGTGGTCTTGCTAGAGATGTCCTTGCCAAAGTCATTTATTGTAAATCTGCAAATGATATATGGGTAAAACTTGAAACTATCTATCAAGGAGATGACAAGGTTAAAGAATCTAAACTGATTACTCTTAAAACTCAGTTTGACAATCTGAAAATGAGTGAGGATGAAACCATTGCTGCATATTTTTTAAGAATTGAGGAAGTTGTGAATGCCAGGAAGGGTCTAGGTGAAGACATAGAAGAACATGATGTTGTTTCAAAGGTTATTAGGTCAGTCCTACCTAAATTTGAAACAAAAATTTCTACATTAGAAGAAAAGAAAAGCTTTTCAAAAATGACCTTACATCAACTTCAAGGAACTCTAATTGCATATGAAATGAGAATTAGCAATCAAGCTAGTTCTTCATCAAAAGAATCAGCCTTTAAGGTTGAAAAGAATGATGAGAGTGATTCAGATCTAACTGATTCTTTAGAAGCATTATTGTTTAAAAGAATGGCAAAGAAATATAAAAGCAAACCTAAATGCTTCAGTTGTGGTCAATTAGGACATTTTGCTGCTAGATGTCCAAATATTGAACTTGATGAGTGTGATGAGAAATTTGAGAAGTTATCTAGGAAGAAGCCTTGGAATCAGAATAAAAGGTTTAAGGATTTCAAAAAGAAAAGTCTTTTTTCAAAAGAGGATCCAAATGAAGAATCCAGTGATGCAGATGAAGAAGGGGAAACATTATTTATGGCTGAAATAGTACATACTCCTAAATTTGAATCAAATGAGCCTGAATCCTCATCTGATTTAGAAATAGAAGTAGATCTTGAAGAAGAACTTCTAAAATCCCTGCAAGAAATTAAAAGGTTAAAAAAATCAGTTGCAAATCATGAGACTGAAAATCAAAAACTTCAAGATGAATTAATAAAAGCAAATTCAATTATAGAAAGTCAAAAATTCTTACTTGAAGAAAAGGATAAAAAACTGAATATCTTGCAATGTTCTTCTGAAGAATCTACTAATCAGAAAAAGTTGTTTTTCAATGGATATTGTTTCAACTGCAATGTTTTTGGGCACAAAGCAATCTTTTGTAAAAATAGCACTGGTCAAGGCAAAAGAAAAGTTATTAGGTGCTTCAAATGTTTTTACTATGGTCACTATGCAAATCAGTGTAAATTAAATCTGAGACCTAAACAGATATGGAAACAAGTAAAGACAAATGAAAAGTCCTTAATTGTTGAAACAGTCTTATTTGCTCAAAATTCTGCAACATGGGTGTTGGATAGTGGCTGTTCTCATCATATGACTGGGTGCAAGAACAAATTCAAAACCTTAGAAAACTTTGATGGAGGTTTTGTACGTTTTGGTGATAACTCAGGAGCTTATATAATAGGAAAAGGCTCAATAATCTTAAATAATGATACACCAATACATGATGTGTACTTTGTTGAAGGGTTGAAACATAATCTTTTAAGTGTCAGTCAGATATGTGATAATGGATATTTTGTCTCTTTCAATGCAAAAGAATGTCATATTAAAAATGGGAAAGATAGAGTCATTGCCAGTGGGTTAAGAACAAATGGTAATTTGTATAATCTGATAGATTCAACTATTCAAGAAACATCATTGGTCAATACCTGCTTTATGAGTCAAGTGGAAGAAAATTGGCTATGGCACAAAAGACTGGGACATTTGAACTTTGATAATCTTGCTAGAATCAGCAAGAACAAAAAGGTCAGGGGACTACCACAAATAACTAAACCTGCATCTGTTTGTGAAAAGTGTATAAAAGGTAAACAAACAAGAGTTTCTTTTAAAACAAAAGAATATCTAACAAATAGACCACTTGAACTAGTACATACTGATTTATGTGGTCCAACCAAAATAGCCTCTTTAAATGATGAAAAATATTTCATGCTGTTTATAGATGATTATTCAAGAATGGTTTGGGTAACATTTTTGAAACATAAATCAGAAGCCTTTGAACGTTTCAAAATTTTCACGAAGATGGTGGAAAGAGAAACTGATTTAAAACTGAAATGCTTAAGATCAGATAGAGGAGGAGAGTTTACTTCTCAAGAATTTATTGAGTATTGTGAAAGACAAGGTATAAAAAGACAATACTCTACTGCTAGGACACCACAACAAAATGGGGTTGTAGAGAGAAAAAATAGAACTGTCAAGGAAATGGCCAGGACTATGTTAAATGAAGCAAAGCTGCCTGACAAGTTCTGGAAAGAAGCTGTTCATACAGCGGTCTATATTTTAAATAGAGCTCAAATCAGAATTAGGACAGCTTATACACCATATGAATTATGGTACGGGAAAACAGCAAATGTTAAGAACTTTAAAATATTTGGTTGCAAATGTTTTATCAGAAAGAATGATGATTCTCTAGAAAACTTTAACTCAAGATCTAATGAAGGTATTTTTCTTGGGTATTCTACACATAGCAAAGCATATAAATGCTATAATAAAAGGCTGAACAAAATTGTAGAAGCCATAAATGTTATGTTTGATGAAACATCTGTATGCTGTAATGACAAGGAAGAATATGAAAGTTTATCTTTTCAAGAATCAGAAAGTTTTCATAATGAAAATCGTGAACAAGATAAAGTTGAAACTGATGATGAAGATGAACTTGCAGGAAAAATAGAATCAGAAAATTGTTCCAATTCTAAAATCACTAGTGATGGATCAAAGATAAAAACATCTTCTAGAATAATAGCTAAGAGACATCCTGAGTCTCAAGTTATTGGTGATATTGATAAAGGAATTTTGACTAGAAGAAAAGCCAAAATAGGAGAACAAGTAAATATTGCTGAACAATTTTGTTTGATAGCAGATTTTGAACCAAAGAATGTAACAGAAGCTCTATCAAATCCTAGTTGGCAAAATGCTATGCTAGATGAAATAAATCAGATAGAGAAAAACAAGACTTGGGAACTTGTTCCCAGACCTGATGGTAAAAATATTATTGGTGGAAAATGGATATTCCGCAATAAACTAAATGAGGAAGGTGTAGTGATCAGAAACAAAGCCAGATTTGTTTGCAAAGGATATGCACAACAAGAAGGAGTTGACTTTGGTGAAACCTTTGCACCAGTTGCAAGGATGGAGTCAATCAGAATCTTTCTTGCATATGCCACTCATAAAAATTTCACTGTTTACCAAATGGATGTCAAAACTGCTTTCCTAAATGGATATCTTGAGGAGGAAGTTTATATGGAACAGCCAGAAGGTTTCAAATCTTCTGACAACACTGATTATGTTCTTCGTCTCAAAAAGGCCTTATATGGTTTAAAACAAGCTCCTCAAGCTTGGTATTCCAGATTAGATAAACATCTAATTGCAAATGGATTCATTAAAGGAAATGTGGACAGCACTTTGTATACAAAAATGGACAATGAAAATTTATTGGCTGTTGAAATATATGTTGATGATATTATTTTTGGTTCTACTAATGATCATTTAGCACAAACTTTTTCAGGACTCATGGAGTCAGAATTTGAAATGTCTATGTTAGGACCTTTGACATTTTTCTTGGGAATTCAAGTCTCTCAGCTTGAACATGGTTTGTTTATCTCTCAACTGAAATATGCTAAGGAAATGCTTAAAAGGTTTCAAATGGATACTTGTAATCCAGTTGGTACACCAATGGAAATTGGATGTAAGTTGATGAAAATTGATGAATCTCCTCTTGTTGATCAAAGAGAGTATCGATCTATGATAGGAAGTCTTTTATATCTTACTGCTTCTAGACCAGATATCATGTACTCTGTATGTCAAGTTGCTAGATATCAAGCAGCTCCTCGTCAATCTCATCTCAATGTTGTTCACCGTATCTTTAAATATTTACAAGGTACTTTGGATTATGGTTTGTGGTATCCAAAAAATGATGATTTTTCTCTCATTGGTTATACAGATGCTAATTGGGGTGGATGTAAAGATGATCAACGAAGTACTAGTGGTGCTGCATTTTTCTTAGGTGATCGGTTAGTTGCTTGGCACAGTAAAAAACAAGATTGTGTCACTCTTTCTACTGCTGAGTCTGAAGTTATTGCTGCAACGGCATGTTGTACTCAGTTAATTTGGATGTCTTATCAGCTTTCAGATTTGGGTATTCATGTTCAAAAACCTCTAAAAATCCTTTGTGACAATACCAGTGCTAATCAGATTTCTAAAAATCCTGTTATGCATTCTAGAACTAAGCATGTTGCCATCAAATTGCAGTTTATTCGCGAACATGTGTCATCAAATGAGGTCATTCTTATTCATGTACCTTCTAAATTACAAGTTGCTGATATTTTTACCAAAGCTCTTCCTAGAGAATTGTTTGAACAGTTCAGAATTCGCTTGGGAGTCTTCTCCCAATCCATGCTGGGATAAGTTTTAAAGCAGATGGTTAGATTTTTGATGCATAAATTTTGGGGGAGTAAGTTCAGTAGTTTTGTTTTGGCAGTTTGATCATCACAGGTTCATACAGGTTCATTTGGCACAGGTTCATACAGGTTCAGTTTTCATTTGATCTTTTGGCATAGCAGTTTTGGTTTGTTCAGGTTTGGTTCTTGTATTTGGATGCACTTGGTTCATAGATTAATCATGTTTTCATGGTAAATCTATTTGGCATTTCAGTTCATTATCTTGTTTATAATCAACATGGTGTTTCAGTTCATTTTATGAAATGGTGAAAATTTTTGCATCAAAAATGGGGGAGATTGTTAACTATTTAAATTATCTGGTATCTGGCAAACACGTGGCAGATCTGTTTTTGTTGGCAAAATGCTACATGTGGCATTTTTGACGTGGCATGGAATATATGATGGGATTTGTTTAAAGCGAAAAATTGAAAAGGTTGTATGATGTTGTCGGCCGTTTTAATTGAGACCACTGTAAACTGACAAGTCTGAACACATTATTGATTATCGTCAGTCCTTTCTCGCCAAGTATTGACTTTGCATGGCGGACTCCAAATTTTGGTTAAATCTGATTAAGGTTGTGGGTATCGATTTACTCTGAGCAAACAATTTTTGTTGCATTTTGAAAGTTGAAATCATTCTGCAAAACAAACAGGTAATAATCGGTTGGGTCAAGATATTTTTGTGCGAAACAGGGAAATTGATTGATGGATATAGGCAGGTTCATTGTTTGTTTTCTATTTCAAATAAAGTTTCAGGTTTATGCATTTATCTTACTCAGAAAGAATACAAGTTTGCTTATATGTTCGTTTTTGCTCATGTATGAGAATCTGGAGCGTATGAAAGAAGGAAGAAACTTCCTACGGCCAGACAGAGTCTTGTGTTTCAGGTATGAGGTTCTTTGGGCAGAATCTTAAACTTCACAGGTATGAAGGTTTATGTTCTTGTTCACTTCTAAAGAGGGTTTCGAATCCGAAATATGGCTATGCAGTGAATAAATCTTTTGGGGTTTTAAACCCAGGGTACTATATAAAGTTTTTGTTGTTTCAAAACAAAAGGAAAGGTGTAAATGTTTTCAGTCAATTGCAAAGCATAATGCCGTTATGGAAACTGTCTTCAAATATCTCTCAAACGAAGCTTAATGATTATCAGTTTTGCCTAAAACAGATTTGTAATCTGAAACTGATCTTTTGAAGTTTTTTAAGAGGAAGTTTGTTGAACAGATTCTAACTGGTTCAGTTAGAAATATGTAACTGTTTTGTTTCGAAGTTTATATATAACACTTGTAATCTTTAGATGCATGTATGTATGTGTGTAAAAACATATATATATATATATGTATCTGAAGATTAGTGGGTCTGAGAGTTTTTGATCATAAACTTGTATACATGTACGCGTGATATATGCACATTTGTATATGTATATGAGTTGTGTTAAATTTCTGAGCAGTAGTGACTGCCGATTGTAAAGGATTGGAATGAATGAAAGATACAGGTTCATGGAGTGGTTTTTCTCCCTATGACAAAATCATGAGATTTTGGAGGGTTTTCCACTCGGCACAAATTTGGTGTTTCTTCATGTTTGTGAGTTTCATTTCTTTATGCTTATGATGAATGCTTACACTTCTCCTGCATAAATTGTAAATATTCTGTTTTATATTGCTTAGTGCAAAAATTTGAAGGAGTTTTCAATTAGAACAGTACGGTTCTGATTCACCCCCCCCTCTCAGAACCGTGACACTTGAAACAGATCCATCATCAGAATATAAAAAGCTAAAAGAAAATAAAAACTCCATATAGAACAGAAACAATCACTGTTTCAACAAAATCATCATTTCTAGATGATATTGAAATAACAACTACCCAAATTATGCTTATCACTACTAATATGATATATAAGATGTCAAGAAGATGTATAATATCACACATCTACCAAATAAATATATTTATATCATGAATTCCTTTCACAAATAACACTATTTCTAATTTTATTATTAACTTTAATGAATTCTCTTTTACAAAAAAATTTGAAATGTTTTAAAAAGAAACTTTATGTACTCTTATAGTCCATATCTCCCATTCTATTCATTTCAATCTGTAAAAAAAATAACAGTCGTTGCCAAACAACTGGCATTCATTTCTCACAACCCAATTAACCATTGACCATATTCAAAATTGAAGAGTACCCATTAAAGAGTTTACCATTTTTTTTAATGTAACAACTCCTTTATATAGAGATCAAGCACTATGGAGGCCAAAACCAAGTCAGTTGTAAAAATGAAAGAAGTTTATTTTATTCCACATATTTAGATAGGCATATAAAATGGAGAAACACAGAAATTCATGACTATGAAATGAAAGGTACATGGGGTTATCTGCACTAATTACTTTTATGTGGAAGCAAACACTTAAATGAAGCTTACCCCACACAGTTAGGCAGAATTGATAATTACGAGCGAGCTTGTTGACATGGCACCATCTATTTTCCATGAAATGTTGCAGATGTTTCTCAGTTCAATCTTCTCATAAAATGAATATCGTATTACTTTATTGCCTAGCAGTTTATTTTTCTTTCTTTCTACACAAGAAACCAATATTATTTTTGTGAAGAGGGCGCTAACGATAGTCAACTATCTATAAACTATAAAACTACCTACCGAATATCAATATTAAAACTGTTCATATTATTTTTTTGTACTATATTGTTATTACTGTGGGCTGCATAGGTTCTGAGCTTTAAAGCGTTCATAAACGGCTGATCTCTCGCAATAAATCAAAAACATTTTGCGAGTGTTCTAATTGTTTAAATCTCATTTTCTCGTAATCCGGTTTTTTGTTTTTGTGTTCTTATATATCATCCATAAATTCGATGTTCTTCGTTAGAAAATTTTAAACTAAAATAGATCATTTTTACTTTAGTCATCAAAGCTTGAGATCATATAAAATTGCTCTTAAATTTATGCTTTAATAGAAGCCCACCATATGTTTGGAAGGGTATGCAAATATCTCTCTTCTCTTACAGTAATAACATAGTTTTTGTACGGAAGCTTGGGCTGACTGATAAATAGTTCTTCTGGAGTGTCTTTTAATTGCTACATAATTCATTTAGTAATCATAATGGTAAGCTTCTGATACAGACTTAAATGAATTTCAGCTATATTTTTGAACTGTGTTTTTTAGCAAAGACTATGAAAAAGTTAATCTTAAAAATGAACGCATTTGGAGGGAGATATGGTTCGAGGTATAGGTTGTTGCAGTGGGAGGGAAGTGAAGACGGGGCCTTGGAGTTTAGACGAGGACAATATATTCATACAACATATAAACAAGTATGGGCCTGGTCATTGGCACAAGTTGGCTGAGCTTGCAGTTAGTTTTCCTTTAACAACTTTGTTTTTTTTTAAATTTTACACTATGGTCTAATGGAGGATGATTATTGAAAAAAAAAATAACTGGTTTTGTTTGGGCCTTTTATGATTAGGTATTTAGATTCATAAATTTTATATGATTATTTAACACTTAAAGAATGTTAGGTGTGCTAGTTGAGAAATAAGTATTAAAAATAAAATATATTTTTAATATAAATTTCATGAAATATTTAACAATAACATTATATAGATTTAAAAATCAAGGGAAATTTCTAGTCTCATGCACACAACAAGTTTAAGATAGAATTTTAATTGTTTTTGTATTTATACTATAAGATGTGTTCTTATTGTACAAAATTTCATTTGATATTCTAATATTATTTATAATTATTTTTAAATATTAATATTATTAAAATTTAGTGAATAAATTAGTCATTAAAAATATATTTAATCGAATATACTTTCATAAATGGAAATTTAATGAATTTTTAGGTCACAAAAATGCAGCGAAAAAAATGAGCGAATCCATCACAATTTCTGCTGCGGAAGGTGCCAGACTTAGCCCAACAGAAGTGGTTTTTTGAGCGAACCAAATATGCGATCAGGGTTTGCAATCTAGGGATCAGGGCTCCCTTACCTCAGGAACAGTCAGATTGGCAAGTGGTGAAACCTAGGAGGTCACACAGGGCAGCTATGAAAAACTCTCTGAGGGTTGTGAATGGCAATGACCGATGCCATGGAAACACTAAGCCGACCATCTCCAATAGGTTTTATTAGTTGCAGAATCTTGAGTAAGGTTTCATAAAACCAGCTCCCCAGGTTTTCTCTCACTCCAATAATGTTAGTAGAAGAAGCAATATCAATCACAGAAGATTGACAGATATCCATCCTATAGCTTTTGAGGGCAAGGGCAAGATACTTGCGACACCTCCTAAACCCTCAAAGGCTGAGCCGATTATAAATAGGAACCCTAATTCAGATGTGGCAAATATTTTAGAGATTAATGAGAACTTGGTTAAGAGGATTCAACAGTCCTGTAAAGCTTTTGGGGTTTTCGCTAGATGGCAAGGACTTGGAATTCTGTCAGAGGTTATTGCAGACTGGTTTATGTCTTCCTTTACATAGATAGTAAGTATAGCTATCTTGACTGAAGGCTTTCTATATATTGATTGTGGAAATTCAAGACATAAGGGAGAATTCTTAACAGGTAAATCTCCAACTTTCAAAGGTTTTGAATTTAATTTTTTAGACAGACATTCGGATTTTAACCCTAACAATTTGAAATCTTTTAAAATAGATAGACCAGTTTTAATCCCTAACTTACCAAAGAATTAATGGATATCAAAATTATTGAGAAAATAGGTAATCACTTGGGTAAATTTGTAGATCTTAGTGATAAGAATAGGAAATACTTGAACCGTGTAATGATAATTAACATGAATATTAGTGCTAAAACTTTAAAACCCATTGAAATTAAATCAGGGTGTCATCTTTCCTTAACTATCCCAAATTTTACAAATGAGTTATGGACTTAGACCCTACTCCCGCATTGTCCCTATAATTCCCCTCTTTCCAATCTAGATCTAGCAAGATTCCTGGGGTAGACATTAGTTTCAATTTGGAGCTAGGCGGGTTTGTGATTAGGGAAGTTTCTCTGCCACCTAGACAACCTGAGGAGATAGAAGAGGGGGAATTTATAGCAGACCAGAGCAGGGATGATCGATTGATCCCCTCCTCTCCTTGCCCCCATGAGGAATCTCCATTGGAAAAGCTAGGCATGCCTACTAGTCCAGTGACACCCTGTGTGAAGAAGGGCGATCCTTCTTTGGCTTTTAAAGATGGGATGGGGAGGGAGATGGAAGCTCTGCCTCTTTCCTCGGATCAGGCTACAAGATTGGATGATCGAAGCAACTTTAATAGTTTTCCCCATCTGAAGGAAGGGGAGATTATTGAAGAAAGGGTTGATCAAGAGGAGGATCTAGCCCGCAAAGAGGAAGAGGCTAACGACATTATTAACTATCTATGTGACTCAGTTACTGAGGAAATCATGGACAAATTATTGGATGAAATAATAGATAAGGACGAACTTAATCTTCAGAAACAATTGCTTAGTAAGGTAATTTTGGCCCTTTTCCCCCCTATTGTCTTTGACATGGAGGAACTTCTTTTAGATTTAGATTACAAGGAAAATGAATCCTTAGGCATCGAACTCTGGCCAGATGATAAATCTACTCCGGATTGTGCCAAGTCCTACAAAAAGACAGGTAGGAATTTCATTATCGGAACTAAGAGCCAATGATGGTTCAGTGGAAGGTCAGGTTAAACTCATGAACATGTTTCATGCAGGGAAAGGAAGGTCCTTCCCTAGGCACCATGAAAGTTGTGGCTTGGAATGTTAGGGGTTTAAATGCCCCTAACAAATAGAGGTTAGTCAAGCCATGTCTATCCTCTTTTAGTCCAGAATTAGCTTTGTTACAAGAGACTATATTAGGGAATGTAGATTTAGTCTCTTTCGGCAAGTGATTAGGCTTTAGACAGATTATAGGGGCCCCAGCCAATGGGCCCTTTGCAGGACTTTCTATAATCTAGGATACACGCAACATCCTTTTTTCATGTATGGAATCTCACAATAATTAGATGAGCGGGAGGGTAACTAGCCTAAAAAATAATCTAGATTTTGTCATTATTAACATGTATGGGCCTATCCTCAATGAGGATAAAAAAATAATATGGGAGGAAATTGAGAATTTCATAAATACCCTTAATCAGAAATGTTTCTTAGGTGGGGACTTCAATGCAAGTTTGGATCAGCATGAGAAGCGAGGAGGCTTAGGTATAAATGCTTGTGCTTCTCTTGACTTTGTAGATTGGATCCATCATAGTAGCATGAATGAAATTATTATGGTTAAGGAAGCCTTTACCTGGAATAATCATAGGTTAGGGTTTAGTAACATTGCAGAGAAACTTGATAGATTCTTTATCTTAGGTAGTCTCATTAACTTTCCCTATACCTTGGATGCCTCTATTCTAGCTTTCTTAGGATTGGATCACTTTCCTATTCAACTTGACATTTAGGGCAAGGTTGGCCCAAAAGGATGCCCTTTTAAATTCAAGAATATGTGGTTGAAAGATGATAACATCATTGAGCTTCTAAAGGAGTGGTGGAATGCGGCCAAGGTCTTCAGGTCTGGGATCTTTAAGATTGTTAACAAACTTAAGATTATTAAGAAGAAGCTCATTAATTGGAATAAAGAACACTTTGGCAATATTTTTGACAATAAAGCCCAAGTGAAATCTGAGTTGGGAAAAGTTAATGAGAAAGTGTTGAGACATGCGATGGATGAGGCCCTATTTCTTAGAGAAAAGAAACTCCTTGCCGATCATGAATCAATTCTTGCCAAAGAAGAAGTCTTCTGGAAACAAAAATCTAGAGAGACATGGATGGAAGAGGGTGATAAGAACATGAAATTATTCCATAATAGTATGAGGATGAGAAGAGTTAAAAATCATATCTCCAAGATAAAGTTAAGTGATGGCTCTAAGGTGGCTAATCCTAAATCCATTGCGACAGAGGCTGTAGACTTCTTTTCTCTTATCCTCAATTCTGATTGGAGCCCTCATGGCTCTATCCAGGACAAGTTTATCAAGTGTATCCCAGAGCTTCTAAGTAAAGACCAAAATGATTCTCTTACTGCTAAATTTGCTTTATCAGAAGTAGAAGCATCTCTTATGCAAATGAGCCCAGATAAATCCCCTGGGCCGGACGGCTTTCCGACTAGTTTCTTTCATAAATGTTGGCCCTTCTTAGGAGAGGAAGTAACAATAGCTCTAGAAGGAATGAGGAACTCATGTAATATCCTCAAACAAATTAACAATACTTTTTTGGCCCTTATCCCTAAATAGGATAAACCTGAGCGTTTTGATGAGTTTCAACCCATTGCCTTGTGCAATACTATCTATAATTTTTTTTTCTAGAACTCTAGCTAATAGGCTTCAGAAACTCCTTCCCCTATTGATTAGTGAGGAATAGATGAGCTTTGTTCTTGGAATATCTATTTATGATGGGGTTATTATAGCTCAAGAGGCTATCCACTCTATCCAGAAGAATGGCAATCCCAGTATGCTCTTAAAGCTTGACATTAGGAAAACATATGATAAGGTGAATTGGAGATTTCTATGCAGATGCTTAGAAGCTTTTGGATTCCCCCATGTCTGGATTAATTTGGTTTTTAAAATTATCTATACACCTAAATTCTCAGTACTGGTTAATGGCACTCTTGAAAGATTGTTTAGTTCCTTTAGGGGTTTGAGGCAGGGAGATCCTCTATTCCCTTTTCTCTTCAATATTATGGCTGAAGCCCTGGGGAGATCAATTTCTAGTGCCATGGAGAATAGTCAGGTGTCGAGTATTAGAATCACTAGCAACCTTGACCCTATTACGCATCAGCAATTTGTGGATGACACTATGCTATATGGGCTTAGCAATCTAGGTGAGGCTCAGGCTTTTAAGAAAATCTTGGACTCTTACTCAATGGCTTCAGATCAAGAAATCAATCCGGATAAATCGAAAGTCTTCTTTTTTAACACTAAGTTAATTATACAAAAAGACATCTGTGGTATTCTGAATTTCAATCTAGAAAGCCTTCCCTGTAAGTATCTAGGCTTGCCTTTGGATAAGGGTTCAGGATCATCTAATATGTGGGATGGAGTAGTAGAAAAGCTTAAAAGTAGGGTAGCAACTTGTAAGGGTAAGTGGCTATCCTCTACAGGAAAAGCTACTCTGGTCAAATAAGTTCTGGCCGCTATACCTATCTACCAGCTTTCATGTTTCAACCTGCCCCAATCCAAAAAGGAAATACTGAATAGACATCTAAGATCTTTCTTTTGGCAAGGGGCAGAAGAGAAGAAACGTATCTCCCTAATGGCTTGGGATAAGATTTGTAGGCCTAAGTCAGCAAGGGTTATCAGGATTAAGGACATTAAGGTCTAGAGCAAGGTGTTAGGGGCCAAATTAGTATGGAGAATGTTAAGATCCCCTCATCTTAAGTGGGCCCAAATCCTCTACCTTTAATATCTCTGTGGTAGGGATCATATGATTCTCTTTAGGGGATCCTCCCCTCTGAGAGGCTCGTGTATATGGAACTTTATGTTGGACTGTAGGAAAATCATCTTAGAGAAATTATCATGGAATCTGGGAAATGGGGATAAAGCCCTCTTCTGGTCAGACTCTTGGGGAGGTTTTCCATTCCTTCAGCAAAAATTTAACCTAGAATCATCTAGAGAAGTGCTTTAATCTATGTGGGGTAGGAATGTCAAGGAATATATCACACCTTCTGTGGGGGACTTAGCTAACGGTTGGTCTTGGAGATCCCTTGATTAGGTAAACATCCCTACCGAGGAGAAATTGTTGCTTCAAGACATCCTTAAGAATAGGATGGTTACCTTTAACTTAAGGTCAGATTATCTTATCTAGGATGGGTCAAAATCAGGAGAATATACGTCAAAAGATGGTTACAATCTCCTCCTAAGTCAGCAGCTTTCCTCTTCCACCTCTATTCCTGTAGCCTTGTGTTGGGACAAGATGTGTCTACAAAAGGTAGGATTGTTCTCATGGTTAGCCCTCCAGAATAAGATTTTAATAGAATATAGATTCAGGAAGATGGGCTATGCAGGGCCTAGCAGATGTCCCTTGTGTGAAGAGGCCGAAGAAAACAAAGACCACATCCTTCTCAATTGCAATCATGCCTCTAAGTGTTGGTTGTGGTTGTGCAACAAATTTGGGTGGTCCTTTGCATTTCCCAATACCATCCTTGGGATGTTTCAGGCATGGCCAATCCTTTTTAGGAATTCCCTTTATAGAGGTCTTGGGCACCTTTCCCCCTCTTTGGTTATTTGGGAACTCTAGAAGGAACACAATAGGAGCCTTTTTAAGGAGCAAAAGATGGAGTGGACTCTTTTGGTGAATAAAATAGAAGCCTCAATAGTGGAGACTTTAAATAGTAGAACCTCTATATTTTCTAGTAATCTCTCAGAGATGGCCTACTGGGATGAGAAGATGAGGGGGAGGTGGTTTGGTTTGAGGATTCCTCCCTTTATTGGAATTGGAAACTCTAACATTCAGGAGTTGAGAAAGGCCTACAAGTGGCGAGCCCCTAAAAAGGGCTGGTTTAAACTAAACTCTGATGGTGCTTCCCATGGGAATCCAAGTCCTGCAGGCATTGGATGTTGTCTGCATGATGAGGGTGGAAGGGAATTGGCCATGGTAGAAAAACCCATAGGGTTTGAATCCAACAAGAAGGCTGAAATCTTAGCCCTAATTGAAGGTCTCATGCTTTGTCAAAATAGAGGTATTCAGAAATTGGCCATTGAAGGAGACTCGACCATTATTATCAATGGCCTTAGGAAAGTTTCTTTGACTGATTGGAAGTTGAATGCGCTCTTATCTAGAGCTCTTGGTCTCCTTAAAGATTTCAAGAAAAAAACCTTTAACCATATATACAGAGAAGGAAACTCCAGAGCGGGTGAACTAGTTAATACTGGAGCTGATGGGCAAATCATTAGTTAGGAGGGGTGAACCTGAGATTGTAGAATTTATTAAGCCTATCTCTGAGCTCTCAGGTTTTATTTTTTGGCTCTCTGGTCTTTTAGATAGAAAGTTTAATTTTTTCTTAAGATCATCTCTAAGAGCTTCTCAAGATTTTATTTCTATTAGTATACATATGTATATATGGATATGCATATATATATATATATACATATGTATATATGGATATGCATATATATATATATATACACATACATGTATACAATTAATTATATATATATAGACATATATAGATATAGATACAATTAATTAATTATATATATATAAATATATATATATATATATATATATATATATATAAATATATATATATATATATATATATATATATATATATGCATGGATGTATATGTGTTAATATTAATATAAATTTAGTGTAAACTAATATGAATAAGAGATTACGGTGCCTCAAGAGTAATATTTATTTCTATAAACTCCAGAGTGGATGAATTAGCTAATGCTAGAGCTGATGGGCAGTTCTTTAGTTAGGAGGGGCTACCCCGGGATCGAAGAACTTAGTAAGCCTGTCTCTGAGCCCTCAATTTTTATTTTCTGGCTCTCTGGTCTTTTAGTGGAATTCTTAATTTCATTCATCTTCTAAACATCATCTCTTAAGGGCCTTATAAGATTTTATTTCTATTAATATATATGTATATATGGATATGCATATACATATAGACATGCATGTATACAATTAATTATATATATATGCAAGGATGTATATATATTAATATTCATATAGATATAGTGTATATTAATAGGAGTAAGAGATGATGGTGTTTTAAGAGTTAGCTTTATCTACATTATTATTCTATTTTTAGCATTGATTTAGCTCATATTTACATATGGCTTTTTAGCCATTTTTTAGAGGTAGTATCTTACACATATAACAGGAGTATCTTAAATCTATATATACATACATATATGCATATATATATAGATATACAAATATGGATATAGATAGATATGCATATATATATATATATATGAAGAAAGGTATATATATATAGATATATGCATATAGGTGCATATGTGTATACAAATGTATTTAAATATGTATATAGATATATATGCATATAGGCATATATACATAGGGATCTCTCTATGTAGATTGTCGGGTTTCGGCATATCTCCACGTATGTTCCTCCGATGGTTAAAAGTTATTCCGATGAGTCCTCCTTGTAGTTTGCATCTCATTTTGTACATCGGGTCACATTATCGAGTATCAAAACAACTCATTTTATGCTTCTTTTTACCTCTTTGGTCTATCGGCATATGCTTCCCCGATGAAACCTCCTTTTTGTTCATCAAGCTCCAGCTTTTCTATCTTTAGGTCTATCGGCTTATGCTCCCCTGATAAGGTTTCATTCCAAACAACTACCTCAGCTTCTTCATCTGGTACCAGCGTAGCGAAAAATTCTTCTTCCGCATAGTCGATGTCATCTCGATGACATCACCTTGGTTCTCTTTTAGTCACTTCTTTTAGTATAGGCTATCCTAATGAAACCTCGTGATATTCACCCTATCAGGTATTGGGGTATCTATCTCCTACACTATCCGATGTCCCGATGACTCCAAAACATCCGATCCGCATTCTCCTTCATTGGTGTAAGTCATTCTGATAGCCTCCTTCTCTATGCTTGGCTTGTCTTTCTCATCAGATATCGACATAACTTGAAACACCTCTCTACAATGGCTCAAGTTACCTGATGACTCACCTTAGGTATCGCATCATCGAAGTAAGTCCAACCAATAACACTGCCTTTGTCACCTAGTCCATCGGGTATCGAGGTAACATAAGATAATGCTTTCCAATGTCCTGATGACATTGCTAACAAGTGACCGTTCCATCAGATATCGGCATAGGGTCTACTGACAACCTCATTAGGTATCAAGGTAACTTCTTCTTCATACCACTGATAGTGAATGCTATGCCAATGACTGTCACGATATCGGTGTAGCTCTTCCCGAAAGATTACCAACTCGCCAAACTTCTTCTTACCGATCGCACTCTGAGAGAACGCCATTGGGCACATCAGTAGAGGGCTTTATTTCAGAAATAACCATGCTAATGGACTTCTGAAGTACCGAAAACATTCCTGAATGCACTCATGACCCTGCTTCTGTGATGAATTATTATCAATCCTTTGCTGACCAGTGCTTAACAAAGTGGTTTTGCAGAAGAATTATTTTGAAAATCTATTTTTGTAGGATAATCAGAAGATGTCAAATATGGCAATAGTGAACTAGGAAATTTGGCAAAAGTGATCTAGGATGTAATAGTGAACTAGGATGATGCCTATGAAGGGCTTTTTTGATCAGCCAGAATGCAGAATTTGTAAAAGTTGGTAACAGTGAACCAGGATGCTACCTATGAAGGGCTTTTGATCAACCAGAATGCAGAATTTGTAAAAGATTATAAGTAAATCATTAAAAGTTAGTAGTCACTAACTGGACCTATGGTCTCGGGCAAGGCCGGAGGTTTTCTCCTCTCTTCTCTTTCCTAACAGTGCCTACACTGAGTGGAGATTGTAATAAAATTTATTAATAAAATATGGCTTAGGCCTTTTACCGAGCAATATATATATATATATATATATATATATTTAATCAAAAAAATTATTTTGATTTTAATTTTAAAGTATATATTACATTAATATCATAATGTTTATGATGAAAATGGATAACAACAATGAATGAAAGACTAAATGAATTCAACCATAAAACCCTAGCCTAACAACAATAAAGATCCACCATAACATATGAAGATTACATAAGACAATGCAAGTCAAATGAAATCACAAAGATTATACCATCACATGTCCAATAGGGTTTGGATCTCCATTCTTCTTATCTCCATTGATCTTGCTTGATATATTTGCTCTCAGATTTTATGTGCACAAGAGCTCAACAAAGAATGAAATGTGGTTGCAAGTAGGATCGCATATGAAAAGCGTAGTGTAGTCAAGAGCATAATTAAGTTAGCTAGTTAGGGTTTGATAATGAAGGAAGAATCTCCTTATATAGAAGACACTATAAGAAATGGAGGGATAGGATTGAGAGGTGTAAAAAGAGGTCGGCTATGATTAGAGGGTAGGTAGAGGAAATAATAAAATAATGAGAGGGATAGGTAGTGTATGAATTAAGAGATGAATGACATGTGTCATAGGTAGAAAAGGTTAATGAATTAATTAAATAAGTAAAGATTTATTTAATTAATAGAAGAAGTGGGATCAATTAAATAAATAAAAGTATTTATTTAATTTAGGAAAAGGATAATTTAAATAGATAAATGTGTTTATTTAAATGAGAAATAAGGCTAGAAGAGGATAAATGAATTAATTAAATAAATAAAGATTTATTTAATTAATAGAAGAATTAAGCTAAAATAATTAAATAAATAGAATATTTATTTAATTAGATAAGACAATTTTGGGTGTCTACATTTTGCCCCTTTTTGAGATAATGCAGCTTGTCGCGTTGTTTCAAAGAAGATAAGATGAATTGATAGAAAGTTGCCCCAACATGGGAATGATATGCCCCCTCGAGAGATTGGATGAAAATGTCTGAAAAGATCGAAGAGAATCTCTCGATAAGAAAGAAAGGCTAGAATGGACTGACCGGATAGAATAGAGTGACAGAGTCACAGGATAAAGAAGACTGACTCGGGAAAGGAGGGCTAGGGCTCGGGGAGTCTATAAGATAGACCACGAGGGGAATAAATCCTCATTGTCATCCACACATCCAAGAGATTAGAGTGTAGAGAGAGAATAGAGCAACAACAGTCAGCAACGATGACATTGGTACATAGATTCAATCACGTTCGCCGATTTCAGAGGCCAACAGATGTAGGAGAGCTAGTGAGTACCACAAAACCTCCTTGTACTTTGTCGGATTAATTGTTGTCATAAATGTAAGCTAGGTAGTGCAATAAATGTGCTTTAGGATAATGTCAAAAAATGTCAAAAACATCAAGGAACATCTACATTGGTGCTAGGCACGCCTGGGCTGGATAGGCGCGTCTATGTTTGTGCCAGGTGCGTCTATGAATTCAGTAGCGTCTATGTCAGATGTAAACATGTCTGTGTTGTGCAGACATGTTTGTGCAGTGTAGGTACGTTTGTGTAGGATAGGCGCATCTATACAGAGCATAGGCACATCTATGTATTTCAGGTGCGTCTGTGCAGAGTAGGCACGTTTGTGCAGTCTATAAGTGCGTTTATGTCATGAAGGCACGTTTGTGTCTTCAAGGTCAAATCGGCTTTTCTATGATGAACATACGTTGTCGATTGGATAAGCTGTTGAGATGATACACTAAAGCAGGTCCTCTAGGGAAGACTAGGATAGCAAATAGTGCTAGGTTTGACAATTCTATGATAGAATATACGTTGCCAATTAGGAAACTACTCAAGAGGATTCACTCAAGCAGAGGCCCTAAGATAGGATAGGTCAAGGCACTTTGTGATGAACAGTGAGTACCAAGACATAGTACTTTGTGATGAATAGGGAGTACCAATATGAGAAGCACTTTGTGATGAATAGGGAGTGCAAATATGAGCATCACTTTGTGATGAACAGGGAGTGCAAAACTCGTAGTACTTTGTGATGAACAGGGGATCTACTAGGATAGATAGCAATACCTTGTGATGAATAGTGAGTGTCACTAGGATAGAAGCAACACTTTGTGATGAATAGTGAGTGTCACTAAGATAGAAGCAACACTTTGTGATGAACAGTGAATATCACTTTGACTGACATGATTGCTTTGCTTGACTGCAGGAGTATTTGCCTATGCTAGAGTCATGAGAGAGATTCCCGTTGACACAGAGATTACGACCATAGCTGACATTTGAGGAACAAGCTACTATTGAGGCTATGGGTCTAAGATACATCTTGTATATGCCTGAGTTTTGGGCGAACATGGGTTTGCTGACTGCGTTGGCTGAGAGATGGCACTCAGAGACTTATTGTTTTCATTTGCTGATGGATGAGATGATAGTCACCTTGGAGGATGTTTATAGGATTCTAAGGATACCGATCGATGGGGAGCTGATACCCTATGATCGAGATGGAGACAGGGATGCATTGAGATGAGTGTTCCAGGATCCAGGACTAGAGATGAGGGCTGGACACGTGGCATGGGATACCATGACAGTGACAGGACTAACACTACCAGTAATGCTAGGAGGATTGATCAGTGGGTTCCTATGTTTATACAGGGTGACATGAGGGTTGGCTGTGGGCTGGGGGAGTACCTTGAAGAAACTCGTTACACAACACACCAGATATGCTTGGGGACCGTGTGTGCTGGCACACTTGTACTATGAGCTGCATCAGTTTGTTTATCATGGATCCATAGGATTGGGCTACAGAGTTACATTGCTGCAGGTGTGGGCATATGAGCATCTATCGGTTACCCGATCGATACATTTCAGGGGCAGGGGTCATGGATGCAGCTTTGTTCATTTGTATGATATGATTACCTCACAGCCACGGATTGGCAAGTTGGAGCATTGGCGTCAAGTTCTAGATGAGATCGACATTGTGATATGGAGGTCATACTATGAGTGTGAGAAGTGGGAGGAGGATGCAGTGGATATACCGTATACTTTTTGGAGCAGATATCTGATTGGGCGGATGCCCTATGTATTGGAGAGACAGCTGATTGATAGGGTGTGCAGGCAGTTTGGCCGTATTGGGCCGTTTGGCTGGTGCTGATGCCATGGGATATGTGGTCGAAGATTGAGGATGCAGGCATAGATGCAGAGTACACACCATATTGGGCTGAGCATCCCTTTCCATGACTGACAGACCCAGGGGAGCCTCTAAATGGAGATGGTGGTGGGGATGGAGATGATGATGGAGATGGTGGGGGGAGAGGCCGACAGAGGAGATGGGGTGTTGTTGGAGAGAGGAGGATGGTTCCATGGAGAAAGGGTGGAGAGGAGAGGCAGGCTCGGGTAGTGAAGGGTCACAGTGGATTGCCACTATAGGTGCCAGCAGCATAGAGTCCTAGATAGGTGCAGGGACAGGGACAGAGCAAGTATAGATAGAGGTACAAATACCAGTATAGGGGGAGCCATAGGCAAAGCCACAAGGGGTCGAGGAGGAGGACGATGAACTACTTGAGCTGAGGGAGATCTGCTAGGGACAGGCAGATGAGATCTAGGACCTGGAGAGGAAGATGGGTAGGCTCAAGAGGTGACTAAGGGAGACAGAGCATGAGTGGGATCAGGCTATCTAGCAATATACTAAGGTTGAGACAGCACTAAGGGCCAGGAGGCAGGCGGCAGAGGACACAGGGGCTAGATATGCCTATGTTCTGTGGGCAAGGGAGGAGATAGGTTACTGGTGAGACCTATATTATGGGTCAATGTCACTAGAGAAGTAGGCGAGGAGCTTCCATAGACCATCAAGTATAGCGATGGCCACATGAGGGAGCCAGAGGAGACATGAATCCAGTGGCAGGGTTATGGGTCCTCCACCACCACCAGATAGAGGGGATAGGAGAGATGATCCTGGGGTGGGTCCTTCTAGGGCTCAGACTCCATCTAGGCTAGGCAGCTCCAAGGGAGGGAGTTCATCATAGCCATAGAGGGCTCCCTATGTATCAGTTTTGTACCATTTTGTATGATGATGTAGACACCTTCAGGTGATTTTGTAGCCATATGTATTTTGACATCATTCTATCATGACACTTTTGATTTATATATATGAGATGATTCATCTTTGCAGCAGCTATATGCATGTGTACCTATGTGATGAGATATTTTATGATGTATGTGTCTATGTGATGGTTATGTTATGGATGCAAATATTTATATAATGAAATGCAATATTTTTATTCTTTTATGTTTTTATATGTTATGCCAATGCAAATGTGAATGTATGAAATGCAGATGAATATGATAATGCAAATAATTATTTACATGATGAAAATTTATTTTGTGCTAACATGTGTTGTGTGCAGGATGTGATGTAGTTGTGATATCTATATGTATGTATGAAATGCTTAATATGTGGTAATGCAAGTGCAACTACATGAAATGCAACTGTTTTTGGCATGTCATTATACTCAGTCATGTGATAGTAGGCTACATGGACTTAAGAAGGATGATGGAAGTCAATCAAGAAAGGGGGATGGAAGATAGAAGATATGAAAGTGAAAGAGCTGCTTGTGCGTTATCATCATTGAGCTTTATTATGGAAAATAGGTTATGACAATCGAGGCATATGTTCGACCCAAAAAGTCATTGTACCTGTTTGCATGAAGATAAGACAGTCACAAACAAGGAATGCCCCAGTTCATACTAGACTCTCAGTGTCCTCATATCCTTGGACAAGTCATAGCATTACTAAGAGACAATCCATAGACAGCAAAGAAAAATAGGTGACGATACCCCATCCTTGCCTTTCTAGTCAAAGACATCCTAGAGATAGAATCTCTAGTTAGAGACATCTTGGAAAAGCTAAAAGACATGTCACCAAAAGATAAAAATAAAAAAGAAAACCAAGACTCAACACCAACATCCACTTTAGTCCTCAAGTTTAGTGTCTCTTATCACTTGTATAAGTCGTATTTGATCGTGGTCACAATGTTTACTTTCATAAAAAGGATAGATCACACTAAACCATAATGTTGTCTGAGTCTATTGAAAGGTTTGATTTATTGAAGCCCATTGTTGCTATTGTGTCTCATCTGAAAGTAACGGAATCCATGAAACTGATACTTTATTGCGGAGAAGACGAAACTTTATTGTGGATCTGGCGATGCAAATGCTGCTTTACAGCGGATCGTGCATTGATAGACTGAAGAAAACTGGAAGAAATTGTACTCCTCGAAACATGTGATGCACTCAGTTCCACACCCATTACTAGACTTAGGATTAGCCTTAGCCACAGATAGGATCTGATTTATTATGGATGGAAAAAGTTGGAAAGGAGGGATTATTATGAATGGCTAACCAATCTTAGGTAGATCAATAACAAGCCATGATGGGAATGTGTAAGTTTATTGTAGATGAATAGGTTGTGAGTGTGTGCAAAGTGAAGGATGAAATGGAATCCTAAAGGAGGGAGGAGCAATGTCTCTACACGTGGCGCTGGTGACCCAGTTTTCACCATAGTACTTGCCCGGGGCGCCACGAAAGTGGTTTTCACTGTTGGACGAAATTATTTCTCTTTACTTTTTTTTTTTATTATTATTTTTGTGTCACAAGGCACCTGTTTGCCAGGTTTTCACCAAGTAACGATTTTTTTATTTTAAGACTTTTTTTGTATTTTGAAATTTTTGAATTTTTTTTTTTTTTGATTTTTGATAATTTTTTTATTTTTTTTCGTATTTTTGAATTAGGATATTCTGAAGAGCTATGTGTAAAACCTGCAAAGGTGCATGCTGTTGATAGGATCCTCCAAAGGTTCACCCTCTATGGTTGAGAGCTGATATGCACTAGATCCATATGTTGTTGTTATGATGTAAGGACCAAGCCAGTTTGGTTTGAATTTGCCCTTCTTCTCTCTGTCTTGTTGATTTTTAGGATTTTCTCTGAGAACCAGGTCACCTACCTCAAATGTGTGAGGCTTTAGTTTATGATTGTAACTGTAACTCATTCATTGTTGATAAGCCTTGAGATGATTAAAAGCAGTTTGTCTTCGTTCATCCAATAGTTCAAGTTCTTGTAAGCGAGAGACCCTGTAGTCTTCATCACTGATAATGTTTTGCAAAGAGAATCATGAAGAGGGTAACTCGACCTCAATAGGAAAGATAGCTTCAGCACCATAGACAAGTGAATAGGGTGTAGCTCCTGTAGGTGTACGGATACTTGTGCGGTAGGCCCAAAGTGTGGCATTAAGTTGGATATGCCAATTATGGCCAGCGTCGCCGACTGTCTTTTTTAAGATTTTAAGGATTGTTTTATTAGATGCCTCAGCTTGACCATTACCTTGGGGGTAATATGGAAGTGGTCATAGAATTCACGAACATCCTAATTTTTGAAGGGATGCCCATTATCCATGATGATGGAAATAGGAATACCGTATCGACAAATGATATAGTTGAGAATGAATGTAGCAATTTGTTTTCCAGTGAATTGTGTGAGAGGCATGGCTTCGATCCATTTTGTGAAATACTCTGTTGCAGTGATTATAAATTTATGACTGTTGGAAGATGGAGGGTGAATCTTGCCTATGAGATCAAGTCCCCACTAACAAAAGGGCCAAGGAGTCGCAATTGGTTGAAGTTCTTGTGCTGGCGCATGAATGAGGTCTCCGTGAAGTTGACACTACTTACATTTCTTGACAAACTGATATGAATCTTTTTCCATATTGGGCTAGTAATATCCAGTCCTGATGAGTTTCTTGGCTAAGGTAGGACCACTAGAATGTGGACCACATATCCCTTCATGTACTTCATGTAACGCAATCTGAGCTTCGTCGCTTTCTAAAAATCTAAGAAGAGTGCCATCTAGACCTCGACGATATAGGATATCAACTAAAATGACGTATCAAGAAGATTGGCAAATGAAAGTGCGATGTTGGTTATTGGATAGGTTAGGAGGTAGGATATTGTCATGAAGGTATGCGAAAATGGAATCGTATAACTAGGACTCAGTACCAACAACTCCTATCATCTCAGTAGAAGTGATTTCATATGAGGGAACCAAAAGGTTATCCACCAACAACTCATAGCAGGTCTCATTCGGTGGTAGATCAATTAGTGAAGCAATTGTAGCCATGGCATCTGTGGCTTGATTTTGTGAAATGTTGTTTTAGGTCATCCACCATTCTTTTGTAAGGCATTAATTTCTCATCCTTTGTTTGGTAGTCATCAGTTGCTTGATGAATTACAAGCTGAGAATCCCCAAAAACATGAGGTTCCTGGATCTTCCACTGAACTGCTATTCGTAATCCAGTTGTTAATGCCTCATACTTCACTATGTTATTAGTGCAAGGAAATGATAATCGATATGATTTTGGTATAGAATCCCGTTGAGGAGTTACAAAGAGGATGCCAGCTCCTGCCCCATGCTGTGTGTATGAGCTGTCAAAGTATAGTTGCCATGGCTTTTCATGTGACACTGTTAAAATGGATTCATCTGGAAATTCTAAAATTAGAGGAACATCATCTATAATGGGAGCATCTGCTAACTGATCTGTGATAGCTTGTCCTTTTATTACTTTTCTGTCCACATACTTGATGTTGAATTCACTCAAGATCATTACCCATTTGGCTAGTCGCCCAGTAAGCGTTGCTTTATTGAGAAGGTATTTCAGTGGATCAATCCTTGCAACCAACTTAGTCTTATGTGTTAGCATGTAATGTTGTAGTTTCTGCGAAGCAAAGACCATAGCGAGACATGCACAATCAATTGGTTTGTAGTTTAGCTCATATCCCACCAATGTGCGACTAATATAGTATACTACCTTTTCTTTGCCCTCAGCAACTTGTTGTGCTAATAGTGCCCCCAGTGTTGTTGAAGTAGCTAATATGTATAGTAATAGAGGTTGATCTGGAACTGGTGGCATCAAAACTAGCGGATTCAGAAGATAATCTTTGAGTATTTGGAAAGCCTGTTGACAGTTATCATCCCATTTGAATTTGATGTTTTTATGTAGCAAGTTCTGAAAAGGATTACACTTATCTACAAGTTGTGCTATGAATCTTCATATGGACTAGAGTCTCCCTTGTAGGGATCAAAGTTGACTGATGTTTCATGGTGGTTGCATCTCTAGGATGGCCTTGACTTTTGCTGGATTGGTTTCAATTCCTCTTTTTTATACAACGAATCCTAGGAGCTTCTTGGAGGTCACTCCAAAGACACATTTCTTAGGGTTTAATCTTACTTTATACTTTTCCAACTCATCAAAGACGACTAAAAGTATGTCCAAATGTGTATCTTTGTCTATTGATTTACCCAAGAGGCCATCAACATAATCTTCCACAGTTACGTGCATGAGATCATGAAAGATAGTAGTCATGGCTCTCTGATATGTAGCGCCTACATTTTTTTGCCCAAAGGGAATGACATTCTAACAGAAAGTTCCCCAAGGACAAGTGAATGTTGTTTTTTGCTGATCCTCGGATGCGATTTTTATTTGATTGTAACCAAAGAATCCATCCATCAAAGATAACATCACATGACCTGCTGTGAGATCGACAATCAAGTCAATATTTGGTAATGCAAAATCATCCTTAGGACAAGCTTTATTGATGTCTCTGAAATCTGTACATATTCTGATACTACAATCTAGTTTACTGACAAGCACTAAGTTGGATATCCATTTAGGCTAATCAATTGGGCGTATGAATCTAAAATCCAATAATTTCTCAAGCTCTGCTTTGACTAATAATGCAACTTGAGGATGCATCTTTCTTAATTTCTGTTTCACTGGCTTTGCCCCTGGTTTAACCATCAAATGGTGCATTACCAAATCCAGATCCAATCCAGGCATATTAGTGTATGACCATGCAAAGTTGATTTGTCATTCTATGAAGAAACTTATGAACTTTTACCTTTCTGACTCTATCAAAGATTGAGCCAGGAATATGTTGTGTGGAACCTCTTCTATACCAATGTTTATTTTGATAGTCTCCTCTACCAACATGGATGACTTTTCCTTATATGATGTTGGGAGAATGTCGAGCCTTCCATCTTCGGGTGCCTCAGAGAGGTTTTCGCCCTCAGATACATCCTTTCTTTTTACTTTTTTGGGGTCAAACAGTGCCACAGTGTGGTTTTCGCCATAAGACCCTTGTTTTGTTTTTAATTTTATAGACTGGAAGGTCTGACACCCTCACCAAAATATGCCACGCTGTTGAGTTCTATAGGGTATCCTGCTTTATGGTCCCTAGGGGGAAGATCATCTTGTATGCCAAGATAGTCAATAAAGGCTTCATCATTTTGGAATTGTCAAACTGTGTAGGTCCTTCATGGTCCCAGTCAATAAGTTGGTGGTGAACAAGGGGAAGGCCTTTGATTTCTTTGAAGTTAGCCGGGCTTAGAGTGAAGATGCAGTTATATTCAGGTATGTTGAGGTAATCATTAAGGTCATCATTGGCACTCTCCTCATTAGTTTCAATCATGAATGAATCCAAATTATCATCACTAGTAGCGCATTCTAGGATAGGTGTTCTCATTCTATGTGATTTCAACCTAGGACCTAGAGGCAAGGACTATATGGAATCCTCCGAGATTATTTCTCGGCCAACTTTGAATTTTCTATTAAATTCCTCTTCTTTTGTTGGTTCACTTGGTTCTCTGAATGTCTCGGTGAGCTCATAATCACTAGAGGATTTTTTTGAACCCCATTCCCATTCATTGGAATCTGTGGAATAGCGATTTTCTTGTTGTATTTTGGCAGGTTTGGTTTGTAATGCTTCTTCTGTCTTTTTAGTATGAACCTTGGAATTCATGAAACCAAGTCCCTTCAAGCATTCCTTTTTTAATGCCAATTCAGGTTGTAAAGGCTCAATGATGCCTTCTTTTCTTAAGCCAAGAGGGATTTTGCCATCATACCCAGATTTTTGTAGAATCTTGAACCCTTTGCCATACTTCTCACATGGTATGCTGATGTGATCTTGTGTATCATTTTTGAAGTCTCTGTAAAACATTTTGTATAAGTCTTCCTCTTCCAGTTCACCCCATCTTTGAAAGATAGTAGCGTCCCATTTGAGTATAATGATAGATACCTGCTTATTAGGATGTGGTCTTCCATATTCTTTTGGTGAACTCATGACTTGTTGTAAGTACATGGTTTGATTTAAAGTGTATTCACCCATGCCTTTGTCCTGGAATTTCCCTTTAAGCTCACCTTGTTTTGATGTCGAAGGTTTTAATGACTCAGGATCAATGTATGCAGAAGAAGGAACAACTTCCCTATTACTTGGGATGATTGTTTCAGTTTTCGGTCTCAAGTTATTGTAGTATATGAATGGATTAGGATCTCCATTAACTGTTATTTCAACTCCATTGTGAGGAAACTCAATGCATTGGTGATATGTAGATGGGACTACCCTCATTTCATGAATCCAAGGACATCCTAGTAATATATTATATGTGAGATCTAGGTCTAGGACTTGACAAACCACATCCTTTGTAACTGGCCCAACTCTGAGAGGTAAGGTGACTGTGCCTTTGGATGAACACTCTTCATCATCATATGCTTTGATGGTAATTTTGTTTGTAGAATTCATAGCTTTATCAGAATATCCCAATTGTTTAATAGTGCTCAATGTACAAATGTTTAGACCTGCTCCTCCATCTATCAGGACTCGTTTTATTCAATGTTTGTGTATGAAGGCTTCACTGTGTAAAGGTGCATTATGTGGCTAACTTACGGAGGCATCATTGGCTTCTGTGAATGTAAGGGAGTGTGGAATGGAAAGGTATCCCACCATGGCTTGAAACTGGTCCACATTCAGATTAGTAGGGATAGAAGTGTCTCTCAAGATTTTGTCAAGAATGGCTTTATGTGCGGGGGATATGCGTAAAAGCTCAGGGATGGAGATGAGCGCAAGTGTCCTCCCTAACTATTCTACAAGGTCATACTCAGGCTTGGTCGATGAGGAAGCAGTGTTTTTAGCTGGAGCACCTTGCAAAATGAATTTACCTAGACGGGTTGTAACATGACATTCAGAGGTAGGTTCGGAAGAAGATCCAATGCCTTTTAGGACAATTTTGGGTCTTTGGGTAGAATTTTCACGTGTTTTGTCCTTGATGATAATGGTAGAGACATAATTATCCATTGAAATGTGATTGATAGTTGAATCATTGTTATAAGATGCTCTGGTATAGTTGGTTTGGTCATCTATGGCTGCAACTTTTCCCTTGTCGTGCTTTGGGAATCGTTCCTTAAACATCTCATGCTCTTGATTGGAGGAATGTCCTTCAATCTGAATGTCACCTCTATCAATGAGATCTTGTATGATGTTCTTCAGTCAATGGCAATTTCCTATCTTATGACTCTTGCTCTTATGAAATTGACAATATTCATCATCATTCCACCAATTTGGTTTAACCTTTGGTTCATATGGAGTAAAATCTAGAATAGTGATTACTTTTTTTGCCACTAGCTTCTTGAAAACTGACTCAAGTGGTTCTCCCAATGGGGTGTACTTCTTTCATGATTTGGAAGTTGTTTGAGTATTCACTTGATTGTTTGTAGAGCTTGATCCTGAAAAAATGATTTCGGGTCGTACTATATTGGCATCAACAACACCATCATGGACTGTGTTCTTCTTTTTATTCCAAAATATTGGCTTGTCTTTTCATTTAAAGTCCTCTTTGTTTTCTTTGAATATTTTGATGACTCCTTGCTCAATTAGGACCTTTTCTGTTGCTAAGCCTTTTTCAATGATGTCCTTGAAGGTGGACAAACAAGATTTTCTTAAGTCATAACCAATGTCTTTGTTAACATTTTGGGTGAACATTTCTACCATTTTTTTTTGTGAAATTTCACAAGAGCATCTGCTGGCTAGATTCCTCCATCTTTGTAAAAATGATTAAAAAGACTCTCCATCTTTTTGCTTGGTGTTGCACAAAGTAGTGACTGATATGTCTGTCTCTATGTTGTATGAGAAATGTTGGATAAATGCCTCTGCTAAGTCACCCCATGACTTAATACCAGGTGAGAGTTGGGAGAACCATTCCATAGCTTGATCGCCTAAGCTTTGTGGGAATAATATCATCAAATATGTTTTTTCTGCTGCTACCTCAATGCAAGATATGAAAAATTGTCTTATGTGTGCCTTAGGATCCCCTTTTCCTTTATATATATCAAATTTAGGCATCACAAAGTGTGTAGGAAATGGGGGCATTGGAATGCTTTTGTCAAATGGATAAGGACATAAGTCTCTCATTGTGTAAGTTGGCTTCGGTGTAATCATGTCCTCCATTTTCTTTTGTAAGTCCCTGATTTGTTGCTCCAAATTTCTCTTAGGTGGAGATTGACTTCTTGGACCATAACCCATGCTTGAGTCACCAATTGCAGGAGGAGCATGTTGCATATATGGATGATATTGATCATACACATGTTCATATGGAGGAGGTCTATAATGATGTTGCGTATATGGACCACTTGGTATAGAGTCATGGTGAGGAATGGAATATCTGCTTTGTCCATGTATACCATACTCTATAGGCATGTCACGAGTTTGTTCTAGTGTGTTTCCCCCAAATTTGACGCGAGGTTTCCTTGTGTCCAAATTTTGAGCATGTCTTTGAGTAGCCAATTGCTTTGGTGGTTGATCCTTAGCATTGGTATGTGATTGAGCATATTTTTCTACATAAGACTTCCATAATGGTCTGCGAACGTGAGTATCATATGCTTGACTATGTCTGTATGGGACCTCTGGTTTTTGAAACAAAGATGATGGTGATTTAAGCACAAGATGTGGTCCTCTATTGCCTCCACTATTAGGCCTCCTTTGATCCATGTTGGAGTGAGATTGTTGCAAAGGTCGATTTTCCATTATTTGAGACATGTCAAAATCATGAGGGATCTTGGTTCCACTTTGTGCCATCACTTGTAGAAAGTATTGTCTATCTCTCCTCATTATTTCCTCAACCAATTGATTAAAATGAGGATTCATAATGGTGTCTTCCACTTCTGTTGAATGTACAGAAAAGTTGTCCATATTGTCATTGTGTGTATCATTATTGTTTGTAGTGTCCATGTGCTCAACATTTGGAATGTTTCTATAGGCATCCATGTAAGGTAATATAGTATGATCAGAATTGAAAAAGATATCATTTTCATACTCATAGAAACTGATGTTTGCGGACTCTTGAGCCTCTTTAGCTTCTCTCCTAGATTTTTGGGAACAGGTTTCAACCATGAACTAGGTATTGACCAAGATGTGTGAGACTAGATGAAAATGGAAAAGAGTATGGAAGACCAAGAGTTGGATGGAATGTAAATGAATCTAAGGTTTACTAGCAATGTCCAAAGTGTAAGACCAAGTATGTATGTAGTAGAGTAGGTGTGGCTTCCAAAGAGATGATAGTTTCTCTTGATGAGGTAAGTTGACCTTGACTCTAAGTAAGACCAAATGAGACCCGAAGGTGATAGACCTTGATGAGGGACCACTTAGCCAAAATGTTGTTGTATGTAATGTGTTGAAAAAGTATGATGTGGACAAGCAAGTGACTTTTTGACTCAAGTTTAGACAAATGTAAATGTAATGTAAGATGTAAAGCAATGATAGACTTTGTGAGACCGAAAGACAGGTTGAATGCTGGATGAAAAACCCAGAGAGATAACCTAGGAAGCTCAATAAGTCTGAAACTGACTATTCTTGTTTGTTGAATTATGAAAGTCTTTAATCCTAAACACAGACGTGCCTATATACTTTACAGACACACTTAAAGGACACATACGCTTTTCTGATAGACACATACGCGTTTCTGAGATGTTGTAAATGCAAAGTTGCTCAAAAACACAGATGTGTTTCTACCCTTCACAGACGGAGTTATATGAAATAGACGCAATTCTGTCAGACACAGACGTGCTTCTGCAAACTTTGTGCAATTTTTCCAATCTGTGAAGTTGCTTGTTGTGACGAAATCTGAATGTTTGACCATGTTTCATGACAAGAGGACACAATGTTTGCAAGTGTTTAGACTCTCAACATGACTCAAAGACAAGTGTGTTGTTTGATGTAAAATTGTTTTGCATACACTTGAAGACACAAAAGACACAATGTTTTGATGTTTGGTCTTGAATGTTTGATTGTTCAAAATAAGTCAAGCACAATTCTTATGGCCAGCCAAGACAATAGTTGTTGATCCCACAGTTCAAAATAAGTCAAGAACAATTCTTATGGCTGGCCAAGACAATAGTTGTTGATCCCACATGGAGTTTCCCTCGAGGCTATGCTATTCAGAGCAGATACTTAGATGCTTGACCCCACTGGCTCCACCCTCGGCAGTCACTTCTAGGGGCAACCAAGCATCAGTCCCCATGAAAACTCCCCATGGCAAACTTTGTATCTCTACTAAGAACCATATGTGTGTGGGACGCTACCAGAGGTCCGACCTCCTCCCTCAACAACTAGAAGGAATTTGGCTTCTAAAACAAAAAGGTGCTAGTAAGGGCATCCGCTCGTGTGGCCATACATGCAACACTTTCAGTTTTGTAAATATGCAAGGCTCCTAGCCGGTAGGGGTTACGCCCCACAAATGGTCAAATAAATTTAATCAAACGGGTTTATGGGGAGACATAGTGTCAGTATGAACTAATCAGCACATGTTATCCATAATTTTCACCGTGGATATAGTTATTTATAGTGGTTTGGAAGAAGATGGCTTTTCTTTTTCCACCACTTGGGTCATTCTCTCCTCACTAGTAGTCCTAATGACCACACGGGGAGATAGGCCCTCTAAAGATTAAACAAAAAGAGCCTATTGCTCAAGACACAAAAGACAATGATTCAAATTTAGTGCACCAATTGAAGTGTTTGCTAGTCTATGAAAACAAGGCACACAATAAAAAATCAAAAACCCTTGCCAAGGTCCTGCAACAAAGGTCTATTAGTAGTTTGGATTGTTTCAAATGATCACCCCTTCCTGGAAGCACACAAGTTAGGTAAATTTTAAACCCAAAAGACTTTGTGAAAATAGGGGCCTTCAACAAAATGATTTTTGCTTTCAAGACAAGCTGCACCAATTCTATTAGCTAGATCTAAAAATGTTAGCTCAATATAAACCAGACCTGAAAACCCGAACGACTAAAAACTGAATCAATGAAACCCAAAATGAAACAAGTGCACACAGAAGCGGTTATTAGAAACAAAAACGTGGCTTCTAGATGCAGACGTGCTTAGATGAGACACAGACGCGGCTCCAGAATGCAGATGCGGCTTCTGGACACATACGTGCCTGAAAACCCCACAGACGCAACTTCCAGAATCTGTAAAAAAAATATTATCAAGAATGAAGATGCGATCCCAGATATCTCAAACGCGATAGAAAACCAAAAACGTGATCCAAAAGTACGCAGACGCGAAAATATGAAAATGCTGTCGAAAATGTCAGATCTGCAACTTCAAAACACGAAATCTGCAATAAGGATGTTAAATGCAAAAGGGACTAAATGAATTCAACCACAAAACCCTAGCCTAACAACAACAAAGATCCACCATAACATATGAAGATTACCTAAGACAATGCAAGTCAAATGAAACCAAAAAGATTATACCACCACATGTCCAATAGGGTTTGGATCTCCATTCTTCCTATCTCCATTGATCTTGCTTGATATCTTTTCTCTCAGATTTTATGTGCACAAGAGTTCAACAAAGAATGGAATGTGGTTGAAAGTAGGATCGCATATGAAAAGCGTAGTGTAGTCAAGTGCATAATTAAGTTAGCCAGTTAGGGTTTGATAATGAAGGAAGCATCTCCTTATATAGAAGACACTATAAGAAATGGAGGGATAAGATTGAGAGGTGTAAAAAGAGGTTGGCTATGATTAGAGGGTAGGTAGAGGAAATAATAAAATAATGAGAGGGATAGGTAGTGTATGAATTAAGAGATGAATGACATGTGTCATAGGTAGAAAAGGTTAATGAATTAATTAAATAAATAAAGATTTATTTAATTAATAGAAGAAGTGGGATCATTTAAATAAATAAAAGTATTTATTTAATTTAGGAAAAGGATAATTTAAATAAATATAATATATTTATTTAAATGAGAAATAAGGCTAGAAGAGGATAAATGAATTAATTAAATAAATAAAGATTTATTTACTTAATAGAAGAATTAAGCTAAAATAATTGAATAAATAGAATATTTATTTAATTAGACAAGACAATTTTGGGTGTCTACACATAAATTATAAAAATACTAAATTAAAATGTATTGCATTATTTTTTAAATATTTTAAAAATCAAGAATATATTAAAATATTTATTTTTATTTTAATTAAAATGTTATTTCAATTATATAATAAAATAAATATTATGATTATTATTTTAATATTAGTTATATATAAATATAGGTATATTTTTGTTTGGTAAATTTATCTAATAAATTAATGACATAACTTGTGTATTCCTAGACTACTAATACATACTTATATATATGTGTGTGTGTGTGTGTGTTTACATATATATGTGTATATACACACAAACACACACACATATAGATATACATATACATATATGTATATGTATATGTATGTATAAATGTGTATATGTATATATACACACATGTATATTTATATATATGTATGCATATATATGGGTGTGTGTGTATATATATATATATATGTATATGTATATGTATATATATGTATGTATGTGTATATATGTATGTGTGCACATGTGTGTGTTTTCATTAGATAGTTGCACATAACCCTTGTGTTACATCAACAATATCTTTCCATATTTATGCAAGACTAGTAAGAAAGTATCTAAAATGTCCTTGCTAATAGTATATACCTGATACTACCTAACATCCAACTTTAACAAGTGGTCATGTTCACCTTCCTGCGTGCATCCTCGATAGCCCTGCCTTTAATTAGACCATATAAGCTACAATCCACATGGGCAACCACCTCTAGGTCTCCTTTAACAACTCTAGTCTTGATATTAGCTTTTTGTCTAAGTCATCTTCCCTACTTGCATCATTGTCCTCTTCATCACTTACAAAGCTCTCTATCACCAAATACTTCTACAAACACCAAGCACCAACTTCCTTCAACATATGCAACAATTTCTTCCAGAATAATGCATTTCTTTTGACCACCTCTCACCTCAATACGATAATTAAAGCATCCACCAAACTAAGAAGGGGATACTTCACTACTCCTTTCCCTTGTCTATGAACCACATAATAATATTTCAACATGGGGTTCAAATTATTTTCAGCCACATTCTCCATTATATCATTCAATTCCCCCAATTAGCAATTTTTCATTAGTTTTCTATATAGGGAGCTCACCATCTCCTTTGATTCCCTAGAATCCAGAAGCACAACAAAAAACATGGTTGTGATGTCAATATTTACCCTATACCTATGCTCAAACTTTAGGAATTCATCTCTGAGAATTCTCTGCAACATGTGTATTACCATCCCATTGTTGGATTTCAACACACATTTTAGCCTCTTATTTGAAATATAACCTACGAAAGACAGTTGTCTTTTCTTGGAAATTAATGTCACAGGTTTATCCATACCTAGAAACCTAAAGCTTGAAATGGATATGAAAGAATAGCTCTCCAACTAACTGACTACATAAACAATAGTCCCAAATGTCACATGCTCATTTGAACACATTCCCAAGATACACAGGCTCGTGATCACTCATAGTAACATCTAACCCATCCACCACCTATAGTCACAAACACATAATATAGTGGGGCAACTAGTTTGCATCTTCACATGAGAGGCACCAAAATATATACTATTTAATCATTTTGGCTAGTGCAGTGGCCAATATGACATCCTCCTTTGCTGCTACAATTGCATCTTTTCATACGTCACTCAATCTTGAAAGGGATTCATCTACCTGATACATTAAATTCCATCAATACACCACCTCCCTCAAAATTTCCCTATGGGTACTTGCATTCCATCATTGTTGCGGGGTATGTGGAAAAATGATTATCATCTCATATTGTCATCACCACCTCTACCCTCAAAGTTATTTTCCACCCTTTCATCCATGCCATCTTCGGCTACCTTCTTTGTTAACTCATCTACTGCACGATTAATCTTATGATATATGTAACTAGCATTGAATTCTACAAATATATGTGACTAGCATTGAATTCTACAAATTTACTTATTAGAGCCTGAATGAGCCATAGCTATTTTCCTAATTTCTAATCTAGCATTGCAGTCTATCGGATAACATTCACAGTTATTAGGGAGTCCCCTTCTAGGTAAATCCATGTAGCATTGATTACTAGTCTACACTTTATCCCCAATAGTTCTATCCAAAATTATGCCATAATATTTGTCCTTTCCCTGAAAAAGTTTTCTTCCTTACAAAGGACTCTACCCAAGTGGTCTCATATAACATGCCCTACTCAACTCACCCCCAAGTTCTCTCTTGAGTTCTCATCAAAATTAATTTTAACCTACACTACAATTTCTCTAGAGTTGAAAGGAAGGTTAGCTATCCCACACTCATTAACGAGGGATATATTTATATATGCATAACTATGTATATCTATATATATATGTTTATTTAGGTATATGTAAGTATTTTATATATGTGTATGCATATATATGTATTTATGTATGTATGTATGTTTGTTTATCTGTATGTATGTATGTATGTATGTACATGTACATGTACATATATACATATACATATACATAATGGGTTGAGAGGACAAATTCCTTCTGTTATTCACCAAAAGTGATAACCCAAGAACACCTGCAATTGATCTATGAAGTAGCCAATTCAATCTACGAAGAACCTCAGGGCTTGGACAACATGACATGGATATGAATCCTTCTACTCTTCAAGCTCTGCAAAACCTAGGCGGGTATACCTTTGATGCTTAGAATTAAACCTATTACACACCTATGACAGCATCAACATAAACAGATAGATCTCACTAGGGCTCCAAAGCAAGTAGTTTATTGCAGATGGGCTAGATCTACACATAAAACTCAACTATGCTTGAGCATGAGATAGATGAAACATTTCAAAATATAACATAAACTAATGATATTCTGATTGGATTTTAAATTGGTTTGAGAACCCCCTTAATTGCAAGATCAGTGCCTTATCCAAGGGCAACAGAGTCATACATCAAACTATAAATGAAAGCTTCGATTGCAAATCCATCTTCATTATTAAATATTCATGCATAAATGCATTACTAAGATCATTCACAAAATCATCAGATCTTGAAACTATATTCCATTTTTTATGAATTATTACAGAATTTAAATCCTTCCTTGAAGAATCCCTGCAAACAATCATAACTATCTCCTTGAGATAACAAATTTTATCCTCCTTGAGGATCTGATTTGATAAAATTGAAATACAAATCTAGAGACAATCCTGTGTGAATTTATGTATGTCTTAGATACACGAGAACCTAGAACTAAGAACACGTATAGCAAGAATTGAACTCCATTACAGAAAGAAAAGCCCTGCCCTGTACAATCTTGAAGAAAAGTCAGAATTGGAAGCCATGAAAATTGGAGCCACTCTCACAGAATTCTGGAACCCTTACAAATGAGAAGAATTGGGAATAAGAAGGAGAGGGAAGAAAATCAAATCTGCAACTAAAATTGCCAAGTGTCTCCTCTCTAACTGAATTTCATTCCCATCGAACCTGCTCCCAAAATATCTAATCTTTGTCAAAATTGACTACATAATTGGATTCCTCACTCTGAGATCTTTCCAGAAACATATAATAATTCATATTTTGGCCAAAAATACAGCCTTGGATGAATTAATCCTTCAAATGTGCACAATCATTTAAATTTTTGAATTTTCTAATATAGTTGAAACTATATCATTAATCTAATTTTAATTTTAATTTTTTGCTTCCCTTTTGGCCCTGACGCTTTGCCATGTGGTGGCCTCTGATTGGTTGATGGGGTTGACTGGATGCCACGTAGGATGACACCTCATCACCACCATGTCATTCTCTTTGTCACTGCCACTTGACCACCACGTGTATGCCACCTCAGCGCCATGTCATCACCACATAGGCGCCACCTCTGCACCACATCATCGCCACCAGGACGGGACCTACTTGTTGGACATTTGGCTGTACCTGCCATGTCATCGCCACTTGGACTTCGCCATTTCACGACCTGTAACGGGTGAGCATCTTCAAGCTCCAAAATTGTGCAGACTGTCGGATCAACCCGAACCTACTCAATCTTTACCACTGCTGCATTTTTGCCAAACCTGTTCGCCATTTCGTGGCCTCTAATGTTTGTGCATCTTTGGCCTGCGAATCAACGCGCTTCATCGGATCATCTCGGACCTACTCACTAGTTAAGCCAACCCTTCTCTGCAAAATTTGTCTGTTTGCCTCGAGAAGCATGCCTACATGGGGTCCACCTGGTCACCGCTTAGTGGCCACCTAGGTCTCATTGGGATCCATGCCCATGCACGTGGGGTTTACCTTGGGCACCCAACAACACCATCTGTCAAAAGCCCAGAGGCTTTGACATTATGCATGGGTGGATATTTGGTTTTAAATATTAAAGATGACCTCTGCCCAGCCAATGTGGGATAATGATGTTCTGCTTGGAATGTCATTTTTTAAGCTTCTCTACAACTTTAATGGTGATTTTTTATTTGCTTGGAATTCAATCTATTGACACCTTAACCCTGCCCATTCTCCACGCATGGGCAAAGGAAGAAACACTCGAAAGGGGCTGTTGATCACCGTTTGTATTTGTTGAAGACTTCAGCGCTACCCTCTACTCCCCATGTTGCCTGACAATTCCACTTGGTTTAAAACCTCTCCACCCTCCACTGGCTTCCACGCAGGGAGGAAGTTGCTGCTGTTGCTACCAGAGAGAGCACGTGAGGAGCAGGAGGATGTTGCTGTTCATTTTGTTTTGAAACATTTTCCATGGCCCCCTTTATGCTACACACAACTTTGTCACTGCCACTTTGCATTTACTTGAGGGTTTTTCAAACCTCAGCTTGAAATCTTCATGTAGTGCCTTCAACCAACACCACATCTAGCAAGGAAAAGCAAGGAAGAACGTGGGGGGTTTTACTGGCATTTACACCTACCAAAACTGTAGTGCTTGGGTTTGGAATGGCATTCATTTCATACCACATAGGAATTGCTGAATCAAACCATTTCAAACTACCATGTGAGAACTATTGAACCCTTCTGCAGTTTCCTCCAACAAAACACCATCTACCAACATTCACGTGGGGGAGGAGGGATTTGTCTGCTCTACATGCCTTTGCTGAAGTTTTCTCAATGAAAATGTGTGCCTCTACAATTGCATGTGAATAACTACTAGCATACCTAGCAACCAGAAGACTATACATAATGTGCTTATATTTCATGTCTATAATTGAAGAATTTGGAAACACCACACCATCACTTGAATTTGAGTAGTCGATTTTTGCAAAATGTACCCCTTTGGCCCCATCTTGGACCATTGGTTTTGAGTGGTTGGATCTAACAAATACATTGCAATAACTTTTCTAGTTGATTCAAATGGTATTTCGAACCTGATACTTCATCACTTTTCACTTGATAATATATATTGGTAAACTTGGCATTCTTTCTAAATAATTTGAGGTTTGAAACTAGAATGCAAGACACATACTCATCAATCCATTAACAAGTAAACTGAAGTCACCTCTCACCATCCCATTGGCGAATTGCAGTTGAGCCAGGTCGGGCCCCAAAGTGGGTCCGACTAAAAAAATTTTCATTTTCACACAACTAACAACTGAGATGCTTCACAGACCTCAAACATATCTCTGGAAATGATCGGCATCGCTTTCGGATCATCAGACTAAATTTTGCAACCTTCAGGCAATTATGCCACATTTTCGCATTTAATCGTGAAGGCATAATTTTCAAAGTGGTCAAAACACCTTTCTGGACCTTGCCATCTGACAGGCATGTACTCTGATATGAAAGCATGAAATCTACCAAATGGTTGCTCAAGACAAGTCCTGAGTGAAGAGATATTAATCAGAAAAAATGGCCAATTGGCTTTGTCGACACTGCGGACCTGATGAGGTCAATGTTCTGGCAACACATGATGCCTTTCTCAAAAATATCAAACGACCTCCGTAGATCCTGAAATTTGGAACACAGGTACCTTGAAGTACATAATAAATCTTTGAATTCTTAGTTTGATCACAAGGCTGACAGGATGCAAATGGTATGCTCATGAAAATGGCTACATTAATTGATGTAGCACTAAAAGTGCAAAAGACTGAAAATGATGGCTAAATGAACCCTTTTGAAAACCAATCAAACGGATTGACAGAGGCTTGAAATTTGAAACATAGCTCATCATTTATACTAAAAATAGCTTGGAAGAAACATTCTGACATGACACTTACTGAGGCAACTTTTACACTTGTGCAAAATAGGGCTCCGACTAGCTGTCGAAACAGGGACTTGCCAAAACACATAAACTGCGAACAGATTGATCTTCAAAAACTGAGCAGATGGATTCATTATAACTGAAATTTTACAAGCTAACTCACATTTATTCATAGAATCCAATCCATTTTAAAATTCATCATGACAATCAACAAGGCAAAAGATGTAATTGCTCAAAGTAGGCTACTTAATAAAATCCGCATTTGTGCCTAAAATGCACTTTCAGCTCACCCCTCGAAATCGGTACCTGGTAAACTTATCCAAACTGAATTCCGAAAGTTGCACATCACTGAATAGGCAAAATGAAATGTGTAGGACATGTATCCCAAGCATTAACCCCCTTGAAAATCAACTGGCTCCATTTCACCCTCTCTCTAACTAGGCCATTCAAATTGACTCATTTGGAAATGCAAAGCAAAAATTTGAATTGGGCCTCTAAACTTGACTCAATTTTAATGAGTCCCAACACCTTTTATATGAAAAAATAATTAAAATACTTATTTCTTCTCACCAAGTATCCTTTGCAAACATTTTATGGTTTACAATTTTTATTTCCCCTTATTTTATCTACCCTATTAATTAATAATATTTCTCGTATCTACTTTTGACTCAAAATTACTTTATATTCTTGTCCAATATTTTAAATTCTTAGCATAGAACACTTAGATGAGTTAGTACCAATATGTCATCTTGTAAAATTCTTTGATATAAAATTACGTATTCCTCTGAATGTTCAAAACATTTCCACACTTGTTCTAATAAAAATTAGATCCATAATAAATATTTCAATTATATTATTTATGTTAGTCTAAATTATAATGGGAGAATATTGAAAATAATGGTTGATTTTTTTAAACGAGGTTGTGCCTTTACAAAAGGTTATTGATTAACTACTTGTAGACAAAAATCATAGAAATCTATTTGAATTTATAGGATCTTGTTCTAAATATTATTTTCTCTGTTAACTATATTAGAATTAGACTTAAACATCTATGTCCTTGGATTATTACTCTCTAGCACAATACAACACAATGTAGTGTGAAAAAAAGAAGCTTTACAACCCTTGAAAGAATAACATAGTGAATATCATTTCCTCTTATTCCCCTATGTAAAGTGATTTGTATAATATTTCAAATATAATTTATAGGCTCCTCAATTTATCCTATATAAGATTACAAATCCAAAATGTCTAATAATATCACATTGACCAAATAATCTATATTCCCCAAAATGCATAAGTAATATGTCAAGTCACTTTTTGGTTATTTAAAACGTCTAATATGTATATACATGACAAGAAAATTACTTAAACTAATAGCACAAAAGGCACATATGTACCTTATCAATAAAAATCACAAATTTAATTTGCATGAACCTTAAAATTATATTTTATATCTCTTTGTGTGTGTGTGTGTGTGTGTGTGTATTTGAAATGCTACCATTTTTTATTAAGTATTCCATGTTCATATTTTTGATGTTACAACTTTGTTATAACATTATGATATATACATGTGTACATGCGTACATACATACATACATACATACATACATACATACATATAGATGCACATCTATACATACACATACACATACACATACACATACACATACACATACACATACACATACACATACACATACACATATGCATACGCATACGCATACACATACACATACACAAACACATATACACACACATACACATGCACATGCGCATGCACATGCACATGCACATACACATGCGCATACGCATGCACATACACATACGCATGCACATACACATACACATACACATACACATACACATACACATACACATACACATACACATACACATACACATACACATACACATACACATATACATATTGAAATTCCTACCATTTTTTATTTAGTATTCTATGGACATATTTTCAATGTTACGAGTTTGTTATAATGTTATTATATCTACTTTATGAACTAAGTGAATTTTTAACTCCTACATTTGATTCAAAACTAATTTCACCACCATCACATTCATTAAATTTTTAGCATAAAATATTAGATGAGCTACTACAAATAAGTCATTCTATAAAATATCTTGACATAGAAATACACAAACATCTTAATTTCCAAAGCCTTTTCACACCAAGTCTAATTGTAAACATATCTACTGGGGGGTATCTCAGTTACAATGTATGTTAGTCTAAACTATGTTGGAATAGTCATTGAGATGCTTGTTGAAATTTTTAGTTCAGATGATTACATTGGCAAAAGTTGTCCAATAATAAAGTTTGAAAAACTTTGATAAAATGGCATTGAACTTGCATGACCTTGTTGAGAACAATGCTTCCTTTATTAAATATGTTAGAGTTGAGATTAGGAAATAATCGATATGATTAGGATGTTGTAACAAAATACAACACTATGTAATGTAGAAAAAATATAGATTTATGACACTAGCAAGACCAAAGTAGTGGATATCATTTTCCCTCATTAACCTATGTAAAGTGATCTCTAGGGGATTTAAAACATAACTTATTAATACACCACTCTTTTTATCTATACTATCTTATCTATAATAATTACCTATGTCACATTAATCAAATCATCTCCTTCATCATAATATATATGTGTTTTTATACTCACCCAAAATTTAAAAAATATTATTTATATAATTAAATTGTTAATAATCAAACTTAAATATACAAAAACATAAGAATAAATTTTAAATCAGTTTATTATTTTTTTATAATACGTGGTTTAAAAATATTAAATAAATTGGATTTTCAATAAAAAAACATATAATTTAATTGAAAATTGAAAATTATTTCATTATTATTTGGAATATATTTTTAATATTAATATATAATTAGTTTATATATTTGGACTATAAATAAGACCTCAAAATATAGTTTGAGAGGCAATGCATATTGTAATATAATCTAAATGTTTATAGTTAAGTTTACATATATTTTCCATTCTCTCACTCTAAATGAAGCATACATAAAGATGGAAGCTTATCATTCATACATGATGCAAGCTTGTTACTATTAGGATGAAGAAATGAATTTAAACAATAGATAAAAAAGAATTAAAAACACACAACACAAACAAATGAAACACACAGATTTATTGTGGTTCGATAATTTCCTACATCCACACTTGAAGTAGGGGAATCAATAGATTAATAACCAATTTGGTTTAGACACATACACAGCTGCAAGAAGCTCTTGAATTAACCTCTACAAAAAAAATACAATCATCTCTTAAAGAGATTGCAAGGAGAAGTTGAATAGCCAAGAGTTTTGACGGTAAGAGGAAGGAGTTCGTTGGACTTCACTTCCAACAATCTCCCACTTAAGGCCAAAACACTGTTGCAACAAGTAGATTCTCCCACTCAATCCTGCTATCAGTTATTGGAAAGGCCGAGAGAAGCTCGGCACAAATTGAACTTCTCCCACTTAACCACTTTAGTGAGCACATTAGCTGGATTCATGTTGGTATGAATTTTATCTACATGAAACTTGCCTTCTTCGACTATATGGAGAACACAATGACTGCGAACATCAACATGTTTTGACTGCGGCTGAGATGTCTGATGTTTAGTCATAAAAATGGCACTACTGTTATCACAAAACAAAGCAAAATCTAATTGCTTCAACCCCAACTCACTGAACAAGAGTTGCAACCATACCATCTCTTTTGCTCCTTCAGAAAGAGTTATGTATTCAGCCTCCGCAATCGAATGAGCAATTGTATGTTGAAATTTTGAAGCCCAACTAATCACTACCCTGACAAATGTGAAAGCATAATCTGAAGTAGACTTTCTTTTGTCTAAATCACCAGCAAAATCCAAATTGGTAAAACCTTGCAAAAATAGCTTGTCCTTTCCAAACCATAAACAAAACTTAGAAGTACCCTTGAGATACCGCAAGATATACTTGACTGCCTCCCAATGTGATTTGCCTAGATTAGCCATAAATCTGCTCACCAATCCCATGGCATGAGCAGTGTCCGCTCGAGTAGACACCATAACATACATGAGACTTGCAACTGCACATTTGTATGGAATTCTATCCATAAACTCCTTATCTTCTTGTGTTTTTGGACACAATTGAGAAGACAACTAAAAATGAGAGGCTAAGGGTACACAAATGGACTTAGCATCCACCATACCAAATCCATCCAAAACTTTTTTAATGTAGTCTTGCTGAGATAGTTTGAGTTCTTTCTTTTTCCTATCCCGAAAAATACTCATGCCGAGAATCTTCTTTGCTGCCCCTAAATCTTTCAAGGAAAATTCTTTTGCTAAGTGAGTTTTAAGTTCACTCATGATCTTCATGCTTGTGCTGGCCACTAGCATATCATCCACATAAAGGAGAAGAATGACAAATTCGCCATTAGGAAGCCTCTTAAAATAGATACAAGGATCAGACTCGTTGCAAGTAAACTTGTGATCAATCATGAGTTTTTCAAATTTAAGATACCATTGACGGGGGGCTTGCTTAAGCCCATACAAATTGCATTTCAATCTGCAATAGAGGTGTTCTTGCTCCTTTTTTATAAACCCTTCTGGTTGATGCATAAATAGTTCCACATCAAGATTGCCATGGAGAAATGTCATCTTCACATCCATCTGTTCAAGTTCAAGATCCCAAGTTGCAACTAAGCCCAATACTGCTCGGGTGGTAGTCATTTTGACTAGTGGTGAATTTTTTTTTGTAAAGTCGAGTTCTTGCTGCTGAGCATATCCCTTTACAACTAGTCTTGCTTGAAATATTTTGTGACCATCGACTTCCACTTTTAGTTTATACACCCACTTATTTCTTAATGCTTTTCTATCAGGCGGAAGTGGCACCAAATCCCATGTCTGATTTCACAATAGTGCATCCATTTTTTCGCACATTGTAGCATGCCAGTTATCACAGTTTGCAATTTTACAAGCTTCTTTGTATGTTGCAGGCTTTGTCTGATATGAAATTAGCAAAGTAGGCTCAACTTCTTCACAAAACAATAAATCATAGTCAGAAAACTTTGCAGGAGGCCACCTATGTCTAGAAGATTTCCTCAATTAACTCTCTATTTCAGTAGTAGAGTCATTCAATTTTTTTGATCTGTGTTTATGCAAATTGTCCCATTGTTAATCTGCCTAGTAATGTCTTTGCTTTTGTGTCTGGTAATGTCTCTCTATGCTGGTAATGTCTCTCTATGTAGGGTAATCAAAAGCCTCTGGATTTTTATCCATGTGAGATGTACACAAATCGCAGGAGGATGAACCTATAGAACCTCTTTCCACGGCCTACCTTTGGCGAGTGTGAAGAGGCCTGGGCATAGTGGTGACATCTTCCACAGCCTCAGGTTGTCAGGAGTGCAGGGAGTGCGGAGCTGTGGTGGCATCCTCCATGGTCTACATAGTAGGGTGACTCCATGGTTTGACTGTGGAGGTGGAGCCTGCAGGGAGCCCGTGGAGAAGACTGCAGGGAGCCTGCGGGGGAGGTGAGCAAGCTGTGGGGTGTGGGGATGATTGTTGTGGAGATGGAGGTGGGTGTGCTACGCGTGAAGACTACGCAACATGTCGTGGGGAGAATAGAGCACAACGTGCAAGATGCGGTGGAGGTATAGAGCACCGTGGAGGATGCCCAATCAATTGGGAATAACATGAGCCAAAATGCTCACTATAAGGGTGATCTTCCATGTGTTCTGTGACATGAGTGTTATTTTCGAGAGGATGTGCTCTGTTCTGCAAACCCCCAATTTTAGAATTAAATGGATAGCAACCATTGTCAACACTCACTTCTTCATTCTCAGTTTGAGAACTGTATTCAACTGATCTAGAGGCTTCCACTGAATGAGAGACCAGAGGCAGAGCGCTGGTAGTCGAATTCTGAAACAAAGACATAGGGACATATTCGATTTCTGATTTATTTGAATCTTGTAGTGCGGGAAAGGAGGTTTCATGGAAAATTACATCTCTACTGCGAACAATGTTTTTGTTAAGTGGATCCCACAATCTGAAACCAAATTACTCTTTGTCATACCCCACAAAAATACATTTCAGTGACTTTGGATCCAATTTGGTTCACTTCTCCTTGGGTATATGTGAGAAGGCTTCACATCCAAATACATGAAGATGCGAGTATGAAATCCTCTTCCCTTGCCATTCCTCTTCTGGAATACCAAAATCCAATTTAGATGATGGACTTGGATTGATTAAATAAACTGTTGTGTTACACGCTTCAGCCCCAAAATCCTTGCCTAAACTGCATTAGACAACATACATTGTGCCTTTTCAAGAATTATTCTATTCATCCTCTCGGCTGCACCATTTTCTTGAGGAGTGAAAGGAACAACCTTGATTCATCTAATCCCATTATCAGCACAAAAATCATCAAATGGGTATGTGTAGGATCTTGGTGTGCCAAAATGTGAAATTTTAAAAAATCAGAGTTATGCAACTTGATATGAAAAATTGAATAGGTTATGAACATTATTTTTAAAATATGTAACAAGAGAATCTATAGAAAATTGAATGTAGTTTCTAAGCTACTAGTTGTTTTTTGAAAAACAAAAATCCTATTTGATGAAAATTTCAAATTTCAATGTAGTGGTACAAAAATTTCAGGAAAAAGATAAGAAGTAGGTGTATGTCTGACCACCCTAATCACAATCAAATCTTAATATTTTTTTATAATATTTATAATATAAGTATACGACTCATGTCCGGATGTGACACATATTTTTTTATAATTTTCTATAAAGTAAATAATTATTTATGATTTTTTTACTACAGATATTCAGAAATTCAGAAACTCCTACATGTGACCACCTTAACTTGGTCAAAACCTTATGAAATTCAATTTTTATTTTTATTTTTCCCTATACTAGATGAAGCATAGGATGTGACGAATGTTTCAGATTCAAAAAATGTTATGCAGTTTGAAAGTTATGAGTATTTTTCAATCAGTCAATCAATCAGGACTTTTGTCAGAATTCAATTAGAAAATAAATAATTATTATTTATTAAAGTTGAAATAAGACAAGCCTTATATTGTTGGAAATCTAAGAACATCCTTAAAAAACCCTTTTCATTTTATCAATTTTGGCTATAAAAAAAGTCGTCAGCCACCAATGTAAAGTCTGGAAAATCAAGGAATATTGAAAAACACATTTTTTTAGTTGACTTTCCAGGCTTGTCACTTCCAAGCCAAATCCCAAAGCAAACCCGAACCAAAATGTGGAGGAAAAAATTTATGTTGTAGAATCGGATATCCAATAAAATCCAATATCTGATTTTTGAAAAAATAAAAAAATATATTTTAGTAAATTGGGCATAACTTTTTGCATTTTATATCAAAATTTTGATTTTTTATAGGTGTTGGAAAGGTAATTAAGAGATCTATGATATGGAATAGGTATATTTTCAATTATTTGTTTTAAAAAATAATTATAACTCATTTAAATTCATCCTTCATTTTTAAAACATAAAAAACTCATCACTTTTTCATATGATTTCCCTATTGCATGAATTTTTGTAACAATCATCTCAAAATAAACTAAATAAGTAATTAATTAATAATAGAAAAAATATGACTTTTATTGAGTTCGATAAATTTTGATAAACCATGTTATCTATGTTTGTTGCTTTCTCCACCTCTCTCTCCTTAACCTATCACTCCACCTATGTGTTTCTTCCTCCCTCTCTTTTGTCAATATTTATACATCTCTCTCTAGACCTATATCTCTAACTATCAATGAATACCTCATTAAATCTCTCAAGCTCTACAACGTGCGTATATTTCTACCTCTTCATAATTTCCTCCTCTATGTCACTCTCTCTTCCCTAAGATCTAGAATAGTCTCTCTGCATTACCTTCTCATCTCTAGCAACAAAATTCAAAGGGGACAAGGAGAGGCATAGGGAAGTATCAAAAAAGGAGAGGGGGAGAGAGGTGAGAAGGAGATTAATTGGGGGGAAGAGAGAGTGTGAGAGAGAGAGCTATAGGTAATTAGGTGGAAGGCGAAGAGAGAGAGGGAGGGGGTGATCGGGATGAAGAGAGAATGAGAGGGAGAGTTTGAGATTATTAGGGGGTAGGAGGAGAGGGGGAGAGGGGAAAGTATCAACAAAGAGAGAAGAGAGATGGGGACAGAGGTGAAGAGAGACATAGAGAGTAATTAGGGGGTGGGTAGAGGGGGAGAGGGAAATATTTATAAATTCATAGGAGGAGAGAGGTGATCGAGGGTAATTGAGGAAAAAAAATAATGTGAGAGAGCATATGGTGTCCTAAAGGGTCATATGGTGTCTCATGAACCTTAAGGACACCATATGACACCTTAGGATACCATATGATGTTGTTATAAGTCGTATGGTGTTCTAAGGGGTCATATGGTGTTCTATGAGCCTTTAGGATACCATATGGTGTCATTAGGGGTCTATGGTGTGTTAAGGGGTCATATGGTATCCTATGACCCCTTAGGACACCATATGACCCCTTAGATATATTTAGGGGTCATATTTTGTCCGAACAGGTCATATGGTGTCATTGGGGGTTGTATGGTGTGCTAAGGGGTCATATTGTGTCCTAAGGGGTCACAAGACATTGTATGACCCCTTAGACACCATATGATTCATTAGGTTTTGTTAGGGCTCATACTATGTCCTAAGAGGTCATATGGTGTCCCATGACCCTTTAGGACACAATATGACCCCTTAGGACATCATATGGTGTCGTTATGGGTCTTATGGTATCCTAAGGGGTCATATGGTGTTCTATAACCCCTTAGGACACCATATGACCCCTTAGGACATTATATGATCCCTTAGGATACCATATGATACCTTGGGACACCATATGATGTCACAAAGAGTCATATGGTGTCCTAAGGGGTCATATGGTGTCCTATGAACCCTTAGGACACTATATGACCCATTAGGTGTCATCAGAGGTCTTATTGTGTCCTAATGGGTCATATGGTGTCGTATGACCCCTTAGGACACCATATGCTTGGGATACTATATGGTGGTATGGATCGTATGGTGTCCTATGACACCTTCAGACACCATATGACCCCTTAGGATACCATTTGGTGTTTTTATGTGTCGTATGGTGTCTTATGACCCCTTAGGTGTCATTGAGGTTTATTTTATGTCCTAAGGGGTAGTATTGTGCCCGAAGGGGTCATACGGTGTCCTATGACCCCTTAGGACACTATATGACATTGTTAGGGGTCATATTATGTCCTAAGGGGTCATATTGTGTCTTATGACCCCTTAGGACACCACATGGTGTCGTTATGGGTCATATGGTGTTCTAAGGGGTCATCTGGTGTTCTATGACCCCTTAAGACACCATTTTTATGTTGTTATGGGTCGTATGGTCTCCTAAGGGGTCATATGGTGTCCTATGACCCCTTAGGACACCATATGGTTTCATTATGCATCGTATGGTTTCCTAAGGGTTCATATGGTGTTCTATGACCCCTTAGGACACCATATGGCGGCATTAAGGGTTGTATGGTGTGCTAAGGGGTCATATGGTGTCCTATGATCCTTTATAACACCATATGACCCCTTAGGTATCGTATGGCATCATTTTGTGTCGTTATGGGTCGTATGGTGTTCTAAGGGGTCATATGGTGTTCTATAACCCTCTAAGACACCATATTATATTCTTATGGGTTGGATGGTCTTCTAAGGGGTCATATGGTGTCCTATGACCCCGTAGAACACCATATAGTATCATTATGCATCGTATGGTGTCCTAAGGGATCATATGGTGTTCTATGACCCCTTAGAAGACCATATGACCCCTTAGGTATCATTAGGTGTCATTTTGTGTTGTTAGGGGTCATATAGTGTCCTATGACCCCTTAGGACACAATATGACCCCTTAAGATAGCATATAGTGTTGTTAGGGGTCATATGGTGTCCTATGATCCCTTACAACACAATATGACCCCTTGGGTGTTGTTAGGGGTCATATTGTGTCCTAACGGATCATATGGCATCCTACAACCCATTAGGACACCATATGGTGTCGTTCGGGGTTGTATGGTGTGGTAAGGGGTCATATTGTGTCCTAAAGGTTCCTAAGACATTATATAACCCTTTAGGATACCATATGACCCCTTAGGACACCATATCATGTTGTTATGGGTCTTCTTGTGTTAAAAGGGATCATATGGCAATATATGACCCCTTAAGATATGATATGACCCCTTAGGTGTTGTTAGGGGTCATATTGTGTGACCCCTTAAGACAACATATGGTGTCATTAGGGCTTGTATGGTTTGTTAAGGGGTCAAATTGTGTCCTAAAGGTTCCTAGGACATCGTATAACCCCTTAGGACACCATATGACCCCTTAGGTATCGTTAGGGGTCATATTATTTCCTAAGGGGTCATATGGTGTCTCATGACACCATATGACCCCTTAGGACACAATATCATGTCGTTATGGGTCTTCTTGTGTTCTAAGGGGTCATATGGTGTTATATGACCCCTTAGGATATCATATGACCCCTTAGGACACCATATGGTGTTGTAAAGGGTGGTATGATGTCGTATGGTGTCCTAAGGGGTCATTTGGTGTCTTATGACCCCTTAAGACACCATATGGCATCATTAGGGGTCTTATTGTGTCTTAAGGGGTCATATGGTGTTTTATGACCCCTTATGACACCATATGACCCCTTAGAAGACCATATGGTGTTGTTATGGGTCATATTGCGTCCTAAGGGGTCATATGATGTTCTATGACCCCTTAGGATATGATATAACCTCTTAGGGGAACATATATACTAATTTTTAAATAAGGAGAGATATAAGGGTGAAGAGAGATGACGAACTAAAGAGAGGGAAAAGACCTAAAGGACAAGGACATAAATAGAGATATAGATATTAAAGAGTATGAAGTGAGAGGGAGAAAAACTAAAGGAAAAGGATGGATAGAAAGAGGTAGACATATCTCGATATTGAAAAGGAGAGAAGAAGATAGAGATAAAAAATGAAGATAAAGGGAGAGGGAAGTGAATAGATATAGATAAAGAGAGAGGTGATACAAAGATAAATATATAAAGAGATGGAGAAAAATGGATAGAGAGGGCTAAAGAGAGAGATAAAAAAAGGAAGAGATAGAGAGATATAAAGGAAGAGAAATATTGATAGATAGAGATATATAGATAGTGAAAGAGAGTGAAAAAGAGAGATGGAGATTATAGATAGGGATAGATAGAGAGGGAGAGAGAAAAAGAGGAAGATATAGAGATATATAAAGGCACTATAGATAAGGATGTGGAGAGATAGCAATATATATATAAAGATAGAGGAACATATAAAAAGAGAGATTGATAGGGAAATAGATGGAGATGTGAAGATGGAGATAGAGATAGATATGGATAGAACTTGATAGAGAGAGTAAGACAAATGAAGGGACAAATGGAGTGAATAAGTGAGATTTAGAGATAATGAGATATAAATATATATGAAGATAGATCTATAGGGATATAGAAAGAGAGGGGACAAGATAGGGAGAGAAAGGAGGTGATAGAGACAAGTAATATATAAGTATAGGTAGGATAAGGTAAATGGGGGAGATAAATAGAGATAAGAGAGATTATTAGAGAGAAATATAGAAATAAGGAGTGACAATGATTGAGTGGGAGAGGGAGAGATATGAATAGAAAGATGGAGATATATGCAGAGATGCATGTAACTTGGGAATTTATGTATCTACATGGAATGAGAAAATAAGTGACATAAGTAGAGAAGAAAGAGATATATAAAATATATTATATAAGTATAGATAGACAAGTGATAGATAAAGGAGGTGATAGGAAAAAAAATGAGACTTTGTGTGCAAAATTTGTGAGTATTTAAAGTTTTAAAATTGAAGGACTAAATTCAAATGATTATATTTAATTTTTGATCTAAAATATCATCAACATACCTCATCCATTTAATAGGTCTATGAATTACCTTTCCAACGCCTATAATAAATCAAAATTTTGATAAGAAATGCAAAAGTTATGCCCATTTTATTAAACTATATTTTTTTTGTTGAGAAAATTGGATATATCCGATTTGAAAAGTATGATATCACATTAGTGACATCACAATGGTGACATCAGAATAGTGACATCACAATTCGGATATCCGATTTGGTTTGGTATTACCAAACCAATTTCAAATTTTGCCCAACCCAAACAAAAAGTCAAAGTGGATTTTGGCGTGTTTGGGAAGGTTGAAAATGCATTTTGTTTTCCATTGCCACTTTTTGACCCCCCATGATCTTGCACATACCCAAATTCATGTGAACAAAATTCCCCACCATTATCAGTTTGTAAATACTTAATCTTATGCCCAATCTGATTTTCAACTAAAGCCTTGAAGATTTTAAATTTTGAAAAGACTTTAGATTTCCTAGAAAGCAAATAAATCCATAATTTTCTTGTACAATCATCAAGAAAGGTTACAAAATAGTTATCTCCCCCAATGGAGGTTACTTCGGTAGACCCAAAAACATCCAAGTATACAAGCTCCAGAGGTGTTGTCTTTGTGTCATGCCCACCTTTCAAAAAACTGAATCTCTTTTGTTTGCCATAAAGGCAATGTTCACAAAAGGCTAAGTCAACAAGTTTGAGGCCTGAAAGCTGATTTCTTGTATGCATAAGATGGAGACCTTTCTTTCTAATGTGCCCAAGTCTTTGATGCCAAAGATCCACTTTGTTTTCCTCAATCACCATTGCAGCTCCCACTTTACCATGAGTCTTAAATATGTATAGACTACCCACTTTATTACCATTTTCAATCAGCATGGTACCATGAGTTACCTTCCATGTGTCCGGGAGAAAATTTACATGAATACCTTGATCAAAGAGTTGTCCAATGGATATCAAATTCTACTTCAATTTTGGGACATGGAAAACATCTTTGAGTAGCCATATTTTACCACCTTCTAATGGTAGCAATACATCCCCTTTGCCTGTAATTTCACAAACTTTGTTATCTCCTAAGAAAACATTGCCAAAATGACCTTCATGGTAGTTAATGAACACTTCAAGACATGAGGTAGCATGATGGGAGGCACCGAAATCAAGAACCCATGAATCTGGAGTAGTATCAGTTGTTGAAAGGATAAGTACACTATCATCTTTATCATAGACTATATTTGCTTCATTGTCCTGCACCCTCTCTTGTGCCCTTTTGAAGTTTCTACAATCCTTCTACACATGACCAGCTTTGCCACAAAACCAACATTCACCATTTCTGTTTCTAGACTTTTATCTCCTTGCTGATTTTGAACATCTATGGTAATTATTTCTACCTCTATTATGACTTCTACCTCTATTTTTGGTGTTGACCACTGTTAAGGCTTCACCGAATGAAGGGTCATCATTCTTTCTTCTCAAATCCTCGCTGAGAAGAGTAGATGCTACATCATTAAAAACCAACTTATTTTTATCGGATATAGATGTGCTAACTATTGTTACAAGGCCATCCCGGCTACCTGGTAAATAACATAATAAAAGAATAGCCTTGCTTTCATTATCTTGTGCCATCCCCACCGAAGTCACTTGACTAATCAATGTATTGAATTCATTGATGTGGTTTGCCATAGCATAACCTTCCTTTATGTTTAGTTTGTACAAGCACTTCATGATAAATAATTTATTTGTAGTTGATGCCATTTCATGGATGGTTGTGAGTCTATCCCATACATCTTTTGTTGTTGCATCACCCATGACATTGAAGAGAACATTGTTGGATAGCGAGAGAAAAATTGTCGCTCCTGCCTTCTTGTCTAATTTTTCCCACTCTTCATCAGCCATCCCAACAGGCTTCTTTACTTTCCCTTCAAGCATGAGTGAAAGGTCTTTCTTTATCAGCAAAGAATCCATCTGAACCTTCCATAACCTAAAGCTCTGACCGGAGAACTTCTCTATCTTCGCTTCTTCCATGATTCTAGAATTTCAACCACCAAAATCTTAATAGCAATCTAACCTCACTCTGATACCAATTGTTAGGATGAAGAACCGAATTTAAATAGCAGATAAAACATAATTAAAAGCACACAACATAGACAAATGAGACACACAAAATCATCATGGTTTGGCTATTGCCTACGTCCACACTTGAAGCAGGGGAATCAATAGATTAATAACCAATCTGGTTTACACACATACACAGTTGCAAGCAACTCCAAAATTAACCACTACAAATGAAATACAATCAGCTCTTAAAGAGCTTGCAAGGAGAAGTTGAATAGGCAAGAGTTTTGGCGGCAAGAGGAAGGAATCTATTGGACTTCAGTTCCAATAGTTACGATGTGTGAAGAGTTGCAGGTTGCGGTATATGAACTATTTTGCAATCCAATATAAAGCAAGGAAATTTTTCCTCTTCGGAAGAAGAAATAATATTATACTACCATGATAGGCTTGGGAACAAGTAATTACTCAATCACTCCTATAATAATCATACAAATTCTTTATTAATTTTAGACACGGATGTTTCATCTTGGTGGTATGAAAATCTTAAATAATTGTGTAAACATCCTCGGAAACTATTGACATTGATTTTTTGTTTAGGTGGTCTAAAATAGCGAAGCGTCTGCCAGGGCGGATAGACAATGACATAAAAAACCTGTTGAATACTCATCTAAAGAGAAGATAAAAAAAATCCATGATACAAAATCCTTCTGCCCAAGCATTATCTTTATACTTAGCCTCTCTTCAAAATGAAGCAAGAATAGGAAGGTTTTTGATGAACCTTGTTGCAAGAGGCACTATTAACCTAGACAACAATAACTTTTTAAGGCTTGCATTCCAAGGTAGTGAGATGGTAGCAAGGCTTGTGCTATCAAACGTTTTCAGTCAAAAACAATATGAACAATTACCACAAGATAATCCTCAGAGTTCCTTTGAATATTGTATCCAAGACAATGATCTGATGTCATTTTTAGTAGGCTTTAATGCTGAAATTCTTAATCAAATTGCAAATAATAACTTTCTACCATCAGAACCTGAAGCTGATTCGCTTATGGCTTTGGTATCAACTTCATCCAATGGCTTTGATGAAGTTTCTTTAGACATTTAATTTACTCCTATGGTAAATTCTCAACTGGACCATAAGTTTTTAAGGCCTGTATTCCAAGGCACTGAGATAACAACAAGGCCTATGGTGTACAATTTTGTGGGTCAAAAACAGGATGAAGAATTAACAATAGAGAATAATCAGACTTTCTTTGAAGATTTTATTCAAGGTAATGATCTAACTGTTAGTTTGTTAGTTTGTTATCTTGGATGACTGTTTGTCCACTTGCTAAATAATTAGTAAATAATTGTTTTCTAACAAATGTAGTTAGAGTTCAAACAATTCTTATTAATTATTTGACTCTTTTTAGAAACTTCTAGCAACCAATTTGGTTAGGGTTGTTTAGTTGTTTTTAATCTCAGCCGTTGATTGAGAATTAATCTTGGCCGTTGGTTTTCCAATGAGAGTAGTATATAAGGGGGTCAAGGGGCATTTGGAAAACAATGAATGAATGAATTGTGTGAAGAACTTGCAGTGTTAGCAAGGGCGCGGTGATAGCTTTGGGATAGTAGTGGGGTAGAATCTCAGCAGGAGAAATTGGGAGGTCGTCGAAGCTCTGCGAGTAACATGCAAGCAGTATTTGTATCTCTTAATTTGCTGAAGTTTTAATATAGTTCTCATCCCCAGTACTGGTTTTCCCTTAGGGGTTTTTCCAGGGACAATTGTCCGAAAATATTGTGTTCATTGTGTTGCGCATTTATATGAGTTTGTGAAATTACAGTTGTGTTATTTTCCAATATTTGTTGCTCAAATAATCTATCAAAGATAGGAGGATAATAATCAGTAATTGTAATAGATTTTTCACACTAACATCATTTTCCACAGGCTTTAATGGTGATCTTAACCAAGTTGGCAATAATAAATTTTTGCCAATAGAACATGTGTCTGATTTGCTTCTTGCTTTGGTGTCAAGCCCATCTAATGGCTATGATGAAGCAACCTCAAACATTTCATCTACTCCTATGGTAAATAGTGACGTCTATGCAACATCAATTTCACTAGAGGAATGGCTTGATTCATAAGATTTTATAGAATTTTCAAATAGCTAGATGGAAATAATAGAAACTCTAGTATCTGAGGATTTCATGAAAATAGATGATGATAAATGTTATTGGAGACAAATTCTAAACCTAGCCAATAATAGATCTATGAAAGTTGAATATATCATCACACACCACTGATATCTTTCTTACAGATATTATTACTGTGACCATGAACAATAATTCTATTTTTATTTTTTTTGATAAAAGTGGATAGAACCACTGAACTATATTAAATTTTAAAAGTTTTTTTACAGAGTCTTGTTCAAAAAGCACTAAAGGGAAAGAACCAGTAAGAAAACCCTTCAGTATTGCTTAAGTAACACAAGCCTATTCTACCCAATACCAAATTCCCATTGGCATAGTACATCAAAAAACCCATCCCAATTACATAAGATGCATTAGATATAAAGGAAGCCGCCAACATAAGCATATAGAAGGAAGATTAAAGTATGATCACCGAAGGATGCATATCCATTGCTACTAGAAAACACCAATGTGAACCACCCCTGTCTATGAAACACAATTCTCCAAACCACTGGTTATAATGATACCACATAGTAGAAATGAAACCATAATCAGAGACCCTGTCAAAATAAACATTATGATCAAGCATAGCAGAACCCACACCAAAGAAAAGCCTCAACAAATAAGGAGGTTGATGAAGACTACAACTATGCCCTTCTTTACTTCAAATATTCAAAAATAGAGGAAGGGGTCTCATCCACACTTACCTCCCGCATATTAGCTTCACTGTCAATGGCCAAGTTAACCAAGAAATCTGCAATCTTATTCACTTCCCTATAACAGTGGGAAATAAAAAAGGAATCAAAAAAATCTAATTTTTGCAAAATATGATCAAGTATATATTGTAATTGCCAATAATTCGACTTCTTTTTCATGACACTTTGAATAATAACCATGGAATCACCCTCAATTATCAAGTCCTTAATTCCCAAAGATATAGCCATATCTAAACCAAAGGACAAAGCAAAGAATTTTGCACAATTGTTAGACTTGAAACCAATCACATGACAACGAGCTTGAAAAAATCTTACCTTATGATCATAAATTACCATACCTGCCCCTACTAGGCCAGGGTTCCCATGAAAAGAACCATCAAAATTCAATTTAAAGTGCCCTTGTGGAGGAGGTTTCCAGCAAGAAAAAATTATCTTACTTATAGCATTAGTCTTATTTAAAATAGATCCATGAGAAGGTAAGACTAATAACATTCTCCAAACTCAAGTTACCCTACCATCCCAATGAGAAAAAGAGGTAAGGGTTTCCAAATTCTTATAGATAAAAGACAAAGCAACTTCAGAGATAGAAGATTCAATCCTCAATAAAACCTCAGCCAAGGAAGAACTTGTTTGTTTAAAAATCCTATTATTACGCTCTAACCAAATATTCCAAATCACAATAGATGGAGAAATAATCCAAAGACATGCATAGAAAGATGAAGCAAACAGGAGAGGCCAGGCTCTAAAGTGGGAAAGGAGATCCTTACCAATAACAAAGGATAGATTAAGCTTTTCAAACAACCACTGCCAGCAAGCATAGGCAAAATCACAGTGAAGAAAGAAGTGTTCAGAGGATTCTAAATTTCAACTACAAAAGACACAAGAAAATACTCCCGTAATACCCAACCTATCCAGCCTCATTCCTGTAAGGACCCTGTCCTACACTACTAACCAAGCAAAAGCACTAGCCTTTGGGAGGCAAGCCATATGCCAAAAGAACTTGTATGGCCAAGTAGATAAATCTTTAGCAAGCAAGAGAGAATTATAGCCATCCTTAACTGTGTACTTACCAGAGATATTCCTTGTCCAAATAAGCTCATCGTCGGCATCATAAAGAATTATTACTCTCTCCTCCAACATCTTTTCATATTCCAATTTCACATTTTGATCAATATCTAAAAACTCAATTGATTTCCATTTTGCCACCTTAAGATTCCCACTATACTCAATTTCAAAATAATCAGCCACAAAGACACCCCAAAGGGAAGAAAGAGTGGAAATTAAAGGAAACCAATCCCTCGAGTTCACCAAAGGAGGATGTCCATTCCAAATTTCCTCCCAAAACCTGACCTTTCTACCATTATGAACAATCCATGAGAGATGAGGCAAAATCACTAATCTACACTTACATAGAAAATTCCAAATAGTTGAACCAGATGGTAAATTAAAAACTTCAAAAACATACTCTCTTGGTCCGTTATTTAAATATTTAGCAAAAATAATTTGTGCCCAAAAGGAGAATGGTCTCTCATACAATTTCCAAACCAACTTAGCACCTAAGGCTAAATTTTGACTTTCCAGACTCCTAATGCCTGTGCCCCCAAGGTTTTTAGACAAACAAACTTTATCCCATGCTACCAGAGGGAGTTTCTTCTTACGCTCTATATTATTACTCCAAAGGAAGGACTTAAGAGTATCTTGCAAACTAACAAGAACTATTTTTGGAGACTGCAAAACAGACATGAGATAAATAGGAATAGCATTTAGGACAAACTTAATAAGGACAATCTTACCAACCAAAGATAACCATATATGATTCCAAGATAGGATCCTTCTAGAGATAACTGAAATGATCTTATCCTAAAACTCAACTCTATCCTTCTTAATGAAGAAAGGTATACCAAGATAAGAACAAGGAAGATTTCTAGATGCAAATCCCTAAAAAATATTCAATCTATCCTAAACCAATTGTGAAGCATGAAGGAAAAAAAATATTTGACTTATCACTCTGACCAGTAAAGGATGCATAATTCTGTAATATCCCCTTTATCACTTTTGCCTCACCCAAAGAGGCCTGACCAAATAACAAGGTATCATCTGCAAACAAGCAATGTGAAATTCTTTGTGGAACATTATGAATCCTAATTCCCTTCCAAAGCCCTCCCAGCTTAGCGGCTCTTATAGCCCAATTGAACGTTTCAGCTAGAAGAATGAACAAGAAAGGAGACAGGGGATCCCCCTACCTCAAACCCCTAGAAGAGGAGAAAAAACCACAAGGGGAGCCATTAATTAGAACCGAGAACCTTGTAGAAGAAATACAAGCATGAATCCATTTGACCCATGCCTTGGAAAAGCCCAATTTAAGTAGAACAACACACAACGGCCCCCATTCTACTCTATCATATGCTTTCATCATATCTAATTTGAGGATCATGGCTCGGATTCTCTGAGTAGAAATAGAATGTAGAACCTCATGAGCCATTATAGATCCTTCTGCCATCTCCCTTCCTAGAACAAAACCACCCTGTCCTAAAGAAATGATCCTAGGTGGAATTTTAGCCAACCTTAAAGAAATAGCCTTGGTAAAAATCTTGTACAAATTATTACATAAAGCAATAGGGTGAAAATCAGTAAATGTCTTGGTAACCTCTTTTTTAGGAATAATTGCAAGCATTGTAGTATTAAGCTCTTTCAAAATAGACCTATTCCTTCTAGCTTCTTCAAGGGCCAATAAAACGTCATTTCCCATAAAATCCCAACATTTCTAAAAAAATAAAGGAGTAAATCCATCCGGTCCCGGAGCCTTATCAAGGTTCATTGCAAAAACAACATTCTTAACTTCATCCAAAGAAAAAGGAGACATCAACATTTTATTATCTTCCGAAGATGCCAAAGAAGGAATATTAGAAGAAATGTTATTATAAAGATCTCCATGCTCCAAAGACAATAGTGACTTAAAAAACCTAACTGCCTCTGAGGCAATATCCTCCTATTATGATAAAAGTCTGCCATTTGGACCCTCAATACAAGATATCCTATTTCTACTTCTCTTAATTTTTTTTGAAGAGTGAAATTTTTTTGTATTTCTATCACCATCTGAAAGCCAGATCTCCCTCAATTTCTGTCTCCAATAGATTTCTTCTCTGGACAAAACTTCTTCAAGCTCTGCTTTTAGCAATTTTAGTTCATCAAAAACAAGAGGCACCATACCATGATGAATCACATGTGAATTAAGACATTCAATCATATCTTGAATCCTCTTCTTTTCTTGAAAGATGTTCTTAAAATGCAATATATTCCATTCTCTAATATTAGATTTCAAAAATCTCAACTTCTTAGCAATCTGAAACATTCGGGATCTAGAGCAATAAGGAGCAGAACTCCACCATTTTTTGAGCAAAGGCAAGAAGGAAGAATATCTAAACCACATAGGATCTTTATCTTCCAAAATTGATAGAGAAATTGGAAAATGATCTGACCCCGAAACTGGAAGGAGAGAGGAAAAAAATTTGAACTCTGAATCAATCCAAACATCTGATAACAAAAACCGGTCTAACCTTTCCGCAATCTAAGAAAAATCTCTTTACAAACATCTTATGATCAACTTAAATATATTATATTATAATCTTTTGTAATATTCATTTTTGTATTCTATTTTAGAATTCACAATGAGCCTTTACAATGTCGTAATGATAGTGTAAAAACAGTATTTCTTTATCTTAGAGATTCGCCTCAATTTGATAATTTGATATGTCTATTTGGCTATTTCTAGTGGCATATGCTATTCAATAGCTATTAGTGCCTGCACATGTTTCAGAGTAATTTGTTTCTAGAGAAGGATAGAAACAAATCCAATATGGCTATTAATTAACAAAAATTCTATAATCCACAGATGTGTTTTTCATTCCAAACAAGATTTACAAAGATATTATGTATTTCATTCCGTTTGATTTTACTGTGTCTCAAAGTCCAAAATTTAAAAGTTTTTTTTTTTTTTTTCAAAAACACAAAGAAACATCATAAACATTAAAAACCATATTCTACTTCGTATTTTAATGAGAATTGAGCTTACATCTATTAAACAATTATTAATCATTTTATATTTCCATTTCATATCAAAGCCACCATTAAAATTTATCAAATGATAAACCATATTCTACTTCATATTTTAATGAAAATTGAGCTTATATCTATTAAACAATTATTAATTATTTTATATTTCCATTTCATATCAAAGCCACCATTAAAATTTATCAAATGATAGACCAAGAAAACAAACATTCATTTTTTTCAAACAAACTGATCATGTAACAAGGATTGACTACCTTGAATATTGTTTGGTATTATTTAATAATATTATGTATTGCAATAATCAAATTTCACACATGTAAAATTATTGTTAAAGAAGAGAAAATATAACTAAATTTATTGATACCAAATATTTGTAGAAGAAAGAGTGGAAAAAATGGAAGGAAACAAATCAATGCCAATTACACAAATTATAGTATTTAATATTGAATGTCTTAATTCATCTTAAAAGACTTATCATTTTTCTTCTATGATGTAAAATATTCCGAACAATGTATTATTGAAATCTCCTCCAATCTATGTAATAAAAATTATGTATATTATTTTTGTGAATCTTACAGGTTTATTTTTGGAATGGATATCTATATAATCTATATGCCATATATATTCTAAGGTAATGTAATTTGTTCACTTTAATTTTTTTCCTTTTCTTATAGTTGTTGACCTATTATTATATTTTCTTTTTATTACTAATATTGAGAAAATCTATGAGTCTTAATAGCATCATTGTGAAATGTTAAATATTGAATTGAAGGTTACTTTTTTAAGACTACATATAGATATCGATCTTGGTTATTTCAAGAGACACAACCTCTATAATTTAGAGATGATATGGAGTGTCTAATATATTATAGGTGGTCAAGTTGCTTCAAGGTTCTTGGTAAAATTTTATTTGAATATTATTATGTTTCTTATGTAGTATTGGGTATCTTTTTGGTGTTTTATTTAATTAGTCTATTAAAGTTGATATAGCTCCCAAGGGTTGAGAAGAGAGGTAGGTTGATGTGTTTGTTATCAAGTTGGGAATATCATAGCTAGAAGTGGGATCTCAATTTACTATTCATGACCGAAAAATAACATATTTTATAAGAATAAAAGTAGATTTTTGAAAGGGAGAAAACTCTTTTACATAACCAAGTATAGATAGAAATTTGATGCCCAATAAAAAATACACAAAAAAATTATTAAATAGAAATATTGAAGATTTTATTAAACTACTTTACAAATATTTATTGAAGAGTAACCCTCTTTTTGGCTCTTCCTAAGATTTTGTATAAATATGGATTTTGTTTCCAACATGGATCCTTGAAATGTTTACTCGATGTTAAAGTTAGAATATTCCTATTCTAGGTAGATAAGCTTTCTTATTATGGTTTTACATATATTTTCATTGAGTAGAGCATTCCCTAAGTCTTACTTCATTGGATTTAATGCCTTTTCTTAAGCCACTTCACCTAAGAAAATTTCTCATAGTTGCATGATAAATTGGTTCACCCTTTGTAAGTTTTTTCAGATGGATTATTCATGGCTTGTAATACATTTTGTTATTGTTTGCACCACTTTTAGTTTCTAAAATTGTCTATTCTAAAATTTTATTTTAATATTTTGTTAATTTGACATGGTATCAAAGTAGGCCTTGTTTTAAATATTGATATGATATTATTTGTTGAGTTTAGTTTTCATATTATGCATGCATCTATATTTCTATGTATTAGGTATCTTGATGGTATCTAAATATATACATATCATATTTTTAAGTTTGCATGTTCTATAAAACCTCCATCTAAGGTTATTTGCAATCTATCATTGAGAGTTTGCAATATTTTATTATAAAATTTGTCTACAAGCTTTTACTTGTGTAGCATCATAAATTGTATACCTCTATAATTTTACATTAGGTTTGGATCAACTTGAGTAGATGTGCCTAATGAATAACCGATTATGCTATTTTGGGACTATTTTTGTAAAATTGGTTCATTCTAACATTAAAAAAAAAAAATCATAATTTTTTTTTATTGGATTTGGGTTTTGGGCACCCCTATTTAAAAAAAAATAAAAATTTGAAGAATGAACGTTGACTACAAAAATAGATGGAATTTTCCTACTTCAATTGACCTTTTATCAAAATCAATTTCAAAAAGGTGTAAGTTTCGTATAAATAACACTCGTTCTCCCATTTTAAACTCTAGGCCCTGATAATGAATTCTCAAGGATATTCAATTATAAATATATAATTGAGAAGAAAAGCATTCAACCAGATAACCTTTTTACAATAATTATGATAAAATACATTATGTTTCTTCATGATGGAATCATGCACAAAGATGTTGTGGGACTATATTATATCAACATCAACCTTGGGCTAGATTCTACCAAGGGTTTCATACTTGAGCTAGAATTTGTTAGATCATTATTTCTATTATTGTTTAGCATTTTTCCTCCCAAGAAGACACACTCTTTTTCATCATCATAGTTGCTGGACAATGGGGTTTCACTTAGGTAGGTCCCTGTATACTACTGGATATTCCTGAGAAGTTTGGTGGAATGATGTGTTATCATTGATGTCAACATATTGTTCTGCTTATTATGGTTGATATTTAGTTGTTCATGTTGTTTGGTATTCTGATTTGTGCTTCGTATTGTTGGGGAATTGCATTATCTTGGTTTGTAGATTTGGTAGAGTGTTTGGGACATTCATATTTGTCCTTAATTTATATGGTTCATGATTTGGACGTCCATAAGTGAATCTTTCAATTTGATAGATAGTTCAATGGGTGTTCATAAGGTTCAGTACATTCTTGATGGAAATTATAGCAAGTAATGTTGTTGAAGTTATTTATGTGGTTATTAACATTACTTGTGGATGTTTCTAGATCATGTTGTATCCATGTTGATGGTCTGCATTGATCGTTGTGCATGTTTTTAATTATTTTCTTGATCTGGAGGTATTCTTCTTGTTATGTGACATTATTGGTGATTGTAGCATGTTGTGGATGTTCGAGGCATAATTCTTGGTGGTGTTTCTTTGTTGCATCATTGATTTAGGTCCAGAATATGTTTTAGCTAACACTGTTTTGGTCTGCATGTATTGTTATAGTGTATGAGGTTATTATTTTGTAATTTGTGTTGCGCGTTTAACTGACCTTGAAATATAGGCTAATGATTTGTATAAATATATGTAATTGTCATGTTGTGGATTTATCTTCTTGGTATCAACATGTGTGAACATCGATTTGATCTTTTATTAACAAAGGAGTAGTGCGAAAGAATGTGAATAAGTGTGAAAGAGAAGAGTTTGATTATATGTGCTTAATGAGAACTATAACCAAGAATGAGAAGATTCTATTTCATCAGTTCATGATCCTCTAGATATCTAAATCTTTCTAAAAGGCAGTGATCCTTCCCAAGGGTTGTAGCCCTTCTTGGTTTTTGATTTGAGTAGTGAGCACTAAGTAGTGTGCCTTAATGCATGTGCATTACCCATTGTAATATTTACATTTTCTCCTAACAGGGTATAATATCATTGTGGGTAGGTTCCCATCATGGTTTTTCCCTTAATTAGGTGAATTCCATATCAAAAATATTGGTTGTATGTGTGTTATTGATGTAGTGTTGATTTATGCCTTTACTATTTATTATCAAATCCAAATTTAAGTTTGAGTTTTGTAGAATTTGATAGGAAACTTATTAACCCCCCCCTCTTAGTATTTTATCTTGGACTATCCTTCTTAAAAGTTTGAGTGAATTTGGTGAAATCCCTCCTAAATCTAAATCTACATTCAAATCTATTGTATCTAGGAAGCAAAAATATGATTCAGGAGAAATTTCTAGAAGGGTATCTAGATATGAGAAGGAGATGAGAGGGATCAAAGAAGAAGAAAGATATCTTGAAGAGCTTGAAGACTTGATTGCCAGAAGTTTGCCTAAAGGTGTTGGTAAGTATGAGGGAAAGTTTCCTCTTAAATGTGTTTCATCCAATAAGATATGACATTTTGCCTCATGGTGTTCGAAAATATCTTTTACAAATCCATTCAAGCCTTATAATCCTAAGTATTAGAAGAAGTGTTACTTTGTTGTTGATAAAGATGTGACACATGATGAGTCTTAGAAAGGAAATTCAAGAGATGAGTGGGTGTTCATTTCTATCAAGTAAAATGATCTAGTGACAACTGATTCTACTAGTCGCATTATTGAAGAGAAAGATGAATCGATTATTGACAGTGGTTTCTCTCATCATATTATAGGTGATAAGAGTAATTTTTTGTGTATGGAAAAGTATGATGGTGGTGTAGTAAGATTTGGAGATGACAAAGCTGGTATAATATGTGAGAGAGGTTCTATTTTTCTTGATGGTAAGCATAACACTCATGATGTCTTGTATGTTGAAGGCCTAAAGCATAATCTTTTGAGTGTTTGTCAGATGGTTGATCAGGGATATGATTTGTAATTCAAGAATGATAAATGTAAGATCTTGGGTAGCTTTGAAACTGAAATTGCATTAGGTACACAGACTAAAGGTAATATCTTTCACTTGAATGCTGGTGGTAAAGGTTGTTTGATTGCTCAGGTTCATGAAAGTTGATTATAGCATAGAATGATGTGTCAGTTAAATTTTGGCTCAATTGTTAAGATAAGTTCCACTCAAGCTATAATAGATCTTCTTATGATTGTAAAGCCTACTAATTTGGTATGTAAGGAATGTCCATTAGGGAAGAAGACAAGAGTTTCTTTCAAAAGAAAACAATATACATTTAATGGGATATTGGATCGTGTGCATACAGATTTCTGTGGTCCCTCTAGAGTGAGAAACTTTCAGGGTGACATGTATTTCATGTTGCTATTTGATGACTATTCAAGGATGACTTGGGTTACTTTTTTAAGGGAGAAGTCTGAGGCATTGAAGAAGTTCAAGATTTTCAAAGCTATGGTTGAGATAGAGACTCAATAGAAGATGAAGTGTTTGAGATTTGATAGAGGTGGTGAATTTACTTCCGATGAGTTCAATTATTTTTGTGAAGTGCATGGGGTGAAGAGACAGTTATCTGCTATGTGGACACCTCACTAGAATAGTGTTGTGGAAAGGAAGAATAAGATAATTCAAGAAGCTGCTAGAACATGGTGAGTGAAGGAAAATATCATCATATCTATTGGAGAGAAGTTGTGAGTACTGTAGTATATGCCTTTAACTAGGTGCATTTCAAAGTTGATACTAGTAATACTCCCTATGAGTTATGATTTGCTCATGTTCCTATAGTGAGATATTTCAAATTTTTTGGTAGTAAATTCTATACTAGAATAGATCAAGATCTAGGGAAATTTGATGTGCAAGTGATGAACGAATCTTTTTTGCTTATTGTACTAAGAGTAATGCCTACTAGTGTTATAATACGAGATTGAAAAAGATAGTTGAAAGTGCTAATGTGAAAGTGGATGAAGAAAATGAGTATCATACCAAATGCTTGGGATATAATTCAGATGATCAAGATGTTAGTGCAAATATAGGAAAGTATGTCCAGATCCAAAACCAAGTTCAGATTGCTCCAAAAAAGCCTGAGAATGAAGGAGAAACTAGTGCAGAAGAAAGAGTTCAAGAGTCTGAGAATCATGAAAATTATATGAATCCTAGGTATGTGTTGACGTGTATTTTGTACACTATCAAACACAGAATAAAATACCTAAAGGTACCTTATCCTCTCTTGAGTAAAGTCTCTGATTGCTGAAGGTGTCACAAAAAAGGATCAATCAGGGTGACTCCAATGTTCTTTTATGTAGGGTCTCTACGTGTGGATAAGCTCTTTGTGGTATGATGTAATTTGCTGGAATCACAAGAGGACTTACATTTGATGCCTGAACTTCTGATTTGCTTTCAACATTTGTTGGAACACAAGATTTCACTAGCTTTGATTTGAAAAAAGGAAAAAGAGATGAGGGTGAGGAAAGGATCTAATCCTAATACTAAGAATGTAAGAGCAATGAATGATCTTTGATGGAATTCTAACTAAGTCTTTTTTTGACATCATAGGAACATCTCCACAAGGTTAGTGCAATCTTCAAAGGAAAGCTTTATGATGTTCAAATCATCACTGCAGGCATAGACACCATCAAGTTGATGCATATCGATGAAGAAGCGACAATTGAAGTTAAGCTTAAGCTGAATGATTCCAGTTGACTACACAAGGGAAGTTTGCAATCAACAAACTGCTAGTAGTATGGATATACGAATTTCACCATCAATCAAGCACATTTCTTCCACTCATCTAATCATACAATCAAACATGAGAAGTATAAAGACCATGCAAATTGTCGAATCGACCCATAAATTTCACCATTTCTTTAATGAAGTTACAAGTCTTTTACAACAACATCTTGGCAACAATCTTTGCCTTCTCTCTCTACTCTACTCTAATTGCTATTCTCTCTCTATCTTCTAACTGCTTCCAACTATTCCTAACTATTCTAACTATTGCTAATTGCTAATACCTTTACAAAATGAAATGCCAGGGGCTTATATAGTGCCCTCAATACAATTCGATGGCTTAGATCAATTCGAGATCAATGGCCAAGATTTTACAATGAAAACCCTAATTAGGGTTTGTTACAACCATTACATAACATTTAATGCTTGACCAATGATTAAATTGTATTGCTTGGACACATGTCCTCTCTAGAAAATTTGACCAATGAATAGCTGGGGTAGGTACATCAGAGTTTGTGCCACCTTCCATGAGTTAGGTACATTGAATCTGGAAATGCTGAGGTGGACCACACTGACTGGAGGAGTGATGACTGGGATGCCACCTCATCTAACACTTGTAACTCGGTAGATATTCAACTTGATGTTGTTGAGAAGCTATCTTTAATTAACTCTTCTGAAATTATCTGCTTCTTCAATGAACCCTTTGCTCTGACTTCTTGTGTCCTTGATGTGCAGGATGATGATGTACCTCGTCTTGGAATACTGGATTGGAAGAGGTCGCCCTTATCCTGATGATGCTGGATCGAAGAAGGTCATCCTTGTCGATGCTAGGCTGGAGGAGGTCTCCCTTGTCCTTGCTTGATCATCCTTGATCTGGCTTGATTTTCCTTTAGGAGAGTCTTCTGACTTGTAGATCTTTCGAGCTTGGAGTCACCATCTTGATACCTACACAACATTTCATAATAAGTAATAGATTTTGCAATGTATAAACATAGATTAGATTAAAGATTGAATTTAGGAAACTTCATGATAAGTCTTCGAGTTATCATTTCCTAAATATGATTGAGCTACTGGAAATTCAAAATTTCAAAATTCAAAATTCAAGATTAAGGCTAGGACGACTTTTGAAATTCAAAAATAAGAACAAAGAGGACTTCGCCATTCCTCACTTGAGAGCTAACTTAACAAAAGATGCTAAAACTATGAAATTCGCCTAGGCAAAAATGAAGATTGAAGTATTCAACATGATCCTCCTCTAGCAAAGGCGCCTTTCTTGTTAACTTTGCCAACTTGTGGGGTCTTCAACGTCTTGATGGCAAATTCGCTCCACTTGAACACAAACCAAGTTCGCACTCCCCTGTGAATGGAAATTTTGCACCTCTCCTTGATGAAATTCGCACCTTGTAATTGTCTTCTCCAAATTGCATGCAAAGGATGATTGAATGATGTTCTAAAATGCCATATCACACCCCCTTTATATAAGCACTTACCTCCTTAATTACCTCTAGGCTGACTTTTGGAAATAAGGCAAAATAAAAACAAATTTTAAATAAAAATGAAGGCCGACTTTTTAAAATATGGAAAATAAAACCCAAGCGCCCCAATTTATTTATTTAAAAATAATAATTAATTAATTTAATGCCTTCATATTTAATAGTTTTGATTTAAAAGACAAAATTAATTAATTAAATGTCTTGTGCGCACTTATTAAATGCCCATTTTATCAAAATTTAGCATTTGAAATAATTTGAAAATGATGTTAGCGCAAAAACATGGGAGATGTAAGGGGTACAAACCACATCGATCTGGTCCCTGGGAGAGGGACAGGAGGGATCTAGCATTTTGCTCTTGAATTTCTCGCCTTTTACGTTCAAAATCACTTCCTCCACGTTGAAACGGGCATCTACATTGGGAATCTTGAGCTTGATCTATTCAATTTTGTAGCTGAATGCCTCTTAAGATCATTATCGCCCTGGTCCCTGACTGAGGGATAGGAGCGATCTTGCATTTACTCCTTGGTCTTTGCCTCCTTAATCACTAATTTATATCACAAGGCAAGTAACAACTTTATTCTTTCATTTGACGCATACTTACTTGTCCTTTACAAAGCAAATTTGATATTTGAGTGAATATTGCCCTGGTCTCTTGGTGAGGGACAGGAGCGAACTTGACATTCTAGCTCAAATTTGTCATCTTTTAACCTTAACTCCTTGTTCATCACCTTTCAAATGACATTTTCAACCTTGTGTAACTTTTCTTTGATGTGATCTTTGGAAGAAAATGATTGATTTTATGAATATCACCCTGGTCCTTGACTGAAGGACAGGAGTGAACTTTAGTCTATGGCGCAAATCCTCCATCATATTGATATCAAATTGTCTTCAAGGCGTAAAATGATGTCCTTTATTCCTTCTTTAATGTATGGAATGGGAGTGACATTCAACATTTAAGCACATTTGATTATTTCGCTCTGGTCCCTTAGTGAGGGACAAGAGTGAACTTGGGTAATTTCATCAATTTCCATGGTCCTTGCAACTTTCTTCTTCTTTGATGCATTCCAAACATCATTGCCACCTTGTACCTTGGCTTGGAGTGGTTTAAACTTGGAGGAGAATATTAAATAGCCTTGATTTCGCCCTGGTCCTTGACTGAAGGACAGGAGCGAACTTTCACTTGTAAGCTCATTCGTGCTTTGCCAACGTTTAAAACTATCTTCAATGGATCCGCTATGCTCCCCTTCATTCACCTTTGACATGGAATTCGTTTCAACTTGGCAAGAAATTTGTCTAAGGAAGAAATCGCTCTGGTCCCTTGGAGAGGGACAGGAGCGCCTAGGACAATATGGGCTTCACTTGGCGTTTTACAATCTTCAAATTATCTTCAATGGGTTTGTTACGCCGCCTTTGCTTGCCTCAAACTTAACACTCACTTGATCTTTGCCCAAAACTTGTTTTATAAGGAAAATCGCTCTAGTCCCTGGGAGAGGGACAGGAGCACCCTAGCCAGTCACCTTGGTCCCTTGGAGAGGGACAGGAGTGAACTTGTCATTTAGGTTGATTTTCTACTTTGTGGCCCACTTAAATTATATTCAATGGGCGAACCATACTTCCCTTGACCTCCTCAAATCGTGAAACCACTCACATTTTTCAAGGACAAGGTAATTTTGGATTTCAAGCTCCGGTCCTTCAGTGAGGGACAGGAGCGATTTTTGCTCTCAGGGCCAAATCTTTTTATTTTTCACTTCAAATTTCCTTCGCTGAGGAAAATATCATCTCTTTACATGCCATGAATAAAAGTTCGAGTCCAAAGAAGGTCTAAAAATGTGCATATGAATAAAATCGCTCTGGTCCCTTGGTGAGGGATAGGAGCGAATTTACCTTTCTAGGCAAATACTCCATCATTTCATCATCTTTAATCAAGTCTGGATGCCCTATCACGTTCATTTTTTCCTCCATCATGCCTTTGATGTCTCACTTTCTCCAAACGAGGTCAGGAATGACTCCACTAAGCTTTTTCGCTCTGGACCCTTGGTGAGGGACATGAGCACTTTTCGCATTGGATCCTCAGTGAAGGACAGGAGCGAAATCTGACTTTTCGAACTCTCTATCAGGATAATTTTTATGGAATATAACATTAAAGTATAAGTGACATTTCCTTCTATGTTTCTTCTTTCAGGATGTTTGAGAGTGGTTTCAGACCTCCAGGAGTTATATTGCAAAATCTAGTTTTTGGAGGTTTTTCAGTTTCTAGACTTAGTCAAATTCAGGATCAGGACATTCCAGACTTAGCCAAATTTCAGAATCAAGACATCACTCAAGCCAGACTTGCTTATCCATGTGATCACCTGACAGCACTCAAAATGCAAAGGCTAACTAACAAAACCCTAAAAGACCTAGAAAAAAAACCCTAAAAAGCAAAAAAAACATGGGTCCCCATTTGCAATGGGGCGATGTGTGAAAACGTCACAACATCTAGCGCCACCTTGAATAAATGTTCTTGAAACATTTCAGAGATAAAGACTAAATCGACAACTTAGAACCTCCGGAAAATTCAACCTAGCTTATCAGGAGATTAGAAAATGTACTAAAAGTGGAAGAAGAATCCCTAACCAAATCAAAATACTTAGTCTTTGATTACCTAGGTGTGTGCAAGTGTATTCATTCCGCTCGACAAGACAAATATAACCTTCAGGTTCCCTTGTGATTAGCTACGTAGTTTATCTGAACTTCAAAAGCATCCTGGATAGAGCCTCGCTGCCAGCCAGACGTCCATAGTCCCGACGAGGTTATCGCTGCAAGCTCACGAACATTGCTCCATTGCCAGCTAGGCGTCTATAGCCCCGATGGAGTTACTCGCATATTCCCCTTAGCCAATTTTGATATTTCATTTCATTTCATTTTTATTTTTTTTCTCTTTTTTTCCTTTTGATATTGCCTTTTCACTCCGTCAATTCCTTTGGCTCGTAAGCAGTAAAGCTTACTAGGGTTTGAGGATTGCGGTGGCGCTGAAGCCAGATTTTAGATTTTTCACCAATCACAGCTTTGCCTGAAAACCATAATGACTCAGAGTCTATTAATGTGTGAAGATATAGTAATCAACAGATATCGGCATCAAGACACAGAAAATGATTCCCTTCAAAGTCAAATACAGGTCCTGATCAAATGATAAAGCTGAAGAGGAACAACCTCGGATTCCAAACACTTCATGAATAGATATCTAAGAAATGAGTCTAACATAAGATCCAGGATGTTGCCAGCATGAGAGCAACAACACAAACACCTTTCTCACAAAATGGAGGCTCCCACTCAAGACACCTAAACTAAAGCAAACCGACCGACAAACCAACTCAAAGCAAACTAAACTAAAACGCACACCAAAAGCAAACAACTAAACTACCTGAGCCACGCTAGATCATGAGTCAAGTGACTCAAGGTAAATTAAGAACAAGGCTCAAAAAACCTAACTAAAGACATGAAAAGAAAACCTACTCTAAACCTATATACAAGACTCCTAGACTCAACACGACTCAAGGAAGCAAAATATATACATAACTTTACATGGTTTCTTAGGTTGTGCAATAGGAGCATGGCAAATGTGATGGTTCTCAATCGGGCAAATTCATCCTTAAATACAGAAAACCAAGTTCTCATCATGCATCTCTCATACTCGAGCAAGCTTTCACTCAAAATAATCAATTGGGGTAATTCGTTAGGACCATGATCAATCCAGATGCAAGTTGTTTTCCCAAAATCCCCATAATCAAAATCATAATAACTTTCAAGGCTAGGATTAAGGAAAGAAACAACCTGGCGTATTTCAGGCTCAAACGGCACTGTATTGTTGGAAGTGAAGTCACCAGCCGCTTCAGGAGGTCGCCATTGATGATGAATCATTCCACGAGCATCCACAACATGTTGATCTTGATTAGGAAATTCCTCTTGAAACAAGCTCAGTGCCCCTTCGAATAGCTCAGGATTCTCTGTTCTCACCGAAATATCTTGCCTAAACCAAGCATCTTCATGAAATATTGTAAGCATATCCTCAAAAATGAGAGTCTCCTTGATATATTGAGCTCCAAACATCTCCTCTAGTTGATCAAATGTAATCTCAGGTGACCTTTCTTCTTCAAGCTTAGTATCAGGAGGTCAGAGCTGATGATGGATCATATCACTCACAATAATTTGCTTATCTAGAAAAAAATTTGACAGTGATTCCATTTGTGTTTCCTCTACAAGATCCTTCAATGTTTCCTCAAATAGCATAATGGGGATGAAATCTTCAAGTGCCCTTTTGAATTGTTCTTCATATCTGGGCTCACTTAACATGTCAACTTGATTGTCTTCTTTAATGAGGCCATTTGAAACCTCCTGCAATTCAATCTCAAGGATCTCCTTTTGTAGCATAAGTGAGAATTCTTCAAGGAATGAGTCATCTTCTCCTTTAATTGCTTGTTCAACCCCTGGATCTTCCTTTATCACTGTTTGAGTATTCTCAATTGCTTCTTCAACTTTTGTCTCATGGTATTCCTTTTCAGGTGCAAGGCATGGCGGGCTATCCATTGTAATACATTGATCATCAGGTGCACTTGTATCGTCAATGTACAATTGATCCTTCTCACATTCAGATGTTGGAACGATGTCTTGTTCATAGGTTCTCCTAAATTCGGCTGCGAGATGTGCACCCCAAGATCTATTCATAATGCATTCTTCCTCGGACAAAGTTGGCATTCCAAACTAGTTTCTGACTTGATTGATAGCCATTTCACATATTGAGCAAGTAAATTCAGAGTGAGGTGAGTTGTGAATTCTACACCACAATGGTAGCAATATGTTTTATAAACGCATTTCACCATCCAAAATGAGTTGACTCTCTATCATCCACATGAAGCTTAGAAGAGGATCTTTTCTCTCTGGGACACTGAAGTTGCCTTCTTCTGTCTCTGGCCTTGGGAAATCCCAAAAGAAGATTTTTCCCTGCGCTGCCGATTCCATCCTTGATAAGTACTTCAAGCAATGCATCTCATCATGTTCCTCTATCTCGTGAACTCGACACTGCCCTGGTCTTGCAAACTCGAACAATCTGCATGGATAAAGTTGTGTATCTAACCTCCACCAAAGTTCAGGAAAATCAACCTGTTGCTCCTCGTGAAACCATTGTTGCTCCATGAGAAATCTTTTCTTTTTGGATTTTTTTGATTTTTTGATTTTTTTGATTTTCTATTTTTCACTTTTTTTGCATTTTCTATTTTTCACTTTTTTTTGGATTTTCTGGAATAAGAGAGATCTTGAATATCTCAGATTCAACTTGATGTTCAACTGGTTCCAGCTTGATTCCTTCTTGCGTAAGTCCAACTGACGATCCAACGATCACCTTCCTTCTTTGTACCACTTCCATCGAGCATTGAAAAGGCTTTCCACTGATCTTCCTTGGATTCAAGAGTTCACATTCACTCACCTTTCCTCTGCTTCGATTCTGTCGAGCGTGGAGGAGGGTAAAAAAAATCTTTAAGATGACTCCTGCAAACATAAATTGATAGAAACTGAAGCCTAGCTCTTTAAGCATTCATCAAGATCATGCCCTCCTAGCGCCAATTCTGTTGACGTGTATTTTGTACACTATCAAACACAGAATAAAATACCTAAAGGTACCTTATCCTCTCTTGAGTAAAGTCTCTGATTGCTGAAGGTGTCGCAAAAAAGGATCAATCAGGGTGACTCCAATGTTCTTTTATGTAGGGTCTCTACGTGTGGATAAGCTCTTTGTGGTATGATGTGATTTGCTGGAATCACAAGGGGACTTACATTTGATGCCTGAACTTTTGATTTGCTTTGAACATTTGCTGGAACACAGGATTTCACTAGCTTTGATTTGAAAAAAGGAAAAAGAGATGAGGGCGAGGAAAGGATCTAATCCTAATACTAAGAATGTAAGGGCAATGAATGATCTTTCATGGAATTCTAACTAAGTCTTGTTTTGACATCATAGGAACATCTCCACAAGGTTAGTGCAATCTTCAAAGGAAAGCTTTATGATGTTCAAATCATCACTGCAGGCATAGACACCATCAGGTTGATGCATATCGATGAAGAAGCGACAATTGAAGTTAAGCTTAAGCTGAATGATTCCAGTTGACTACGCTAGTAGTATGGATATACGAATTTCACCATCAATCAAGCACATTTTTTCCACTCATCTAATCATAAAATCAAACATGAGAAGTATAAAGACCATGCAAATTGTCGAATCGACGCATAAATTTCACCATTTCTTCAATGAAGTTACAAGTCTTTTACAACAACATCTTGGCAACAATCTTTGCCTTCTCTCTCTACTCTACTCTAATTGCTATTCTCTCTCTATCTTCTAACTGCTTCCAACTATTCCTAACTATTCTAACTATTGCTAATTGCTAATACCTTTACAAAATGAAATGCCAGGGGCTTATATAGTGCCCTCAATACAATTCGATGGCTTAGATCAATTCGAGAACAATGGCCAAGATTTTACAATGAAAACCCTAATTACGATTTGTTACAACTATTACATAAGATTTAATGCTTGACCAATGATAAAATTGTATTGCTTGGACACATGTCCTCTCTAGAAAATTCGACCAATGAATAGCCGAGGTAGGTACATCGGAGTTTGTGCCACCTTCCATGAGTTAGGTACATTGAATCTAGAAATGCTGAGGTGGACCACACTGACTAGAGGAGTGATGACTGGGATGCCACCTCATCTGAAACTTGTAACTTGGTAGATATTCAACTTGATGTTGTTGAGAAGCTATCTTTAATTAACTCTTCTGAAATTATCTGCTTCTTCAACAAACCCTTTGCTCTGACTTCTTCTGTAATTGATGTGCAGGATGATGATGTACCTCGTCTTGGAATACTGGATTGGAAGAGGTCACCCTTATCTTGATGAGGCTGGATTGAAGAAGATCGTCCTTGTCGATGCTAGGCTGGAGGAGGTCGCCCTTGTCCTTGCTTGATCATCCTTGATCTGGCTTGATTTTCCTTTAGGAGAGTCTTCCGACTTGTAGATCTTTCGAGCTTGGAGTTGCCATCTTGATACCTACACAACATTTCATAATAAGTAATAGATTTTGCAATGGATAAACATAGATTAGATTAAAGATTGAATTTAGGAAACTTCATGATAAGTCTTCGAGTTATCATTTCCTAAATACGATTGAGCTACTGGAAATTCAAAATTTCAAAATTCAAAATTCAAGATTAAGGCTAGGACGACTTTTGAAATTCAAAAATAAGAACAAAGAGGACTTCGCCATACCTCACTTGAGAGCTAACTTAACAAAAGATGCTAAAACTATGAAATTCGCCTAGGCAAAAATGAAGATTGAAGTATTCAATGTGATCCTCCTCTAGCAAAGGCGCATTTCTTGTTAACTTTGCCAACTTGTGGGGTCTTCAACGTCTTGATGGAAAATTCGCTCCACTTGAACACAAACCAAGTTCGCACTCCCCTGTGAATGGAAATTTTGCACCTCTCCTTGATGAAATTCACACCTTGTAATTGTCTTCTCCAAATCACATGCAAAGGATGATTGAATGATGTTCTAAAATGCCATATCACACCCCCTTTATATAAGCACTTACCTCCTTAATTACCTCTAGGCTGACTTTTGGAAATAAGGCAAAATAAAAACAAATTTTAAATAAAAATGAAGGCCGACTTTTTAAAATATGGAAAATAAAACCCAAGTGCCCCAATTTATTTATTTAAAAATAATAATTAATTAATTTAATTCCTTCGTATTTAATAGTTTCAAATGACATTTTCAACCTTGTGTAACTTTTCTTTGATGTGATCTTTGGAAGAAAATGATTGATTTCATGAATATCGCCCTGGTCCTTGACTAAAGGACAGGAGCAAACTTTAGTCTATGGCGCAAATCCTCCATCATATTGATATCAAATTGTCTTCAAGGCATAAAATGATGTCCTTTATTCCTTCTTGAATGTATGAAATGGGAGTGACATTCAACATTTAAGCACATTTGATTATTTCGCTCTGGTCCCTTAGTGAGGGACAGGAGCGAACTTGGGTAATTTCATCAATTTCCATGGTCCTTGGAACTTTGTTCTTCTTCGAGGCGTTCGAAACATCATTGCCACCTTGTACCTTGGCTTGGAGTGGTTTAAACTTGGAGGAGAATATTAAATAGCCTTGATTTTGCCCTGGTCCTTGATTGAAGGACAGGAGCGAACTTTCACTTGTAAGCTCATTCATGCTTTGCCAACGTTTAAAACTATCTTCAATGGATCCGCTATGCTCCCCTTCATTCACCTTTGACATGGAATTCGTTTCAACTTGGCAAGAAATTTGTCTAAGGAAGAAATCGCTCTGGTCCCTTGGAGAGGGACAGGAGCGCCTAGGACAATATGGGCTTCACTTGGCGTTTTACAATCTTCAAATTATCTTCAATGGGTTCGTTACGCTGCCTTTGCTTGCCTCAAACTTAACACTCACTTGATCTTTGCCCAAAACTTGTTTTATAAGGAAAATCGCTCTAGTCCCTGGGAGAGGGACAGGAGCACCCTAGCCAGTCACCTTGGTCCCTTGGAGAGGGACAGGGGTGAACTTGTCATTTAGGTTGATTTTCTCCTTTGTGGCCCACTTAAATTATATTCAATGGGCGAAACATACTTCCCTTGACCTCCTCAAATCGCGAAACCACTCAAATTTTTCAAGGACAAGGCAATTTTGGATTTCAAGCTCCGGTCCTTCAGTGAGGGACAGGAGCGATTTTTGCTCTCAGGGCCAAATCTTTTTACTTTTCACTTCAAATTTCCTTCGCTGAGGAAAATATCATCTCTTTACATGCCATGAATAAAAGTTCGAGTCCAAAGAAGGTCTAAAAATGTGCATATGAATAAAATCGCTCTGGTCCCTTGGTGAGGGACAAGAGCGAATTTACCTTTCTAGGCAAATACTCCATCATTTCATCGTCTTTAATCAAGTTTGGATGCCCTATCACGTTCATTTTGTCCTCCATCATGCCTTTGATGTCTCACTTTGTCCAAACGAGGCCAGGAATGACTCCACTAAGCTTTTTCGCTCTGGACCCTTGGTGAGGGACATGAGCGCTTTTCGCATTGGATCCTCAGTGAAGGACAGGAGCGAAATTTGACTTTTCGAACTCTCTATCAGGATAATTTTTATGGAATATAACATTAAAGTATAAGTGACATTTCCTTCTATGTTTCTTCTTTCTTATAATTTAAGTTATATTCCATATATACTTTCAGGATGTTTGAGAGTGGTTTCAAACCTCCAGGAGTTATATTGCAAAATCTAGTTTTTGGAGGTTTTTCAGTTTCTAGACTTAGTCAAATTCAGGATCAGGACATTCCAGACTTAGCCAAATTTCAGAATCAAGACATCACTCAAGCCGGACTTGCTTATCCATGTGATCACCCGACAACACTCAAAATGCAAAGGCTAACTAACAAAACCCTAAAAAACCTAGAAAACTAACCCTAAAAAGCAAAAAAAACATGGGTCCCCATTTGCAATGGGGCGATGTGTGAAAACGTCACAACAGTATGTAAGGTTAAATCATTAAAAGAATTAGATAATAGGTGATAAGAATAAAGGTGTATTGACTAGGAGAAGAATTGTTGAAGAGTATTGCTTGATTTCTAAGATTGAGCCTAAAGATGTTGATGAAGCTTGTAAAGATGAAAATTGGATTAAAGATATGAAAGAAGAGTTGAATCAAATTGAAAAGAATAATAGATGGATTTTAGTTCCTATATCTAAGGATAAGAATGCAATTGGAACTAAATAGGTGTTTTGGAATAAATTGGATGAGTAAGGTGAAGTTGTTAGGTATAAAGAAATACTTGTGGCGGTGCATTTTTCTTGGGTAAGAGATTGGTTTCTTGGATGAGTAAGAAGAAGAATGCTATATCTTTATGTAGTGCAAAAGTTGAATACATTGTTATTGCTAACAATTATACTCAGGTGATTTGGATGAAGTAGATGTTGAAGGATATCATAGTTATTTTTTATTCAAGCCTACCACTATATACTGTGATATTTAAAGTGGTATAAACATTTCTAAGAATCTTGTGTTGCATTCTAAGATTAAGTATATATCAATCAAGTTTCATTTCTTGAGAGAGAAGGTGAATGAGAAGGAACTTATATTGGAGTATGTCTCTATAAAGGAACAGATTTTAGATATCTTCACTAAGCTTTTGCCTAAAGATATATTTGAGTATGTTAGAGAGAAGCTAGAGATAATTGCCCCTATTGATGAGAACTAACATGCATGGAGTTTCATCAGTCTGGTGGACTTCATAGAGACATCTTGTGATTTGGAAATTGATGAGTGAGGCTAGTACTTAGGGGTGGTAGTTAGTATGTGGTTAAGATGTTAATATTTGTGATTTTATTTTGAAGGGGAGATATTATCTAGTAAAGAGAAAGAGAATCAAGATTTGTGTTGCATATTCCTTTAGCATTGATGTCAAAGGGAGAGAGAGGCATGTGGAAAAATTCTATATCCTATGCTAATATTAAGTGGAGATTTTTGCAAGTTCTGATTAGATTCTTGGTTGTTGATTTCTTTCTTTGTATTTATTGTTTTACACATTTATATGTTTTCATCAATGCCAAAGGGAGAGATTATTGGATATTGTTGAGAAGTTTTTTGGAATGATGTGTTATCATTGATGTCAACATATTATTCTGTGTATGGTGGACATTGCAGGAGGAGGTGAGTGGCAAGTGAGAAATTTAAATTTCAAATAGGGTGATTGCAAACATTGCGGGAGGAGGTGAGAGGAAAGTAGAAAATTCTAATTTCAAATAGGGTGATGGTGGACTTTCTGCGCCTGGTTCTGGTGATCACGCAAGTTCCCAGGCCTCTCGGGGTCCTGTGGGGAACAAGGCAACAAACAAATTGGTTGAAGATAAAGATTCCAAAGTAGGCGACCCACATGATAGAGGTAAAGTAAAATGGATGGCTCTATTTGGAGTCAATACTTTGATGAACTCTAGACTTCTAGAAGTTAAAAATATTTACGATTCGGCGATAGGAGTTTTTGCTATATTTGTGCCAGATAAGATGGTTGATTTATCTGCCTCTGGTCTGGTTATGACTATGGTTGGGAAATTTTCTAGTTTTAGACCTAACATTGATGTTGTTAGGAACTTTATAAGGAGAAAATGATTTCTCAAAGGCCAAGTGGATTTGGTGGATTTTTTTAGGGGGGTTTTTTCATTTTCTTTTAACAATGAAGAAGATTTGAATAAAGTGCTCTGTGAAGGACCATGGATGTTCGGCAAGTCAACTTTGGCTTTACAGAAATGGGCTCCTAACTTACCGTTGGATGATTCCTTCTTTGTGTCATCTCCTATGTGGATACATCTTGTTGGGCTTCCATTGGAGTTTTGGAATGAGGAGGTTTTTAAAGGGATTGCGGGCTCCTTTGGGGAACTCCTATCAATCGACCTTATGACTGTACCCAAATCTAGGTTGGTTTTACTCATATTTGTGTTAATGTTAATCAAATAATGGATATGCCTCAATCCATTAAGATTTTGTCTAAACTGGGGAATTGAACCCAAGTGATTGAATATGAATCTCTCTCATTTGTGTGTTTTCATTATAAACAGTCGACTCATTGGGAGAAATTATGTCCTTCCAAGAAGGGTAAGAATGGTAAAAGTGATAGTAATCTAGAGCAGAAGTGGAAAATGAAAGAGAATAATGATGCTCCACCTTCAGAGTTAATCCCTGAGAAGGAAGCGACCGAGTTGGAAAATGAGAAAAATAAGGTTATGAATAACTACAAGGAAAACTCTGATTGTGCCTGTTCTAATAGTCAAAAAGAAAGTAATGAGGAGGGAGAGGATGGTACTAAAGACCTGGTTCAAAATACTGAATCTACAGATTTGAAGGTTGATCTTATCATCCAGGGTAAAGCTGATGATTTATCTAGTAATGATGTTTCAGCTTCATCTAATAACAAGGAAAACGAGGAAAAATTTAATGAAGTCGCGGACTGTAATATCTTGGAAACAGTGCCTTTGTTGTTATTAACCAATGGAAGTCGTAAGCAGATTGGAAATATGAACCTGAAATCCCAATGTAAAAATCCTCCCAGAAGCATGGAGATGGTAGGTCTTGAGGGAAATCCTAGGATTTTTGGTAATAAAGAAGGCAAGTCAAATAAGGGAGGACCCAATGGATGTATTTCAACCAGAAGCAAGAATAAGAAGGTTGCAGATGTTGGAAATCAGAACAAAAAATAGGGGAGACCCTCTCTAAAGAATCAGAGGGAACATGAAAGTTGGAAGAATCGTGTTGATGGAACACAAATTTCCATCGAGTTAGCTTTATCTCCAGTTAAATTATGAAGATAATTTCATGGAATATCAAAGGGTTGAATGCCCCCCACAAGAAGGATGTGTTGCGTAATATTGTTAGAGATCATAAACCATATGTAGTTCTTATTCAGGAAACTAAGATGTGTAAGGATAAAGTGGAAAAAATTAGAAGTTTCAAAAATAATGGGGTGATTGGTACTAGCTCGGAGGGTACCTTAGGAGGCACAACCATCTTTTGGAATTAGAATTACATTAAAGATAAGTAAATTGCTTTAGGGGTTAACATGACCTTAGTTTTCCTTAAGCATATTAGGGATAACTTTGTCTGGGTTATCTCTAATATCTATGCACCTAATACTAAAGTTGGAAGAGCTAAATTTTGGAGTCTAGTAGAAGAGAGACAAAGGTTTTTAGATAAAAGGTGGATTATTATGGGAGATTTCAATACTCCCTTAAAAGACGATGAAAAGATGGGAGGCCTTCCTTTGCAGTAAGATGGAAGACAAGATCTCATGGACTTTATCAATGATCAAGCTTTCATGGATGTGGATCTCAGAGGGATTAATTATACCTAGACCAATAGAAAAAATGGCCCTGATCTCATTCAAGTTAGGCTGGATAGATCCCTGATCTCCCCTAATGGGCTCTCTAAGTATAATTGTTCTCTGGCATCTATCATTAAGATTGGTTCTGATCATTATCCTATCTCTTTAACTGCCAATCCTACTTCCTCAAAACGTAATTTTCCGTTTAGATTTGAAAAAGCCTGGTTATCCCACCCCTCTCTGGAAAACTTTGTTTTTGAGTGGTGGAATTTGAAGGTTGAGGGTACTGCTTTATTCAGAGTGGCCGAAAAGATTAATATTATCAAAGCCAAAGTAAAAATCTAGAATAAAGAGACTTTTGGAGATATCTTCAAAATCAAAGCCAATATTAAGATAGATATTAAAGAAGTTCAAGATAAAATTCAAGTGGAAGGCCTTTCTGAGGATTTGAGGAATTCTGAAAATGGGTTGATTTCCAAATACCATGAAATTATCACTAATGAAGAAACCTTTTGGAGACAAATACCAAGAGTGTTATATTTGAAGGAAGGTGATAAAAATACCCGGTTTTTCTACATGACTGCTCTTAAGCATAGGACGGCCAATAGAATCTCTAGTTTATCTAGTACTAGGGGTATTTTATCAAATGAAGATGAAATTAGAAAGGAAGCTGTGGATTTCTTTAGTAATTTTTTGGGTGGTGAGGATTCTCTGGATATCAGAAATCAAGACCTTCTAGCTCAAGCTATCCCTACCATTTTAAATGAGGATGACAACAAAAATATATCTAGGACCCCTTTGAATCAGGAGATCAAAAAGGCAGTTTTTTCCTTTCTTGGAGACAAGTCTCCTGGTCCAGATGAATTCTCTATATTCTTCTTTCAAAATTTTTGGAATATTGTGGAGATTGACATTTGTAATGGTGTTAAAGAATTATTTGGGTGTAGACGGCTTCTCAAATAACTCAATGCTACATTTATTTTTCTCATCCCTAAGATCTATGGAGTTGATTCTCCCAATAAGTTTAGACCTATTAGTATTTGTAATTCTTTTTACAAGATAATATCTAGGGTGCTCACTTCTAGAATGTTGGATATCCTTCCTCGCCTAATTTTTGCCCAGCAAAATGGTTTTGTCCCTGGTAGATAGATTCTGGATTCCATCATTTTGGTTCATGACAACATTCATTTTCTAACTGTAGCTAAAAAACAGGGCCTTTTTTCTGAAGTTGGCTATGTGCAAGGCCTATGACAGAGTGAATTGGCAATTCCTTTTCAGAATTATGAAAGCTTTTGGGTTTGGGGAAAAGGTGATTCAGCTATGTTCTCAGCTGACTAGTACTACCTCTTCTACTATTATTTTTAACAGATCTCCCTCCACTTTCTTCAAAAGTTCTAGAGGCCTAAGACATGGGGATCCTATCTCTCCTATCTTGTTTACTATCTTGGCTGAAAGTTTGGGCAGATCTATTATGAGAAGTATGGAGGAAGGGAAATTCAAAGGCCTTAAGCCTTCCTTGTCCAACTTCACCTGTACTCATGAATAGTTTGTAGATGACTCTATTACCATGGAAGAAGCTACCATAACAGAAGCTAGAAATATGAAGATATTCACGGATTCCTATGAAGCTGCCTCTGGGAAAAAAATTAATTTGGATAAGAGTTCTTTGTTCTTCATCAACACCCCTGTGAATAGACAAAGAAGGATTTGAAGGATCATTGGATGTAAAATTGCATAGTTTCCTTCTACTTATCTGGGTCTCCCTCTGTGCTTAAAGTCATCGAATAATTTCTGGATGAAGCTGGTTGATAGATTTAATTCCAAAGTGGCTGGGTGGAAGGGAGCCCTCCTCAGCCAAGTGGGTAAGGTGATGATGCTTAAGGCTACTCTTCAAAATATGACTATCTATGCCCTTAGTCTATTTAAGATCCCTAGGAAGTTTGTTGAGGCCATTAAAAGAATACATAAAAAATTCTTATGGTTAGGAGTGGAAGATAAAAATAGAATCCCCCTTATTGCCTGGAATAATATTTGCACTCCTAAGGCTTTTTGGGGCCTGGGAATGAGGAATATTATGACTATGAACAATGCCATGTTAGGTAAAAAAATTTGGAGAATGAAAGGGGAGGAAAGGGAATGAAATTACATTTGGAAAAAGAAATACCTTCATATGCAAATGTCTGATGAAGAATTTATGGATAATCCCTTCCTTGTGGATGGCTCTGCTTTTTGGAATGTTGTTCAAATGGCTAAAATTTGGGTTGCTACTAGAAGAAAATGGAAACTGGGTAATGGGAGAATTATCATATTTTGGGAGGACAAATGGCTAATGAATAAACCACTCGAGGAAATCCCCATTCTTAATGAATGGAAAGACTAGTTTAAAAGAAGGTATGGAGACCTTGTTAGGGACTACTGCAGAAATGGTAAGTGGATTGAGTTTAGCCAGGTTTTTCTGGGCCTAAGATTTTTGGAGACCTTGCTCTCTTCCAAAATCTTAATGGAGCATTCTAAGGATTGTATGATTTGGAAGGAAACTTCTGATGGGCGATATTCTATTTCTTCAACTGTCTCTCTACATTACAAAGTTCTAGATGAGATTCCTCTATGAGTAAAAGTGTGGATGAAGAATTTGACTCCCAAAATTCATATCTTCTTTTGGGCCTTTATCCAAAATAAGGTGCTACCCCTTGATAATCTCCGTAAGTGTGGATTTTTTTTTCCTAATAGGTGCTCTGTTTGCTGCAGGGAGGAGGAATCTGCCTGCCATATCCTCTACCAGTGCACTTTCAGTCAGGATATTTGGAATATAATTCTTAATAACTGGAAGTTGAGCTAGTTTTTCTCGAACTCACTAGAAGAGTTCTCGCAACAATGGTTTTTCCCTAGCTCTGATTCTAAGAATGTTGAGCTTTGGAAACTTATTCTCTCCATTGTCACCTAGAACATCTGGAAGGAGTATAACAACAGGATTTTTAGGGAAAAAAGTGCGAACATTGAAGTGGTGGTGGATAAAATTTATAGAGGGATCTATGATTGCTTATATGGCATTGATACTAGATTATCTGCTAAGGAAGATTTTAATGAAAGATGGAACCTTTCCAATAGCATAAATAGCAAGGATAAAGGTAGAGATGGTCTTTTCTAGAGCTTTCCTCTCTAGGGATGGATCAAGGCCAATTTTGATGGGGCATCTAAGGGAAATCCTGGCAATACTGTATATGGGGGTATTGTCAGGAATTTTGTTGGAGGTTGTCTTGTGGTTGTTGCTAGTCCTTTAGGTAATCAAATGAGCTATTATGTTGAAGCTTCGGCTTCCCTTAATACTCTGATTATTGCTAAAAATCTCAATCAAGACAAATTATGATTGGAGGGATATTCTCTTAATATTATTAAATGCCTAAAGGGTGAAGCTGAGTATTCGTGGTTTATCGAAAATATCATTTTTAAGGCCAGAGAAATTATTACTAGTTTTAAATCTATTATTATTGAGCATGCCTTTAGGGAAAGGAATTTCGTTGTGGATGGTCTTGCTAACCTTGGCATTATATCCGAAAAAAGAACATATGGAATGGTGAAGATAATAATGACTTCAATATTAAAGACCTTATATTATGGGGAAAGAAAGATTACATTTTAATCATGGTTATATTAATGATTAAACATCAAAACTTTAAAAAGGAGATGATAGCTTGTTAGAAGGGAAGTGTTTTAAATAAGAATATTAAAAATTCGCACACTTTGTGGGTGCTTATTTTCAAGTGTTTGAGTGTCATCTAGAAGCTTGCTTCGAATTTGCTGAAGCAGAAAAATTGTAGAACAAATTCAAGAATGGGAGGTGACCTTAGAAGAGATGAACCTGATAACCTTTCTAGATGGTGGGAGATGCCCAAGGTCTGAACGAAGCTGGAGAAGGGTTTTATGACACCATTCATGGAAAAACTAGTGGATTATGACAAAAGCAGAGTTAACTTGGCAGTTACTAGAGTGACTGAAAACTAGAAAAATGGCACTTTGAAAATCCATGGTGTCAAATTCAAGATGGACACGGACCTCATCTCTATGGTCACAGGTATGCCACATACTAGCCTCAATTTCTTTAGGGACCTGAAAGTCTCCAATAATGTTGTGAAGCTCTTTCTGCACAAAGATAATGAGAGAGCTAAATTAGGCAAACCATCTAGGGGGTATTATGAAGCGTCTAACATTAAAAAAAGTTGGGGTTTTGTGCTTAATGTCATTATGGAGTATATCACTATGGAGGGTCACTTCACTAGGGTCCATACCTATCACTTTGTTCTTCTGAACCACTTTAGGCATGAGAAAAAGGTGTCCCTTCATTATTACCTTTTCAGGTCCCTGTCACACTCGTTGAACAAGCATAGTAAGAACCCCTCTTCTCCTGTACTACATTATGGTCTTATTTTGCTCATTTATGAGAATTGTAATATTTTGGCAATTCAGGAAAACAAAAGGCTGTCAATGTCCCCAAGAAAAGGCAAGAGGAAAAGTGAGGATTCTGGGCCCAGCAAGGATTAGCAGAAATAGAGTAAAAAGGCTAAAAAAGGATCTGCGGAGAAATCTGTGGACACGAATTTGACCCATAAACATAAGGATGTGGAGGTTGATCCTAAGTATACAGGAAAAAAAGGTAGTGATATGGAGACTGATGATACTGACAAGGCAAAGAGCAAGAAAGATGAGGAAGTGGGGGAAGAGGAAGGAGGAGAAGAGGAAGATTCTGATTAGAAAAGCTTGGTCAAGGAAAAATCCACAATGGATAGTACTAATGAGAAGGAAAAATAGGAAGAGGATGAGAGTAATAAGGAGGAACCTACCCACAGTGCGAGCACTGGTGATCTCAACAACGAGCCCATTGAGGAGCTGGATAACCAGAAAAAAATAGGAGAACAAGGAAATGGAAACAAAGATGAACAAGGATAAGGAGGATATGAGCATGGAAAAACATAGAGCTGGTGATGAGATGAATACTGGTATGCTTACCCTAGATAAGATTAAGAACCAGTTTGATGCTCATCTAGGTTTTGATAGATGGGTTTATGAAATAATTAATAAAATGGAAAAAAATACTAAACATTAGGAAGAGCAGGGACAGAAAGGTGAAAGAAACCTAGAGCAATGGAAAAAGGAAATGGACGAAAACATGGAGAAGCTGGAAGTTCAGATCAGCAAGCTGGACGAAGGGAAGGCTGCCATGAAGAACTTCCTAATTTTGATTGTGGAGATCCTCAACTCTGCAACCAAGAACATGGAGGAAATAACCAAATACCTTGATGGTCCTAGCCCTACCAAGTCTATTGTGGACCTTTATGCTGAAGAGGCTGCTAATAAGGATGGGAATGTGGATAGTGCTCCTGGAGGTGAGGCTAAAAGGACTAGGGTGAGCTTGAAAAAGGTTGTCGTGGCTTCTTCAAAGGACATCCCAATTCTCAGGGAGAATATCAAATAAATACAAGGGATTAGCGAGAAATTGGCTAATGCCCTTAAAAACATAATGTAATTTTTTTTTTTTATGGTTTTGCTGGTTGTTGCTGGTAGTGTTGGACTTTTGTGTTGGCTTTTGTCCAGCACTTTACTAGTTTTTTTGATGTCTGTCCCATTTAGTTTCTTAATGCATTTATCTTTTATGGTTCCTTTGTAACCAGTTTCGGGGTCCCTTCAAAACCTGATTTTACTGTAATCAAAAACATATTCTTCTATGTATTCTAATATTGTTTGACTAAATAAGTTGGTTTGGCCAGTGTACTGCAATTGACCTATTGCAATTTAATCGGTTTAGAGATAATTATCTCTAGTTGATTCAGCTAAAGTTTTAGTGGTTTGCATGGTGATTTGATTGACTTGTGTGATCCAGTATTATGGTTGATATTCAGTTGTTTATGTTATTCGTTATTTTGGTTTATGCTCCACATTGCTTTGAAATTGCATTATATCAGTGTGTAGATATCACAGAGAGTTGGGGATATTCATATGTGTCCTTAATTCAAATGGTTCATGATTTGGAGGTCTGCAAGTGAATCTTTTATTTTGATAACCAGTTCAGTGTGTGTTCTTGAGGTTTGGTATATTGACGATGGAGATTCTAGTTAGGAGTGTTGTTGTTGTTGTTGTTGTCTCTGTGGTGATTCACATTTCTTGTAGATGTTTCTAGATCATGTCATATTTGTGTTGATGGTCTATATTGATCATTGTATGTGTTATTGATTATTTTCTTGATCTGGTGGTGTTCTTCATGTTATATGACTTTCTTAGTGATTGTAGTGTGTTGTGGATATTCAAAGTGTAATTATTGGTGATGTTTCTTGGTTGTGGTATTGATTTAGGTCCAAACTATCTTTTAGTTGTCATTGTTTGGTCTACATGTATTGTTGTAGCATGTGAGGCTATTGTTTTGTAATTTGTGTTGAGGATTTACCTTACCTTGAAATATAGGTTTGTGATTTGTATAAAAATATGTAATCATCATGTCACAGATTTAACTACCTGGTATCTATGTTTGTGAACATCTCTTTTATCTTTTAGTAGTGGAATAAAAGTGAAAAAGAATGTAAATAAGTGTGAAAGAGAAGAGTTTAAATATATGTGCTTAACCAAAACTATAACTAGACATGACCATACGATATTTCATCAGCTCGTGATCATCCAGATGTAATCCAAATCTTTCTGTAAGGCACTGAGCCTTCCCCAAGGTTGTATCCCTTCTTTTTTTGTGATTTGAGTAGTTAGCACTAGGAAGTGTGCCTAAATGCATGTGCATTCCCCATTGTAATATTTACATTTACTCCTAATAGGGTATTATATCATTGTGGGTAGGTTCCCATGATGGTTTTTCCCTTAATAGGGTTTTCCATGTAAACAAATCATGGTGTTATGTGTGTTATTGATGTGGTATTGATTTATGCCTTTACTATTTATTATCAGATCCAAATTTAAGTTTGAGCTTGTTTATTTTGAGAGAAAACTGATTCACCCTCCTCTCAGTTTACTGCATTGTTGCCAACATACACCAGAACCTTTATTCAACATTTTTCATGTGTTCATGTTAGGATTTGATAGAAAAAGTGGTATAGGAGTATATAGTAGACTATTATAGGTTGCAATAGATATCAAATATGGTAAAAACCTTAGAATAATTTATTTCGATTCCCTTTCCCTACTACTATAAGTTTAAATGATGGGAGATAGAAATTTAGAGCCTCCTAACTAGATTCTTTCTCACCTTTGTAAGTTTCAAACACCTTTAGAATAGGGCATCAACTACTCATGTCTAACACTTTCTACTTTAGTTCTTAGATCTAGGTTCCTCTTTGTATCTCTCTTTCAAATCCATCTTGCTATGTTTACTATTGTTTCTATAATCTATTGTTATCGCTAAAATACATCATTTTTCTATCATTAATTATAGATTTCATGCACACACTTCAATATATAAATCCTATTGCAACAAAGGAATAAAACCCTAAAATTTAACTATCTTACTAGATCTATAGTTGAACCTATTCATGTTCCAAGGCTATGTAACAAAAATTTGATATGTTAGTTTGCATTAATAGGTATAGGATTTAATTTCCAAACATATCATTTTGGTGAGCCCGACATGTCATGCATTTTTCATATTTAATAAAGTTAAAGTAAATACTTAATTTCTATTTTAGATACATTTATTTATAAAATTTATTTCTTATGCACTTGCACTTAATTAATTAGTTAATAAATGACATTGTTATTTCATAGCACATAATTAATTACATCATTATTCTTTCATATTACTTTTGTTATTAATCTTGTGTAGTAAACAAAAAGATCAAAAGGAAAAAATACTTCTTTCTTTTCTCTTTCCATTAGTTTATAGAAGCATGTTTTTGTTGTTGAAGCTTGTACTTTTTTTATAAGTTTTGTGTCCTATTTTTTTATCTAAGGTTCCTATTAGAACAAGGTATTGATTCATGGATTCATTCTTTAATTAGAGTCGGTGTTGAGTCTGAGTTGCATTTTTACTCACACCCACTAAGAAATTCAAGAGAGAGATTATCCCTTAATCCAATATCTATTGTTTCTATTATACTATAAACAAATTATCATCATGATTACCATGATGAGGATGACCCTATAATTTAAGTGTCGAATGAGAATTTGAAGAAGATGGACAAGGGATTAAAAGGATTTCAACAATTACTAAGTATGGAACACTTGGATAGAGAATTTTTCCTTTTGATTCAGAATCTTAGGATATTGATACAAGGTGACTCACATGACATGGATATTCTAGCTAGTTGACAAAAAAATTGTGATAGTAGGTAGTTGCATATAAGTTCTTATATATATAACTCCTTGAAACTAAATTAAGATGCAAGTATTGATACCCACAATGATAACTTTTATTCCTACATTCCTTTCTTAGATAAAATCTTTGTTGTGAAAAAGGGTAAGGCTATCCATGCTAGTTTTTGGCCTATTCCTATTAGCCACAATTCCTATGTTCCACCCTCCTCCAGTTTCCCTTTTGGTTCATAAAACACTTACCAACCTCCACATTCCAACTTCTCACAAACCAATTCACCTACTGATTATATCATTAATTAACTATTAAAAAAAAAATCTTTTATACAACAATAAATAGTCAACATAAGACAAAATAGGTCCCAACAAACTCTTCGATCATATTGCATAAGTAGCCCACTTTCATACAGTATACTAAAGAGATCTAAACAACAAGACATTAAGGTACCATGTTTTGATAAATACAATTGAAAATATGATTCTAACACTCATGTGTTGATATTTACCACTTGATGCTTCAATTTTATTCTTGACAATGCTCTTATTTAAAATTGTTTCCCTGGATCATTTAAATACATGGTTTTGGTTTGGTTTTGTTCTTTGCCTAGTAATTCAATTAACACTTTTCACAAGTTTTTAATGAATTTTAAAATAATTTTTGAAGTAATATTGGACCTCAAGTAACATGGATAGAATTTTTTTATTGTAAACAAGGCGTTGAAGAAGGTGATTGGTTTTATTAGTAGATATCAAACCTTGTATTAATAATTTTTAAATTTTCTTATTGAAGTTGATTTTTAAATAGCTTTTATTGGTCATTTGCAACACAAATTCACACACTTGTTCCCAACACTTAATGGTTATAAACTTTTAGTTATTCAAAATGAATTCTATTCCTTTATTTATCTAGTTGACTAATTTGATGAGGCTCCTCAAACTTCTAAAGCATTTATGAAAAAAATGAAAAACCCAATAAGAGAAATTTGCATTCTTCTAATAACATTGAAACTCAAATTTTTGATGTAATTCCTCCTATTACAACTCACTATTCATACAAACCAAGCAATTGAACTTTTTCTAGCCATCTAAGCCCTTATGCTATAGTTTCTAAACAATAATCTCATTAGAAATCCCCCCATCCATCTTTTAGAAACATCCAAACCTTTACCTAATTATTTTGACCTAAAGGCCATTTGTCAATATCATCATACTCCTAGACATAATATTGAGTGATGTATGTGTCTAAGACATGAAGTACAAAACCTCATTTAGTCTTATATAATATAGGAATCTAGTGTGAATGATAAAAGGAATAAATATAGAGCACCTCCTGATAAAAAATTATAATTATCTAGTAATCCTTTACCTTTTCATTCCACAAATTTAATAGATCCAAATTCTTATTACATATACAATGATTTCTGAAGCATCAAAGAAGAACAATTAGTTGATGTTATATAAACTTACCTTAAGAAGAGAAACTTAAGACTAAGCTAAAGCCTAGTATCACCTTCACCCAATGTGATAACGCACTCAAAGTAATCCCTTTCGTAGTCTATAAGAGTTTAAAAATTCCAATTTAAAGGATAGATGCAAAATATATTTCATAGTTGGTTCTATCCCTTCTCTAGATATAGGAACTTTGTTCTTGACTAATTTTGGCCTTAACTATGTCAACTCATTTTACCTCATGAAGACCCTTGTTCCTTGTTTGTACCAAAAGGTCAAAGCAAGGATATCAGCTGAGTTATTCTTAGGTAGTTTCTTTGGTCTCACTTTGACTACTATCCCTAAGGATCCTACAATGTCTATAGATATAGAAATAACTCTTACTACCTATGGGTAATGAGTGAAACATTCCCTATACCAAGAATCTTTACAAATCATATATAATATAATGTGTATTATTTTATTCCACATCTACATCCTATCAAGGACAATGAGGAAAATGACTAACACTAGTCGGATATCCTCTTATCTCTTAAACTTTAGAGGGCTCTTATTTTTGTTGTCTTGTTATTAGAGAAAAGGAAGAAAAGGAATTGATGTTGAGTGATACCCAACCTCCTCCTACAAAGGCTCTAAACTATAAAAAAAAATCACATTGTGAGATAGCATCACAAAAGACATCATAATATGAATTGCAAGTCTTCCCTTAATAAGTTGTACGTTATATGGCGCTACCTTATCACCCTTCCTTTCGTTCACCCACTTCTAAAATTGTCCATACCTTGTCCAACCTAGACAAAATCTTAATTTGTTAATTCTAATGGATTCTTCAACTTGTATAATTGTAACTCATAATTCTTGTGGTAATACCAATGACATGATTACACCACTTGTTTTGATAAATATAGATGGTAATTTGGATGCTATAGTTGAAACTATAGAAATTAGTTCTAGGTTATCTTTATTATTTTCTAAAGCATTGACTCTGGCCTCTAGTGCCACAGATAGTGATAATTTGTTAGGAAATGGTCTATGTTTAGAATTAGATGTGTATCCTTGTACTATTATTTCCATATATCCTTTAATATCTTACGTTCCATCACTTTATGATGAGAAAGATAGAGGGAAAAATGATTTCTTATAGACTTGGCTTGAAAGTGTAGTACCTCCTTTTTTTGTATGTTACCTTGTGTGTAATATGATTCCCATGTAGTGCTTCATGACATGTCTTTTATTTGTTACACCCTCTTCAGATGATCCTTCATGTTCCATTAGCATAAGGATGTTAGAACAAATATTATTACATTGCTTCACCATTACATACAGTTATATATAATTGTTCATCACTCCTATATAAATTATCACTAATACTCATCTAGTAACATTGAACTATTATTCACCTCTATTTCTCTGACATATGGTATCAGGGAAGGCATTTTTGAAAGCCTGGTATAATGAAGAGTCACACATTGTTTCGATACTACACATGGAGAGGAGGATATAAGTGACCTTAGGCAGTTAATTCTCTGCATAATATGCGGAAATGAAAAATCATTAAGATCTAGAACAATTATGAATATTTTGTGTAATAGTATTTGTCTTGGCTTCCAAATCATTCTATTTTGTTTTGTGTCTCTTTTGGTCACCATGCCTATGAGTCTATGTTTCTTGTTAAATGACCAACATTTTTATATGCATATGAGTTCAACATATCTATTTTTAAAGTGAATGTTTGTGGATTTGTTCAAAGTCTCTATTCTTCACCATTACTTATGGATAACTTTTGTTTGTATGCTTGTATGTAAGGCTAACTAAGGTGAACAACAAGTTAATCTTGTTATTTGTGCCTCTTTCACCATAAATTTTATTTTATGTGACTGTTCTTCTTTGTTTCCTTCATAATTATTGTGATGGTTCTTTATATAAATCTATGTTTTGCAGTTGTTAATTGTAAATGAGAATTTTAATTTTCATTCATTCAACTGCTTTGTCTTCTTTGTTTTCAATATATAAATTTGTCTTCTCTTTTCTAGCTAGATACTTGTGTAGGCTGAGCTGCAAAATTTTACATGGTATCAAATATTGGGAGCTAGGAGGAAGGAGTACAAACAATGCTTTTTTGTAGTTATTGAAGATCTGAGTTATTTAAAATGGAATTCTAATTTCTTTGTTGGGTATCTATTAGTATTTTTTTATAATAAATGAACTAAAATAAAGTTTTAAAAGAGGGTAATCTAAGGTTAAAATAGGAATAAAATATTATCCATTTGTTATCACTTTGGATTCTTGGAATAAGAAAACTAAAACTCCTAGTGTGATGGACTCATAAATCAATTTGATTGATTCTTCTATTACCACATTTGTATGGGTTTATTGTCAAATAAAGTACGTGTTGGTAGAAATCTACATCAGAAAATAGAAATGATCATGTCTTAGGATTAATTTGTTTAAGTGTTTGGAACCACACATCATGGGCTCTATCACATAGTGAGTGTCATCACACTCTTTCAGCCACTTTATGGGAAAATTTATGGATATTCCACTAAACCTCTATTCCTAGATGATCCAACTATAGATATACTTCTCTCCCATCTAAGGTTAAAATTGTAATAAAATGTCATCCATCTGTCATCACTTTGAAAAAAGAAAACTACAACTCTTGGCGTGATGGATTCCTAAAGCACTTTGATTGGTTCTTCTATTTTCACATTTGTATGGGATTATTCTCAAACAAAGTACATGTTGGCAGAAATATACATAGGAAACTAGAAATAATCATGTATCGGGATTAGTTTGTTTAAGTTGTGAGAACAACACATCATGGGCTCTATCACACATTGAGTATCATTGCACTCTTTCAACCACTTTATGGGAAATGTATGGAGATTCCATTAAACCTCCATTACTACATGATCCAACTATAGATACACTTATCTCCCATTATAATGATGTTGATACTATGTATGACGATGACATTGAAGATGAAATTTTTTATTGGAAGAGCCTCTATTTTCTTGATTAAATAGAGACATCTCCTCCTACTTCTACTTTTTTTGCACCTTTAGTATTAACTTCTATATGGTCTGATGAATAATGATGAATAAAAAATACCCTAAACAACACTAAGAGGGGGATGAATCGGTACATACAAAAACTTTCCAACAACTTATCAATCTAAAACAACACTAATCAGTTGTCTTCATCACTGAACTTAACCATGCCAATATTGGTTAAACACAGTAAGACTTCAAACAACATAGACTGGTAAGTTTGAACACTTCAAATACATTTAATACTTGATAACAACTTCACCCATAAACATATGCATGTGGTGCGTCAACAATACCATAACCATTAGCTCTAGATGCATAATCACTTAATAAAAGAATACTTAATCATCACATGAAAAATGCACAACTCATGACACATAGATTTTTCACATGGAAACCCAAATGGGAAAAACCGCGGTGGGGATGAATACCCACAAGCTTGTTTTTGAACTCTTTTGAAGCTCTCTCTGTTAGGAGCCTAGTTTGGTTAAAGACTTTACAAAAAGTTTCTACTAGGAATCGATCCTATTAAGGATAACCCAGTTAAGGGATGACTATATACCCTGTTAAAGGTTGAAACCCTGTTAAAGGTTGCCTTGCTAGAGGATTTAAAGAACTCAATGAACTTGAGTCACCTAGTTAGAGGATTTACAGTAAGCCTGTTAAAGCTACCTGACAAAGGGATTTTTGTTCTATTGAAATGGTTTGAAGACAATAGGTAAAGCTTTGATCTAATAACTGTTGGCATTTGGCATTATAAAAGACAAGGAGAGATTGTTGGCATTTCAATAAGGATATTGAGAAGGTTGTTGATGATTATGGATATAACTGATTAAGGATGTTTACTGTCTTAATATTATTATTTTGTCATTGATGTCAAGAAATTGATTTTCTAATTCAGTATGCTGTTGCCATATCTTGAGAAGTATGATTTGATGAGTATAAAGATGTTGGTAAAAGACACAAAAAGAATATGATGAATAAGGGGAGAAATAAGTTATTCAATGGGTAACTATTACTGAGTTAGACAATGATGAGATCATGATGATTAGATTGTTTTGATATCCTACATATGTTATTAATTGAAAGGTTAATACTATACTCTGTTATCGAGCAAAGAACCTAGTCAGTAAACCCTAAGGTTATCGCTATCGGTTAATGAAGGCAGAATGTCTACCGAGTGAAGTTTAGTATTTACCGAGTTTCAACCGAGTAATAACAGAATGCATTAAATGATTACATGCATTATTTAATGAAGGAAGCTGATGAGCTAGCTATGATTAAATGATTGGTATGCCATGAAAGAAGTTTTTTAAAGAATCTATGGAAAAGGAAAATTGGCAAGAAGATCTACAGCTTAGATTGAACCGCAACACCCTAGCACAAGTTCCAAGAAATATATGCAAGTTCCAAGATGGGGTAAAACATTTTTAGATCAAAGCATACATTAAACCTAGACAAAGTTTGAAGATCTAATGGCTATGATTGATCATGGGAAATGTGATCAAGGAGATTAAGTGGTTGGCTAATTGTTTATAAATAGGGAACTATTGATAAACAATGTATGTGGGCAAGTGTATGCAAAAGGATGCTATATAGTGATTACTGAGCATAGAAGCTTGAAGACTTGTTTTGAATAACAGAGTATAGAGCCTAGCAGATGGACAAGATTAGTTCTATGTCTATATTGCATTGAGCAAATAAGAATCTGCTTTAACATTTTAGATGTGAAGTTGCAGATAGATTTTTATTACTATTATTTAGTGAAGTGACAGAAAATCTCTTAACTGAGTGGACTTAACAGTCTTATTTGTAAAACCCTCTATCAAGGTAACATTCTGATTGAGTGTTTAAAATCCTTTAACAAGGTCACTTCTAACAAAGTGAAGATCCTAATAGATCTAAGGGAAATCGCTTAACCAGGTCACATCTAGCAATGTGTTTGTAATATTTAACAGGATTTACTTTTAACCGAGCATACTCTAGAAGAGTATATTTCTTAGTGGGTCCAAAATCCCACAATGGTTTTTCCCTATTTGGGTTTCCACATTAAATCTGGTGTTATGAGTGTTATGATGTTTATATGCTTTTGAGTTTGCATGTTTAGCAGTTTTGGTTATATTACTGAAGTATATGTTATCGAGGTTCAATCTGTTGTTTTTATGGAAGATTAAGTTTGTGTGATTCAACCCCCCCTCTCATCTTGTTGGCTATTGGATCTTTACTTACATTAAGTATCAGAACTATCAATTGGTATCAGAGCTTTGGACTCCAAAAGAAAAATTTTAAAGGTACTTGAGGAAAAGATCCAAAGATGTATAAGAGGGATGCACCGAAGCTGAACAAGTCAAGTTTCTCTACATGGTAGAAAAGGATGAAGCTGCACCTATCAAGAGTTGGAGAATATGCTGTATATTATCTGGAGAATGATTTCATCACACCGAGCACCTATCCATTGACTATGGAAGAGATAAAAGCAAAGCAAGAACATATTCAAGCAACGATTGAAATAACATTTGCATTGACGGATTCAGAGTTTAATGATCTAGAAGGCTGCAATGATGCAAAGGCTATGTGGGATAAGCTCATATCAGTGTATGGTGGAGATGAAAATGTTCAAAGAACAAAAATGGATAGTCTAAGAGGACAACTTGAATCTATGAGGATGAATGAAGGTGAGAACATAACCTAATACAAGTAGAAGACTAAAGGACATTGTCAATCAAATCAAAGGAGTAGGTGGAACTATTGAAGAAAAGGATATAACAAGTAAGTTGTTAAGAACCCTTCTACCGGCTTATGCAATCCGAGTCTCTGCAATCAATGAATTAAGGTCTGTACCTAATATGCCAGTTTCTTTAGATGCTACTATTGGTAAGCTACATGAATTTGAGTTAAGTAACTTTGATAATAGTGGGTCATCAGTAAATAAAGTTGAATCTGCATTTAGTTCTTTTCATATTGGTGAATCTGATGATTACAATGATAGAATGAGTAAGTACACTAAAGGGGATCACAGTGGAGCGAGTGAAAGATTTTGCAAGAACATGGAGGAAGTACACAAACTGTATGAGGAAATCAGAAAGCAAGAAGACTTTGAAGCACTATTAGCCAGAAGGTTATCGAGAGACAAAGGTAAGTATAAAGGAAAACTACCTTTGAAATGTTTCAATTGTGATAAGATATTACATATGGCTTCTAACTGTCCTGGCAAAGACTCTACTGAAAAGAGAGATTACTGAGATGATAGACAGAAAGATAATCATTACAGAGGACACCGAGACTTCAAAAGAAGAGATAGAAAGTCATGCTTAATAGCCAATGAGGAATCCAATGATGATAAATCAGATGAAACTGATACAGAGGAAGTAGTTTATGTGGCTATCAAATATGGATCATATGAAGAAAGGTATGAAGAAAAAATCCCTTATATCTCACATAAATACTAATGATTCTTGGATCATAGATAGTAGATGCTCACATCACATGACAGGTGATAAATAGGAGTTTGTTATGTTAGATGACTATGATGGAGGCTATGTAAGATCTGGTAATGATGCACCATTTTGGTAAGAGGTAAAGGATCCATAACACTTCTTTATAATGCAAGATGCAATGATGTTTATTGGGTTGAAGGTTTGAAATACAATTTGTTCAGTGTAGCAAAGCTAAACAATACAGGATACCGAATAGAATTTTAGAAAGGAATTGTCAAAGTTCATGACAAGCATGGAAAGTTAGCTGCTACTGGGACAGAAACAAAAGGTAACACATTTCACCTTGACTCAACTCGAAATAAATGTTTGTATGCAAAGATAGATGATACCTGGTTATGGCATAAAAGGTTTTGTCATGTAAATTTTGATAATCCGATCAAAATAAGCAAGAAGGACTGAGTAAGAGGTCTACTGATTCTTGAAAAACCTGAGAATGCTATGTGTCGAGGATGCTAGATGGGTAAAATGACAAGACCAAGCTTTACAATTCTTACACTTCTAAGGGAATTTTACATCTTGTGCACACTGATCTTTGTGGTCCTATGAAAGTTCAAAGTTATTATGGTAATAAATATTTCATATTATTTGTGGATGATTACTCAAGGATGATGTCAGTAATGTTTTTAAAAGAAAAATCAGAAGCTTTTCAAATGTTCAAATGGTACAAGGAAAGAGTTGAAGATGAAACAAGAAGACAATTGAAATGTCTTAGATCAGATAGAGGAGGAGAATTCACATTTGATGAGCTCAACTTATTTTGCAATGATCATGGTATAAAAAGACAAGTCACTGCACCGAGAACTCCACAAAAAAATGGAATTGCTAAGAGAAGAAATAGATCTATTGTGGATTATGCTAGAACCCTGATGATTGAAAAGAAAGTGCCACAAACATTTTGGATAGAAGCAATAAGCACTGCAGTTTACACCCTGAACCAAGTACAACTGAAGAAAGGTACTTTGAAGACACCATATGAAATATGGTATGAAAAGAAACCTAATGTAAGTTATTTTAAAATCTTTCGAAGTAGATGCCATGTACACAAGGATGATAGAAATGGCAAGTTTGATTAGAAAAGTGAAGAAGGAACATTTCTTGGTTATTCTTCTAGAAGTAAAGCATTTAAATGTCTGATCAAATCATCTAACAAAATAGTAGAAAGTGCAAATGTGAAAATTGATGAATTTGCAAAAAGAAATGATGAAGGAAACTCCAAACAACCAGAAGATTATGATAAATTTGTTTATGTTCAACCGACAAGTTTTACCGAGAGAACTATTAAAGGAAATGAAGAGAATATCTTGTTACTGAGTGATGAAGAAGATCATATAGAGCCTACCGAGCCTATATTAGCCAAATATGATAGAAAGAAATCATACACCAAGTCAAATTATAGGAGATAAGGAAGATCCAGTGATGACAAGGAAGAAACTGAGACAGAACACATGTTTGATATTTGAATTTGAATCGAGAATAATGAAAGAGGCATTTAACAGTGAAGATGGGAAAAATGCTATGACAGAAGAGATTGATCAAATCAAGAAAAATGACACATGGACACTGCTCCCAAGACTGAAGGAAAAAAATGTAATCGGTACAAAGTGGATTTTCAGAAACAAGTTGAATGAAAAGGGAGAGGTCATTCGAAATAAAGCAAGACTAGTTTGTAAAGGTTATGCCCAAGAAGAAGGAATTGATTATGGTGAGACTTTTGCACCTATAGAAAGACTTGAAGGAGTAAGAACATTGTTGGCATATGCTTCTTACAAGAATTTCAAGGTATATCAGATGGATGTCAAATCTTCATTTCTAAATGGAATATTAGAAGAAGAAGTTTGTATTGAACAACCTAAAGGATTTGCTGAAGACAATAATAAAGATCAAGTATGTAAATTGAACAAAGCTTTATATGGTCCGAAACAAGCACCTAGAGCATGGTATGAAAGATTGCACTCTTATTTAATCAAGATTGGTTTTATAAGAACAAGTGAAAACAACAATATTTACATGAAGAATGATGAAAATGGAATATTGATCTTAGCCATATTTGTCGATGATATTATATTTTGTGGGAATGACTCTTTATGTAAGAACTTTGGAAATGAAATGAGCAAAGAATTCTAGATGTCATTAATTGGTGAGATAAAGTATTTTATAGGTTTACAGATACTGCAAATGAAAGATGAGATTTTCATTACTCAATCCAAGTACATAAACGAAATCTTGAAGAAATTTGGAATGGAGGATTCAAAACCAGTAAGTACTCCTATGACTACCAACTATAACTTATCAAAGAATGATGAATCTGCATCTGTTGATGAGACACTTTACCGATCCATGATTGGAAAGCTACAATATGTTGTTCACAGCAGGCTAGACATAGCACATGCAGTAGGTATAGTTGCAAGATTCTCTACATATTCTAAGGAAACACACATGACAACAATCAAGAGAATTTTTAGATACTTGAAAGGCACTAAGGATTATGGCTTAGTATATCAGAAAAGAAATGATTTTGATTTAAAATTTTATACTGATGCTGATTGGGTAGGCAACATTGATGACAGAAAAAGCACAAGTGGAGGAGCTTTCTTTTTAGGAGAAATACTAGTGAGTTGGCTTAGCAAGAAACAAGGATGTCTTTCACAGTCAACATCAGAAGCTGAATACATTGTTGCAGCATTGAATTGTACCAACATAGCATTGATCAAACAACTATTGGAAGGTATAAATGAGAAAGTTACTGAGCCAGTAACTATATTTTGTGACAATACTAGTGCCACTAACATTTCAAAGAATCCTATTATGCACTCTAAGACAAAGCACATCTCTATCAAATATCATTATCTTAGAGAAGAAGCTCAAGAGAAGAAAGTGGTGTTGGAGTATGTTAGCACAAAGGAACAAATAGTAGATATCTTAACCGAGCCACTGCCAAGGGACACTTTTGAGTATCTTAGAAGTAAGTTAGTGGTCCTACCCCTATCTTCTACTCACTAACCAAGTTTGGTGAAAGCATCAATTCAATGACTCTACCGAATATCTTTTTAGGAGTTGATGCTGATTTACACACTTTATGAGGTTTACTAAAGGTGTACAGGAAATAATACAAGGAACAGGAATTGAAGACATAAATGCTCTGACCGAGACTAAGTTGACACATAACAGCAGGAAATCACTTCATACAGGAAGAAATTATATTTTAGTTCTTTATTTTTTGGCATTGTTGTCAAAGGGGGAGAAGACTGGAGAATATTGAAGAAAAGAAAGACTGAGAAGAAGAGGGAAAGACTAATGTATGGGGGAGAATTCTGATGACAGAAGGAGAGCATTTCAGCATTTCAGAATCTCACAGCAATCCGAATCAATTAGGTCAAATAAATTGGTTTTGCCATCAATGCCAAAGGGGGAGATTGTTGGCATTTGGCATTATAATAGACAAGGAGAGATTGTTGGCATTTCAATAAGGATATTGAGAAGGTTGTTGATGATTATGGATATAACTAATTAAGGATGTTTACTGTATTGATATTATTATTTTGTCATTGATGTCAAGAAATTGATTTTCTAATTCAGTATGATGTTGCCATATCTTGAGAAGTATGATTTCATGAGTATAAAGATGTCGGTAAAAGACACAGAAAGAATATGATGAATAAGGGGAGAAATAAGTTATTCAATGGGCAATTATTACCAAGTTAGACAATGATGAGATCATGATGATTAGATTGTTTTGATATCCTATATATGTTATTAATTGAAAGGTTAATACTATACTATGTTACTGAGCAAAGAACCTACTCAGTAAACCCTAAGGAACCTAGTCGGTAAACCCTAAGGTTATCGCTATCGGTTAATGAAGGAAGAATGTCTACCGAGTGAAGTTTAGTATTTACCGAGTTGCAACCGAGTAATAACAGAATGCATTAAATGATTACATGCTTTATTTAATGAAGGAAGCTAATGAGATGGCTATGATTAAATGGTTGGCATGTCGTGAATGAAGTTTGTTAAAGAATCTATGGCAAAGGAAAATCGATAGGAAGATCTATAGCTTAGATTGAACCACAATACCCTAGCAGAAGTTCCAAGAAATATATGCAAGTTCCAAGATGGGGTAAAACATTTTCAGAATGAAGTATACATTGAACCTAGAAAAAGTTTGAAGATCTGATGGCTATGATTGATCATAGGAAATGTGATCAAAGAGATTAAGCGGTTGGCTAATTGTTTATAAATAGGAAATTGTTGATAAACAATGTAAGCAGGCAAGTGTATGCACAAGGATGCTACATAGTGATTACCGAGCACAAAAGCTTGAAGACCTATTTTGAATAACAGAGTATAGAGCCTAGTAGATGGACAAGATTAGTTCTATGTCTATATTGTATTGAGCAAATCAGAATCTTCTTTAGCATTTTAGATGTGAAGTTGCAGATAGATTTTTATTACTATTATTTAGTGAAGTGACAGAAAATCTCTTAACCAAGTGGACTTAACAGTCTTATTTGTAAAACCCTCTAGCAAGGTGACATTCTGATTGAGTGTTTGAAATCCTTTAACAAGGTCACTTCTAACAAAGTGAAGATCCTAACAGATATGAGGGAAATCCCTTAACCAGGTCACATCTAGCAATGTGTTTGTAATATTTAATAGGATTTTCTTTTAATCGAGCATACTCTAGAAGAGTATATTTCTTAGTGGGTCTGAAATCCCACAGTGGTTTTTCCCTATTTGGGTTTCCATGTTAAATCTGGTGTTATGAGTGTTATGATGTTTATATGCTTTTGAGTTTGCATGTTTAGCAGTTTTGGTTATATTACTGAAGTATATGTTACTGAGCTTAAATCTATTGTTTTTATGGAAGATTAAGTTTGTATGATTCATCCCCCTCTCTCATCTTGTTGGCTATTGGATCTGTACTGACATTAAGTATCAGAACTATCAATAACAACATTATATGCTACAGTAGATCCTTTTCAGTTCCTCTACTCTGCAATCACACTCTGTAGTTTTCTCTCACTAGTCGGGCAAGTATCTCATCACTCAGATACACACACAACATTTTCCAACAACTTACAATAACAAACATCATTGACCTTATAGGCAATAATTAGGTCGGTAGTATAAACCTTAAACCGTAAGCATTTTAGGTTTTCAATACAAGTAGTCCAATCCTGACTTTCCAAACATTTTGCATAGAGCAATACAAATTCAAATAGATCACAAGACAATCGGCATCATCCATTCTTCACCATAAATAGAAATCAGTAACTCATCACACTTTCTTCTCATACCGCTAAGAAGAATGTTCATTCCCGAGGTAGACATTTAATGCAATCGATCTTCACGTGCAAGATCCTCAAGGAAATCCTTCATGTACACAAAGATGATGTGGCATCACGATCTCATCTTCATCTCTTAACTAACTCATCATAGTATAGCAAGATTTCCAAACCAGAAACCCTAGAGCTGAGACTACCAACTGGTAGTCACACTCAGTGAAACCCGGACACTAGTTCACTACATGTCTTGATACTGGTTCACCAACTTCTTCCAACCTGCATACCAGTTCACTTGCACTTATTTACATAAATGACAACATACATTATCATTATATCAACATGTAAACATCATAGACCAGTGTACTCTACATCATCAGATATCTTCTCCCCACACATCAAATATCTTCTCCCCCTTTGATAACAATGTCAAAGTGGAGGTACAAGCTTCCATTCTCCACTATGTTGCTCCCCCTATGGAGTAGCATCCTTCAATAGATCAATCTTGAAAGATTTGACACTGTAATACCTCACTGATGTGGAGCACACAACTTTAGTTGACTTCATGAAGGGGTGAAACCCCTAATTCACCTCTCAAATAGTTACATGTAGTCTTTGGTAAGGGCTTAGTGAATATATTTGCTAGATGCTCCTTACTAGAAACATGTTCTAGTACAACTTCCTTATTCTAAAACTTCTCTCTCAAGAAATGATACTTGAGCTCAATGTGCTTAGTTCTAGCATGCAATATCAGATTCTTGGAAATAGTGATTACATTAGTATTGTCACAAAATATACTCACTAGTTCAGATATAGGTACTTTGAAACCTTCTGATACATGTTTCATCCAAATTGCTTGAGTGCGGTTCATAAATGCTGCCACATATTCTACTTTAGCTATAGACTGAGAATTACAACTCTTCTTCTTGCTTGTCCAAGAGACTAGTCTTCCACCAAGAAAGAATGCTCCACCGATTGTGCTCTTTCAGTCATCTACGTTACCTACCCAATCGGCATCAGTATATACTTTGAGATTAAAGTCACCATTATATGGATACCACAATCCATAGTCAATTGTTCATTTTAGATATCTAAAAATCCACTTGATAGCTAACAAGTGGGATTCACTTGGACTTTTTTGAAAATGAGCTACTATGCCCACTGCATGAGCAATATCTAGTCTGTTGTGCAACACATAGTGCAACTTACTGATCATTGACCGGTACTCCTTCTCATTCACCAACCCTGAATCATCTTCCTTAGTCAGTTTGCAGCCGGTCACCATTGGTGTATCAACCGGTTTGCTCTCCTCCATGCCAAAGGTCTTCAATACCTCTTTGACATACTTGGACTCAGTAATAAAGATACCCTCTTTCATTTGCTGAATCTGTAAACCAATGAACAACTTTATCTCTCCAATCAGAGAAATCTCAAACCCTTTCTTCATTACATCTACAAAATCATGACTCATTTTATCATCTCCTCCAAAGATTATGTCATCTACAAATACTTCATAGATCCGAATCTGATCACCTTCATATTTTAGGTAGATGTTGCTATCCTCACTTGTTCTCTGAAATCCAATCTTCACAAGATGAGAGTGTAACAAGTTATACCATTCCCTTGGTGCTTTCTTCAATCCATACAGGGCTTTGTGTAATCTACACACCATGTTACTATCTTCTGATAGGGAAAACCCATCTGGTTTCTCAATATAGACTTCCTCTTCAAGGATTCCATTCAAGACCACAGACTTCACATCCATCTGATAAACCTTAAATCCCTTGAATGTTGCAAATGCAAGTAGCATTCAGACACCTTCAAGTCTAGCCATAGGAGAAAAGGTTTCTCCATAGTCTTCTCCCTCTTCCTGAGCATATCCTTTGCATACAAGTCTTGCCTTGTTCCTCACAACTATGCCTTTTTCATTTAGCTTATTCCTGAAGACCCATTTGGTACCTATGACATTCTTGTGTTCTAGTTTAGGTACCAAGGACTATGTTGCATTCTTTTCTATTTGGTCTAGCTCCTCTTCCATTGCCTTAATCTAGTCTTCATTTGTAAGTGCTTCTCTGGAAGTCTTGGGCTCCAATTTAGAAATCATGCAAGAGTTTTCTTTCACCTTTCTTCTTGTGAGTATCCCTGCATCTTTATCTCCTATGATTTGCTTTGGATCATGATGTAGTTTCACATACCTAGGAATGACTCTAGCTGGTTGTGCGAGTTTTTCCTCTTCTTCTTCATTTAGCTCTTCTTCTTCACATACTACAGCTTCTACTGGTACAGGAACACTGAGATCTATGGTTGTTTCTTTCTTAACCAGTTCCCAGAAGGCTATACCTGGTTCATTTTCCTCTTCCTCATTGCAGGTTTCCTCAAGTTCCTCAGGGGATTCATCAACCCTGACGTTGATACTCTCAATAATTATTTGTGTTTTATTGTTGTAGAACTTGAGAGCTTTGCTCTAGGTGGAATATCCCAAAAATATTCCTTCATCACATTTAGCATCAAACTTGCTTAGATGCTCACCTCTCTTGATATAACACTTACAACCAAACACTTTAAAATAACTCACAGTGGGAGTTTTCCTGGTCCAATACTCATAAGGGGTTTTAACTCTACCTTTCTTGATGAGTACCTAGTTCATAGTATAGACTACAGTGCTCAATGCTTCTCTCCAAAAAGTGTGAGCAACCTTTCCTTGGATCAACATTGTTCTAGCCACTTCAACTATAGTCTTGTTATTCCTTTCTGCTATGCCATTCTATTGTGGTGTCCTAGGGGTAGACAACTACCTCTTGATACCGCTATCTTCATAGTACTTGTTGAATTCATCAGAAGTAAATTCACATCCTTGTTCAGTTCTTAGGCATTTAATCTTTTGACCACTTACCTTCTCTACTAATGCTCTAAAGGCTTTGAACTTTCCAAATGCCTCAGAATGTGACCCACATAATTCTTGAGCAGTCATCAGTAAGAATCATAAAATACTTATCTCCCTGAATACTTCTAGTTTTCATAGGACCACACAAATCAGTATGCACAAGATCAAGTAAGTTTCTTCTAAAAAAGATTTACCTTTGAATGTCAAGGGAGACATCTTCCCAAGTTGACATTCTCTACACAAAGAATTCTTCGGTTTGTTCAGGAAAGGTAATCCTCTTACTACCTTGATCTTACTAGCCTTAACAATATTATCAAAGTTCATATGACAAAGTCTCCTATGCCATATACAACTGTCAACACTCTTTTCCATCAGACACCAACTTATCTTGGCATTCAACTGAAACAAGTTACCTCTAGTCTTCTTATCGGTGGCAATAAGTTCACCACTCTTTCCAATTATACTACAGACTCCACCTTCTACCTAGTAGACATCATCCGCACTGATCCTTCCATTTAGTGAGATGGATCCTTTTCCTTTTACCAAGCATGGTGCATCATTGCCAAATTTGAAAACACATCCATCATATTCTTCTAGAGACAAAAAAAATTTCTGATCACCAATCATGTGATGAGAACAACCACTATCAAGTATCCACTCATTAGAGTTATCAATGTGTGAGACAAGTTCTTTATTGTCAGAAACTTCTTCCTTTATAACTACAAACACTATGTCCTCATTCTCTTCATCCTTAGATTTTTCATCAATAACACCTTCATCCACTGCAACAAGACAATTTCTTCTATTTCCTCCTTTATAATTTCTAAACCTTTTCGGTTTATCTTTATTCTCATTGTTAGGACAGTTAACATCTATATGTCCTATCTTATTGTAGGAAAAAAAATTTAAAGGAAACTTACCTTTGTATTTTCCAGTACCTTTTGGAAGTCTCTTGGAAAGAAAAGCTTCAAACTCCATCAGAATCTCTTCATCATCCATACCTATGCTTTGCATGGATTCATAACTGGTACTTGCTTCCTTTCCTTTTCTGGTTGGTGCAATAGATTCTCTAAAAGCTGGCTTAGTCTTCTGAACACTGCCATCATAACTATTCAACTCATATGCAATTAACTTTGCAATGATAGAGTCTAAGGATATCTTGGTTTTGTCAATAGACCTTAGTTCCTGAATAGAAGCAACTCTAATTTCATAGACTGGTAACAATGATCTCAAGACTTTACTGACAATAGTGGCATCCTCAATTGTTCCACCAATGCTCTTGATATCTCCAACAATAGTCTTGATTCTTATGCCATATTGCTGAATGGTCTCACCTTCAACCATCCTCATGTCTTCAAATTTTCCTCTAAGGCTCTCTTCCTTATCTTTCTTTATGTGCTCATAACCGCCATAAATAGTTTTCAATGTGTCCCATACATCTTTAGGAGTGTCCTTATCTTGTACATCAATGAAGTCAATATCAGAAAAAACTGCTAATAAGGGCTTCCATGACTTTCCCATTTTCTTAAATTTATCTTTTCTGATCATCGGTTAAAGTGCCAGTGGGAATTACATAGACATTCTCAACATAGGTCCAGTGTTGAGCACCCAAATTCTTGATATAAATTTTCATTCAGTCCTTCCATATTTTGAAGTTATCTCTATTGAACTTAGGACCTTCCCTCTTCATCATTACGGTAGGATCTTTTACCTCAAGCAATTAAGCTTATATCACCAAGGACCTGTAGTAGCTCTGATAGCAATTGATGAATAATGATGAACAACAAATGCCCTAAACGGTACTGAGAGGGGGGGTGAATTAGTACAAAACAAAACTTTCCAACAACTTATCAAGCTAAAACAACACTAACTGGTTGTCTTCATCATTGAACTTAACCATGGCAATACCAGTTAAACACAATAAGACTTTGGACAGCATAGACCGGTAAGTCCGAACACTTCAAATACATTTAATACTTCATAACTACTTCACCCATAAACATATGCATGTGATGTGTCAACAATACGATAATCATTAGCTCTGCATGTATAATCACTTAAACAAAGAATACTTAATCATCACATGAAAAATGCACAACTCATGACACATATATTTTGCATGTGGAAACCCAAATGCGAAAAACCACAGTGGGGGTGAATACCCACAACCTTGTTTTTGAACTCTTTTGAAGCTTGCTCTGTTAGGAGCCTAGTCTAGTTAAAGACTTTACAATAAGGTTATGTTAGGAACTGATCCTGTTAAAGATCACCTGGTTAAGGGATGCTATATACCCTATTAAAGGTTACCTTGCTAGAGGATTTAAAGAGCTCAATGAACTTGAGTCACCTGGTTAGAGGATTTACAGTAAGCCTATTAAAGCTACTCGACAAAGGGATTTTCCTTTTGTTGAAATGGTTAGAAGACAACAAGTAAAGCTTTGATCTGATAACAACACTATATGCTAAGGCAGATCCATTTCAGTTCCTCTACTCTGCAATCACACTCTGTAGTTTTCTCTCACTGGTATGACAAGTATCTCATCATGCAGATACACACATAATATTTGCTAACAACTTACAATAACAAACATCATCGACCTTATAGACAACAATTAGGTTGGTAGCATAAACCCTAAACCCTAAGCATTTTAGGTTTTCAATACAAGTGATCCAATCCTAACCGTCCAAACATTTTGCATAGAGCAATACAATTTCAAATAGATCACAAGACAATCTGCATCATCCATTCTTCATAGGACATAGAAATCAATAACTCATCATGCTTTCTTCTCATACCGCTAAGAACAATGTTCATTCCTGAGGTAGACATTTAATGCAATCGATCTTCACATGCAAGATCCTCAAGGAAATCCTTCACGTGCACAAAGTTGATGTGGCATGATGATCTCATCTTCATCTCTTAGCTAACTCATCACAAAATAGCAATATTGCCAAACCGAAAACCCTAGAGCTAAGACTACCAACCGGTAGTCACACCCAGTGAAACCCCGACACTAGTTCACTGCATCTCTTCATACCAGTTCACCAACTTCTTCCAACCTGCATACCGGTCCACTTACACTTATTGACATCAATGACAACATACAATATCATTATATCAACATGTTAGTTCATCATATGCCAACATGGTCACCTCCACCTACAAGTTTGACAAAGATCTTGTCTTCTCCGAATGCTATCTCAAATTCTCTTTAATAGGTGAATTCTTGTACTCATGATGAGAAAGATATAATCCTATCCAAAATTTATCATTTATTTGTTGAATATTTCCGTGATCATGAAAACAACATTGAGGACACATGTCTTCTATCCGATATTGTCTCACATCAATTTGTGTCTTCTTTTGGTTTGGATTGATCTTGTTCTCTCATAGCCACTCCATGCTACTATCTTGACACATCTTGATTCACATCCAAATAAATCTCAAACTTTAATGGTCAATGTTCTTGAGTCTTGTATGGAAAAGATACAATTCAACATCAAATTGGAGAAACATGAGTATTTTTTTGAACCATTCATATTGATTCCTTCATACATTTCAGTTTAGTGGGAATTCAGTAGTTTGACAGCTCGATGTTTCTATCTTCCAAAAGGAAGAGGCATTATTTGTTGCAAAGGAACCTACTTAAGCATTTTTCATGCTATATTTTGTATTGACATTCTTTCTCCTCTTTATGGAGGCACAAATGGACCCTATCTTTTTGTTTTCACTTTCTTCAAGACCTTCTTGAGGTGGTAGACATTGTAGCATAGTAACTACCCTGTAGAGTTAGGGTAAGTTTTGTGAACAGGTTTTGTTCCCATTGGGTTTTCCCTCTTTCGTCTTTTCTTATTTCTTTTCTTTCATTACACTTAGTCTCATAAGTTAGAATTAAGTGGGGTGATAACGCATAACTCCAATCTTCACTGTTACTTACAAACAACTTATGTTTTCATGCTTTTATGTAAGGATAAAAAAGGTGAACACAAAATTAATCTTTTTATCTCTGCCTCTTTCATTGAAAATTTTGTTTTATGTAGTTTTTCTTCTTTGTTTCCTATGTTGTTAAAGAGATGGTTTTTTTGTATAAATCTGCATTTTGCAGTTGTTAATGATAGATTAGAATTTAATTTTCGTTCATTCAACTGCTCTTTCTTCTCTATATTAAATTTGTAAGTTTGTCTTGTAGTTGGATCCTTGTGAAGGGTAAGATATAAAATTTTACACAAATAGTATCTCACTTCTCATCCATATCATTCCTCTCTATTGAATTGACACATTAACATATCTGAATGTTACCAAATTTTGCAAGGTAAGAAGGTGTTACTATTAAGGGCATCATTATTTTTAATAATCTTATTGGAGATTTTTCCAATTGGAAAGATTAATATTTGTCAAGCGAAAAATCACGATCGAACCCTAGTTGCTCTCCCCTCTTCCAACTCCGAGGAGAGAGAAGGGAGGTTCGCTAGGGTTGATGGTTTTCACTTAGGGGAGAGACTTTACATTCAAAAGAGGGGTTGAAACCCACAAGATCCAATCCCACGCAATGCAAGATTGGATGCTAAATGTGTTTCAAGGGTTAAGAAAGCAAGGCTACCCTCTTTTGTAAAGAATGTTGATAGAAGAATTAAGCTAAGGATGCATAGAAAGTGATAAAGATTCACTTATAAACTGAGATAGGAATACAGTATGAAGCTGCGGACCTGGAATTAGCAGTAAAATGTCGATACGGCACTGTCCTACAAATTTGAGCAAAAGTTGTCGGGACGATGGCGCCCGGCGCCACGATCCTCCGAAAAATCCACGAAACGAAGGGGGATCTGTTCGTCTCTGCACAAGGATTCCAGATCTTCAATTTCAGCCGCATACCTGCAACCTACACATAGAAAAGCGAAGACGATTGGGGGGTTAGGGATTAGGGGTTTGCCTTTAGGTCAAACCCCGGTTTTGGAATTAACCAAGAAATGAGAAAGTGCTGTAAATGTAAATGACTGTAAAATAAGTACTAATACCTTGTTCTAAGGATGTTTGTATCCTTATGTGCAAAGGTATAGATGTTGTATGTTGTATGTTGTAGCATGTAGTATGTGATCTCCTCTTCAATGGTTGAATCCTTGTCTTGAATGCAACACTTAGCCTTGAATGGAGACTTGAAATGATCAATTGCTTGAAGGAATGCTTGAATGCTTGAATGCTTGAGTATAATTTCCACGCTTTTTCCATCATGTCGAATGAAAGAGGAAAATGTAGTTTATATACTTGTCATTTAGGGCTGATAGACTGATTTTCCCGACCTTAGGCCGACCAGGAAAGTTAATTTCCAAATTGCAAACAAAAAGACCCGAGACCCCTTAGGAGACCGGGCCCAAAATAGGACCCAGGGACCAGGGCGCTGGGTGCCCTGGTCCTGAAGGACCATGGCACTGGGCGCTCTGGTCCCACCTCCCGGGACAGCAGGGTGCAAGGAGGTTCAGGCCAGGGTGCTTGAAAAATGCAGTTTTCAGTGTCGTGAGCAAGTTTCGGGGTCTCCATTCAGGTTGCGTGTTGCGTAGCCATCGTGAAGACCGAAATGTAGTCGAAATTGCAAGTGTCACAATTTTAGGATGCTACATTTAGCCCCCACTTTAGCGGGAGTATGTATGCTCATACTTCCGGTAAAGTACAAGGAAACAATATTGAAAGACTTTCACCATGTCAAGGAGGCAAGATACACCAAGCCCCCAGTGGACTAAGGATCTTACGACTTCGATTGACAAAGTAAAAGGGAAGATCATGAGGAAGAACCATGACTATCAGTAGTAAGGTTCCCTCACTATGAGTCATGCAAGAAAGATATCAAAAATTTTCAAGGCAAGGTTAAATTTGCCAAGAAATTTTCAAGTATCTTGAAAAGATATGGACAGGATGTATGCCCCCCTACGTTAAAGCAATCGCACACGCCTCACCGGGGGTGATTGTTTTAACGTAGTGATACACATAAGAAACGAGAAAGGAAAGGAGCACGTTATCACAAGGATTTAGCCCCCAAGTGTGAGATAAACCCAAGGATAATATACACAAAACACAAAGCACGAGGTGACTTCGCTTTCCTTGGGGTTAGTATGCTGTATGATAATTCATGTATATATATCATATGTATGTATGCATAATTGTTCTTCATTCCCCAATCAAGGAAGGTCACCTAGAAGAAGGGAACACATGTGTCTTTTGAGTCAACATGAGAGAGATCGAGAGATCTCAATACTTTGCATCATCCTCAAGTAAACAACACTAAGGACAACAAATAGAAGAATGAGAATAACATATAGAAGAAGTAACAAAAGAGAGGGGGAGAGAATCTGCTATGCTAATGAAACTAGTCTAGCACATCATCTACCCCCCGATCTTGCTGATCAATGTTTCGGGAAGGCAAGGAACACGCTAGAGGAGGAACATCCAACACAGCAGATGGAGCTATCACAAGATCCAAACACGGGCTATGTTCATGTTCTGAGCCACGTTGTTCTTGTCTAGGAGCTAGGATAAGTGCTTTAGAAAATTCATTAGATAAATGGTTATCAATATCAACAAGTTCATATTCACTATCAGAAGCAAGAGGAGTAACATTTTCATCATGCATAACATTTTCATCTATATCGTCATCAAGATTTATAAAAATAGGATCTTTAACTCGCACAGGATCAAGACCATCATGCATCTTATGTTTAGGAGATTTAGGCTCAATGTCCGGCGGAGGAGAAAATGGAATAATGCTTGTTGAAGGTGTTTTTGGAGATTGCAAAGTTCGAGAAGCAGCTGCTCGAGCTCTAAGACGACGCTTTCATCGGCGTTCACATGCAGAACGATTTCATCTAGTCTTAGTAGGAAGTTGAGAAGAGAGAGGAGGAGGAATGTTCTCATCCTTAGCACTTGGGTGTTTAGGTTGTGGTCTCTTAGGCTAGACAATAAGAGAAGAAGAAGGTCTCTTCTCTCTATAAAAGGATGGAGGAGGAACTGCTCCATATAAAGGAGGAATTTTTGGTTTAGGAAGGAGACCAAGTCCATCATGATGAGGAGGGATAGGTCTACTTTTAGAAGGTTTATTAGGCATAGACATAGTGACATCCATAGGGATGGGTTGGGAATCTTCTTGAGGAAAGACATTAGTTTTATCTTTCAAAGGAAGAACTTCCTTCTCAAGAATGATAGGAATATCAAGTTTAGGTGTTCTAGGTTCACTTAGAGATAGGATCATATTTGTTTTCCACTTTTGATAAGATTTGAAAAGATGATCACTTCGCGGAGGAAGAGATTGGAATTGTTTAGGCCAAAAGTAATCAAGAGGAATGCTAGAAGTTCTTTCAGCTGGTTTAAAGAGACTATGATTGACAGTAACAACTTCACCATTATGGGGAAATTTCAAACACTTATGAATAGGAGAAGCAATAGCTTTCATGGAAGATAGCCAAGGATAGCCAAGCTTCACATGAAATTGTTTGAAAGATGGAATAATAGCAAAGTTCACATCAAGAGATTTGTTATGGACCTCAATAGGCAATGTAATAGAACCAATTGCAGGAGAAGAAAATGCATCAAATAATTTCACAATCACATCTATTTTGTCATATATCACTTGATTCAATTGCAAAGTAAAAAGAAATTCTTCAGTAATAACATTAATCATGCACGAAGGATCAATAAGCACTCCACGGCAAGGTGTATTCTTAACTTTTGCAACTATGTATAAAGGACCATCAGGTGCCCTAATGGTTTCACTGGAATCAAATGTGATGGAAGGTTCTTTAGGGATTTCTTGCTGCTCTACAAAGTTAATCACATTCGGAGTCATAGACACAAGACCATCAGATCAGAGAGAGGAATCATTAGCCTCAATTGCATTAGAGGTATGAGAAGGTAATGGATCAGTAAAAATCTGAAAATTTTGGTTAGGAGGAGCTACAAATGTGTTGCCTTTATCATTCACTCCAGAAATAGAGATAGTATTATTATCAATCAAATCTTGAATTTTACCCTTTAAAGAAAAACATTTTTCAGTATCATGCCCAGGCTGACGATGAAATTGACAAAAAGATTTGTTATCAAAATAAGGTGAAGTAATCTTTGCAGGATCAATTTGTCTTATAGGAGGAAGAGTAAGCACATTTTGTTCCAATAACTTATTCATAATACTATGCAATGATTCATTCAAAGGAGTATACTTTCTTTCTTTCTTGAAAAATTTAGAAATAGGAGGCACACCTGATGCTGCATTCACATTGTTGTTGATGATGTTTTCATTGAATTTGATGGAATCTCTATTCGGTTTAAACTTCCCAAATGGTTGTTGACTGCTATCACCCTTATCACTCGGAGCCATAGGATGTGATTGTTCCATTTGACTCACAGTCAGTTGATAATTGTGAAGAGTTGCACACAACTATTGGAAAGAAGTAAACTCAGAAAACAGAAGTTTGTCTCGAATATCTTTTTGTAAATTAGAAATAAAGATTCTTTGAATATCATTGTCAGGCACTGGAAAAGAAATTTGAGCATACAAATGCTTATATCTACCAATGAAATCAGTCACTTTTTCTTTAACACCTTGTTTACAATGCATTAAATCAATCAAAGTAACTTTAGGACTTATATTGTTTTGAAATTGTTGAATGAAAGCATTTGCAAGTTGTTCGAAAGAAGTAATAGAATAGGAAGGCAACGAGCAATACCATTGTAGGGCTTTGTCTCTTAATGTTCTAGTAAACAGTTTTGCAAGCAACCTTTGGTCATAAGCAAAATCGGTACATATTGTTTGAAATGTCTTAACATGTGTTAGAGGATCAGCCTTACCATTATAAAGCTCCAAATGCGGGATTTCAACATGTTTAGGAGGGATAGCTCGAACAATGTCAAGAGAAAGTGGACTCGCAACATCAAATGCGGGCACACTAAACTTAGATTGATTCATAGAGGCAATTTGTTGCTGTAAAGAAGAGACAGTTTGTGCAAGATTGTTAATGGTCGCTTCAGTCGAAGAATTCATATTAGATGTGTTAGATTGAGATGGAGGTGTTATGTTATTGAAAGAAGGTAAAGAGTAAGGTGGTGGGACTCTATGATAATTAGTCATAGGAGATGATTGGACAGGAGGAATACTACAAGGAGGGATGGAATGGTTAAATGAATTGCCCCCTTGCGTCATGTTCATTTGTGGTGATATAATAGGCACACTCATTGAAGGAATGAATGAAGAAGTCGGATTAAATGAAGGAAGAGGATTAATTGAAGAAGAGGGATTTCCCCCATGACTGGTGATCATAGGAGGAATGTCTTGTGTAGAAGTAGCCATTATGTTTGATGTAAAGGTAGGTATTCTAGCAATAGGAGTTATCAAAGGAATAGAATGATTGACTTGAGTAGGAGGTTGTGTATAACCTAAAGATTCGGCACAACTCTTCATAGGCATCACATTTGAATCCACAATGTGTGCAATAACACGCAAAATATCAATTCCATTCTTATCACTTTGAAGCATACGTTTTAGACCCTCAATTAAAGGAAGAGCTTGACTATCAGGGTATTCTTGAGACATCCATTGTCGAAAATCGTCAAATTGGTTATCCAATTTCAAAAGTTGTTCTTCAGAAACCTCATGGAGAGCTTCTTCATCATTAAGAGGATTAGAGGAATTACCCATGTCCTCGTTAAAAAGGCTATTCAAATTAGGTTCCATCTCCTCAGTAGTTAAACCTCGAAAAGACTTAATTCTACAGCTTCGTCTAACAGGAATAGTGTAAGTAGGGCTTATTGTTGTAAAACTCATGCACTAGAGAAGGAGAGAAAGTTTTGAATTTAGAGGTAGCAATTTTCAGTAAAATCAGCCAATCTTCTGGATTTAAGCTGTTAAATGCAATCACAACAGTCTCCCAAAATTTCAAAAAAAATGTCCGGGACCGTGGCGCCCGGAGTGCAACATGGTCCTTGCAACTTTTTTCGAAATTTGCAGGGATGAAAGGTATGATGATTTTAGAGCTAATCTGAGAAAATTGAGTGATTTTATGATCTGTAGATAGGCCAAATTAAAGTTGCAATCTTGAAATTGAACCCTACCCAGATTGTCGAAAAAATGCAAAATTTGAATTTTGAAAAAGAGAGGGAAACTGAAATTTTGAATTTTATGACAAATTTTGAAATTTGAAAATTGACTCAATTTCACGCAAAATTCAATTTTGAAAGCGGAAATTAAAGTTGTTGTAATTAAGCATTTAATTTCAAAAGTCACAAAATGCAAGAATTTGAATAAAGCACTGGAATTTCGAATGAATGTTAACACACATTTCAGATTTAGGACAGTAAGAACACAATTTTGACAGAAAATTTCAGTTTCAATGATTTTTGAATGTTTAGAAGCCTTAATCCAAGCAATCACAAGACCAACTTTGACTGTAATTTTGAAGGTGTTGTAATTGATAAAATCAGCCAAAATTCTGGATTTTAGCAGGAAAACACAGTAAGATCTCACTCCCAAAATTTCGGAAAAAATGTCGGGGACGATGGCGCTCGGCGCCACGGTCCTCGCAAGTTTTTTCCAAATTTTCAGGGATGAAAGATATTGTGATTTTATTGCGGAATCCAAAGTTACAGCTGATTTGGAGATGTTTTGATCAGTGAAATTGTCGGACAAAGGTTGAATCAAGAGGGTTTCAAAAATTAGGGTTTTGACACTTAACCACTTAATTTTCAGAATTAAAGCACAAATATGAATTGATAATTTTTAATAGAAGGGCAGATCTGAAACAAGCATTAACATTTAGACATTTCACAAGTTCAATTACTAAAAAGAAAATTTAGGGTTTTTATGCAATCACCTCTAAAATTTTGCAAAAGATCAAACATGGAAATGTAATCAATTTTTTCAGATCTAAGCATGAAAAATCAGAAAGGATGTTCATGTCGGGTTCACCAAAATGTAAAGTGGAAAATCGCGATCGAACCCTAGTTGCTCTCCCCTCTTCCAACTCCGAGGAGAGAGAAGGGAGGTTCGCTAGGGTTGATGGTTTTCACTTAGGGGAGAGACTTTACATTCAAAAGAGGGGTTGAAACCCACAAGATCCATTCCCACGCAATGCAAGATTGGATGCTAAATGTGTTTCAAGGGTTAAGAAAGCAAGGCTACCCTCTTTTGTAAAGAATGTTGATAGAAGAATTAAGCTAAGCATGCATAGAAAGTGATAAAGATTCGCTTATAAACTAAGATAGGAATACAGTATGAAGCTGTGGACCTGGAATTAGCAGTAAAATGTTGATACGGCGCTGTCCTACAAATTTGAGCAAAAGTTGTCGGGACGATGGCGCCTGACGCCACGGTCCTCCGAAAAATCCGCGAAACGAAGGAGGATCTGTTCGTCTCTGCACAAGGATTCCAGATCTTCAATATCAGCCGCGTACCTGCAACCTACACACAGAAAAGTGAAGACGATCGGGGGGTTAGGGATTAGGGGTTTGCCTTTAGGTCAAACCCTGGTTTTGGAATTAACCAAGAAATGAGCAAGTGCTGTAAATGTAAATGACTATAAAATAAGTACTAATACCTTGTTCTAAGGATGTTTGTATCCTTATGTGTGAAGGTATAGATGTTGTATGTTGTATGTTGTAGCATGTAGTATGTGATCTCCTCTTCAATGGTTGAATCCTTGTCTTGAATGCAACACTTAGCCTTGAATGGAGACTTGAAATGATCAATTGCTTGAAGGAATGCTTGAATGCTTGAATGCTTGAGTATAATTTCCACGCTTTTTCCATCATGTCGAATGAAAGAGGAAAATGTAGTTTATATACTTGTCATTTAGGGCTGATAGACTGATTTTCCCGACCTTAGGCTGACCAGGAAAGTTAATTTCCAAATTGCAAACAAAAAAACCCGAGACCCCTTAGGAGACCGGGCCCAAAATAGGACCCAAGGACCAGGGCACTGGGCGCCATGGTCCTGGGGACCAAGGCGCTGGGCGCCCTGGTCCTGAAGGACTAGGGCGCTGGGCACTCTGGTCCCACCTCCCGGGATAGTAGGGTGCAAGGAGGTTCAAGCCAGGGTGCTTGAAAAATGTAGTTTTCAGTGTCGTGAGCAAGTTTCGGGGTCTCCATTCAGGTTGCGTGTTGTGTCACCATCGTGAAGACCGAAATGCAGTCGAAATTGCAAGTGTCACAATTTTAGGATGCTACAATATTGAAGATCCTTGTTGCTAATTGTAAATAGAGAAAGTAGAGATAGTGTGAGGCAATAGGTGTGAAAGAGTGCATAATAGAGAAACTTTGTGCACCTATGTCGCCTTGAAAAGGAACTACAACTACACTAGATTTATGTTTTTACATAAAGAAAAGAGGGTGCAAAAATTAAATTGGAGCATCGACATAAGGTGTGGAATTTATGTGTGTATATTTTTATTTTGTTCAAGTTATCTTTGAGGTGCTAGAAAACAGGGTGCTACAATTTCAAAATTGTGTTGAATCATTACATTTCTAATGAGTTTTGGATACAGTTTATGTCATGGTATTTCATCTTACGAGCATGGAGAGTTAAGAGTTTCAAATAATTATTGATGGTCGAAGGTCTTAGAATCAGAGACTTTGTCTCTCCTGGAAGAGGAAGCATATGTTATCACAAGTGACATTGGAAGATGTCTGTATATCATAATATGTGTGTGAATCAATTAAATATGTCAACAGGTGCAACTTGAGTGTCTCGAGTTAAATGAACTATGAAGAAACACCCTTTGAGGTTGAGCTTGAGCATGCTATTTATAAGACAAAAAAATTATATGATCAATTATATGAACTTCAATGAATTATATATGGGCCTTCAAAGCATTGAGTTTTATTCTAGAAGATGAGATAAGGATGAATTCAAATGTGGATATTTTTATAGAAAATGTGGTTTATGTTCACTAACATCCTAATGTTATGTATGGTAAGTGCATTCATGTTATTTCCATTGATGATATCATTAAGAGCATTACTAGGAATTTATTTGGAGTTTATTTAGAAACTTATTTGTTGTAATCTTATCATCTAAAGAGAAAAGAGGATCTTTTCTTTCTAAGAAGTGAAATTCATAGAATGTAGTTTAATGCAATTCCGATAGACTTTAGAGAATATTATGTTGTTTCAATATTTAATGATATTATCTATGAGGATCCACCAAACTATATTTATAATTCTGCTTACGAAGCTTGTGGTACTTCTTCCAGTGTTATTTTTGGAGGATAAATACTAACAAGGTTAATTTGGAGGCTGGTTGTATTGGAGGATGGAGGAATTTCCATCATATCAAGCTAGCTTCTTACTTTAAGATGATGCTCTACATAAAAAACATTTTCAAAATTTTTGGTTTATGCTTTCCTTTTTACCTTCTTTGTTGTGTTGGCCATTTGGTAGAATTGATTATGTGTTGCATTCATGTTTTATCATTAATGTCAACACTATTTATTTGGATGCTTTACTGACACCCTTCTTGTCCCAATAGGATGAGTGGTTTCTAGTTAACTTGGATCTGATAGGTTACAGTATGATCTGATGATGGAATTGGCTTGTTCATGATGCTTATCGTCATACTTGATCATTTGGTTTTGGTCTAGTGTTTGGATGATGTCCTTCTTGCTAAGAAGCTTGATTTTTGGTTATGGCGAGGGTTTCACCAGCAGAGTTCTTGGTGGAGATCTTTGATGAATTGCCTAAGTAATGTTGGTACAACTTCTGATGGAGTTTTAGTATACTATTGGTGATATTGTTCAAGACTTGGTGATCGAAGATCATTGCTGAAGCGTGTGGACCTATACTTTGTCCTGTTTGATCTAGGTTATGGGCCGATATTGACATAACATGTGGATAGGACCTATTGTTGTATTTTTGGGGTGTCTTATGTCTTGGATATTATTTGTTTGGCGTAAGGCCGACATGGTTTGTAATTATGTTATTAGTTTATTGTCTAGTGGCCGACCTGATTGTTAATGGTCGAAGGTTTGTATATATAGATGTAAGATCTCATTGTAGATCATCATGATTATTGTAAGAGGTCATGATCAAGGAATGTAATGTGCGAATAATGTAATATAATTCAGGTAGAGGATTTGATCGATCATTGGAGATCAAATTGGGTTTATTTATGAGGATTTCGTCCTTCGGTATTGAGCTTAACTAGAACTATACCCTAGCATAGTAGATCCTATCTTTTGCAGTTTAACACTTCTTCAGATTGTAGTCCCGATTTGTATGTAGTTAGTGAGACTCCTTTTATGATGAGAAGTGTTCTCTAGGCTATTGGCCTTCCTACAAGTGTAGGCCCCTTCATTGTAAGTCACATACTTACTGCAAAAGTATTATTTGATTGTTGGTAGGCTTCCCACCGTGGTTTTTCCCTTTACCGGGTTTTCCATGTACAAATCTTGGTGTTGTGTGAATGGATTGTATTTTGTGATTACTGTTTATGCTTAATTGAATTAACTGCTACTACATTATTATTTTTTGGGGTTTCGGTATTAAAGTGTAAATTCTAAGTGCTTCCGATAATCTGTGATAATTGATTCATGAACCTCCACTCTCAGTTGTCTTCTGGTTATCTGAATTGTCTAACAATTTGTATCAAAGCTCTTGTCCTCTCTACAAAAATCACAACTGCTTGAGGAAGATCCTATGGCAACTAACAGTTCAAGTTCATCTAGTTCTTCTAGACCTATCTTTATAAGGGATATACCAAGGCTTGATGGAATAAATTACATAGTATGGAAGATTCGGATGGAGACTCCTTTGAGATGTCTTGGCAAGGAGATTTGGGAGATCACATAGAATGGTGTCACACCCTATAATCCAAGATATGGCAATCCTCCTCTAGAAAACTTGGACAAGGAGCTTGAGGATGATTGCAGAGCAAGAGAAGCCCTTTTGTATGCACTTTTTTATCAACAAATAATGGGATTAACTGATAAATCATCTGGACAGGCTATATGGGATAAATTGGAGACTCTTAATGAAGGTGACCCTAGAGTGAAGATTGATAAACTTGATGGTTACTGGGTGAGATATGTGAACCTGAAGATGGAAGAAGATGAAAGAACTACTGCATTCATGGAAAGGGTAACTGAGATTGTTATGGGAATTCAATGTTGTGCTGGAACTCTGAGCAAAGATGAAATTGTTTCTAAAGTCCTGACAACCCTACCACCGGCTTACAAAATGAAGGCTACTACTATGAATGAGTTGAGAACAATGGCTAATACATCTATCAACAGGGATAACTTGGTTGGGAAACTATGTGCTTTTGAGATTGAGGAATTTGGACCTTCTAGAGCTGTGAAGACTGAACCTTCTTTTGATACATCTACATCTGCAACCGGTAAGAAAGATTGGAAAGCTTTATATGCAAAAGAGTTGGAATATATCAAGAGAGAAGATGATGAGTTTAAGCAACTTGAAGAACTATTTTCTAGAAGAGTACTGAAAGGACTGGTAGGAAGTAAGTATGAAGGAAAATCACCTTTTAAATGTTTTGCATGTAATAAGATTGGTCATTTTGCATCTAGATGTCTTGAAAGGAATTCAAGATTTGAAGAAAGAGTTAAAAGATCATTTAAGCCTAACCCTGGATATCAGAACAAGTACAGATTCAAGAAAAATAGAGACAAATCATGCTACATAGTGGATGAGGATGGAATTACTGATTCAGATGATGAACCGATAGAAGACTCTGCTAGTGGATCCATCAATGGGAAAGAATGGGTACTCTTTGCTATCAAGGAAGATAATCTGGCACTAGATGTACCAGAAGAGAAGGCACTTGCTACTAAAATTGAGGACAAGGATGAATGGGTAATTGACGGTGGTTGTTCACATCATATGACTGGAGATAAAGAGAAGTTTCTGTCTTTGTAAGAATTTGATGGCAGACTAGTTAGATTTGGAGATGACAAGGAATGTATGATCAAAGGAAAAGAAACTATATCATTCGATGGTAAGGACAATAATGACAATGTTTATTATGTTGGAGGCTTGAAGCATAATATTTTGAGTGTAGGACAATTGGTAGATAAGGGATTTCAATTATAGTTCAAGGATGGAAAATGCAAAATACTTAACAAATCTGATTTGGAGATTGCACCCAGTACATAGACAAAAGGTAATATATTTCGTTTGAACTCTGGTGAGAAAAAATGTCTGATTACACAGATTGATGAGAGTTAGTTATGGTATAAAAGGCCGTTTCATGTAAATTTTAATTGCATTGTGAAGATCAGTTTAACTAAGGCAGTTAGGGACATACCTAAGATTATGAAGCCCTATAATCTTGTATGCAGAGAATGTCAAATGGGTAAACATGTCAGAACCTCTTTTAGAAGTATACAAGATAGATCAAATGATGTTCTTAATCTTATGCATACTGATTTATGTGGCCCTGCTAGAGTTAAAAGTTTTCATGGTGATAGATATTTCATGCTAATCATTGATGATTATTCTAGAATGATGTGGGTTACTTTTTAGAGAGAAAAATCTAAAGCATTTGAAAAGTTTAAAATCTTTAAGGCTAAAGTGGAAACTGAGATAGGATTGAATATTAAATGTTTGATATCAGATCATGGTGGAGAATTCACTTTCGGTGAGTTTAATAACTTTTGTGACAAGTATGGCATAAGAAGACAATTTTCTGCTCCCCGGACACCTCAATAGAATGGAGTTGTGGAAAGAAAGAATAAAACTATCTTCAATGGTGCTAGAAAACTGATGATGGAAGCTAATCTACCTCATATCTATTATAGAGAAGTAGTGAGTACTGTTAGAATATTTAATCTTTACTTGGCTTAGGTTTATTTGTATTTAGTTTAGGATATTCCTTTGGAATTCCTACATGTAATTTGTCCTCTAGTGCATGTGTGAGGACAAGTCATTTCTTTTATTTTCCTTTATTAAGGAATATTAGATTTCCTCCATAAGAGGATGTGGACACATGGCACACACATTTTATGAATGGTGGCATTCATAGATTTGGGAGTTACTTTGTAACTCCTCTCCCCATCTCTATTTAAGAGATGTTTCCTCTCTCATTTCTTCTTAATGCCAATATTGTAAAGAGCTTCTTGCTCTCTCTCTCTCTCATTTTAGGTATTGCCTCATTCATAATATCACAAGGGGTTTTTCTTTGCTTTTCCCCTTTCAAAATTTCTTGTGCCTCCTTCTTCACATTTGGGTGATTGCTCCAAGGTTTTTGCATTTCTCTTGGTAACATTTACTTCATCAATAAACTTACTTGGATTTCATTTTTCTTTCCTTGCTCTTTTATTTCCTTCCATGGTATCAGAGCAGGTTTCTAATCCTTGTTTTAAGTTGACATTGATGAAGGTAACCATTATGTGGAGTTCACCTTGTTGGAGGCATTCTTGAGAGGAGAAGAAGTTCTTTTTCTAATATTTTCTATTGTGCAGGTTTTGGTTTCAGATCTTAACTTTTTTTTTCAAACTTGTTAACAAGTTTGCTTGCAGGTTTAATCTTCTATTCTAGTTTTTTTTAATTAAAAAAAGGGCTTTGGAAGGCTTGCCACCAAAGTTTCTTCTTTTTGGTTTAAATTTGTGTCTTTGGAAGGCTTGCTGCCAAAGTTTCTAGTTTTTTTTAGTGTGAATAGTTTGGAGGGTTTACCGCCAAACTCAGCCTCCTTAATCTGTTTGGTCAGCTTGCTGCCAAATCTGATTTGTTTGCAGGTTTTAACATTTATTGTGTCTGCATGATTTTGTTAAAAAAAAATTCATATTGATCTCTGTATTATAACTATCTCTGTTTTTCCTATTATTTTCTCTAGGTTTGTGTATTGCCAGTTTTTTATTCTAGAAGTTTAATATTCTATAATTTCTGCTTGCTCTGTGTAAATCATTCTGAGTTTAACATCTTTTGTACTGTCTGGTTTTTTATTCTAGTATTTTGTATTGCAGATTTTTGTTAACAAATATTTAATATTGTTTTGTATTTCTTTTTCTAACCTTTCCTATAGGTTCTGTAATAAGGTTCTTGTATTTAATCTTACATCTTTATTTGCAGGTGTTATTGCTAAAAAAGAAAGGGGGGGCACTTATATTGTTACTTCATTGAGTCAAACATTTTCTACAGCTTCTACTTGTAAAAGGTTTAAAATCATTGTGTTCGTAGTTCTAAATTGTATTTCATACAGACTTAAGGTATTTCTCTGCATATAGTTTTAATATACCATGCCAAATAGTCACACCAAGTTTGACTGTCAAGTCACAATTCCAGATCATTATTTTTCTAGTTGTGCTTGCTTTGTGATCCAAGTCTAGTATTTAGTGGCTTGGACTGTATTTTTGTTGGTTTGGCCTTCATCCTCTTTGCCTGTGATTTCCCTACCTTCCTCAATTATTTTATTTTAAACCTGATCATTTTCTATAGTTCTTTCATTCATTTCAAAGTTTATGTGTCCTTATTTGTTGGGGTCAATTATTTTTTTTCTTGCTGTAGTGAACCATTCAATTATATTTTGCTTGTTCTATCTTGTAACCTCTCTGCAAGGCTCAATATTCTCTGCCATAATGCCTGTTATTGCTTTGGTTCACCTCGGTGCCTTTTTATGTTCTATTTTTAATTTTTCATTTGTAACGTATTGAGCTTATAACTTCTCCACGTTTATTCTACTTTTAAAATTTAAAATCATTCTTGATTTATTAAAAGCTTTATTTCAATCAAATTTAAGAGTAATCTTTATAAAAAAAAAGTTTGAATCTCTTTTCTTATTCATGCGTATCTTCAAATTTAAAAAGTTATAAAAAAAAGGTTTCTTTAAAAAGTTTTTTTATAATAAAGTTAATTTAATATTAAAACTTTAAAAAGTTTATAAAGTTGGTTTTAACAAAGTTTTTTAAGTTAGTTTTTTTAATAAAAGCTTTTTTAATAAATAGTTTGTTTTATTAAAAAAAATAATAATAACAATTTTTATTTGTTATTAACTTTCTTTCTTTCTTTATTTTTTTTTGAAATTAATATTTCTTGATAAATAGTTTATATATATATATATATATATATATATATATATATATATATATATATAATTCAAATTGGGTTAATTTTTAATCAAGGAGGTTATTTATTTATTTTTTCGTCTTTAATCCAAAAAGGGGTAATTTTTTTATTAACTATTATTGTTTAAGCTTAGTTTGCAAATATGTCTACATTAATTCTAGAAATTAAATTAAATAGTTCCAATTATCATTCATGGAAAACACATATTTCCTTTATTTTTCATTTCAAACACATTTTTGATGTTGCTACTGATAAAACCTTTGAGCCCGCTACAACTACTCCTCAAACCGAACAAGATAGATGGAAGGCTCAAAATGAGGAAGCACTTGGTTTAATTGGTATTTCAATGGTTCCTGATTTGTATGTTTTAATTGGAAATTGTACAAAAGCACATGAAGCTTGGGAAATTTTAAAAACAACTTATGATAGCTCAAATGAATCCTGAAAAATTCAGCTTCAAGATCAACTTGAAGATCTAAGGTATACGGATTTTAAAACTATGGATGAATTCTTATTAAAGTTTGATTCTGCTAATAGTCAATTAATTGGTTTAGGAGTTACTCTAGCTAATTTACGTTTAATTCATCTTATTCTTAAAAAATGTCTTCCTCGTCAATTTCAACAATTTATTACGAATATTCATGCTCAACTTGCTATTCCTAGCTTAGCTACTCAATTAATTTATCATATTTTTCATAATTTATTGCATCAAGAGGAAGCTAAATTAATTCAATTTGGTACTCTTAAAAGTAGTGAACATGCTTTTATGTCTAAAAATCAAAATCATAATAATAATTTTAGATCCAATAATAATAATCATAATCATAATCATAATCATAATAATAATCATAATAATAACCACAAATCTTCTAATTATCAATCTCATTCTAAATCCTATCATAACAATTCTCATAATAATAATCATAATAATACGTACAATAATCAAAGGAATAATTCTCAAACAAGACCCCATTGCACATATTGTGGGAAAGATGGACATATTACTAATAATTGTTTTAAGAAGCAAAATGGTAAAAAGCCCATGAACGAAAATAATCAAAATAATCAACAACATAAACCTCATTATAAGAAAGGTCATAATAATGGTAATTCATCTCGTCGTGCATTTACATGTACTTATAATGTTTCTCAACCACTTGGGTGGATTATTGATTCTGGTGCATCTCAACATGTTACTTCTCATAAAGAATGTTTTGAATCTTTGCATCCAGATACTTCTAATATTCCTGTTCAATTAGCTAATAATTATAGTTGCAAAGTTGAAGCTATTGGTGATGTGAATGTTCCTAATGGGAAATTACATGATGTTCTTTATGTTCCTGAATTAAAATCAAATTTGATTTCAGTTCCTAAACTTTGTCAAGATTATAAAATTAACTTTTATAGGGGCATATGTTATATCATTGATCCAAAAACTAATCATGTTATTGCTACTGCTAAAATGGATAGTGATAACTGTAGACACCTAAAATTGTCATGTCTAATTAAATAAATATTTTATTTATTTAATTATCTAAGCCTAATTCTTCTATTAATTAAATAAATCTTTATTTATTTAATTAATTCATTTATCCTCTTCTAGCCTTATTTCTCATTTAAATAAATACATTTATTTATTTAAATTATCATTTTCCTAAATTAAATAAATATTCTTATTTATTTAATTATCCTACTTCTTCTATTAATTAAATAAATCTTTATTTATTTAATTAATTCATTAGCCTTTTCTACCCATGACACATGGCCTTCATCTCTTAATTCATACACTACCTACCCCTCTCATTATTTTATTATTTCTTTTACCTACCCTCTAATCATAGCTGACCTCCTTTTACACCTCTCAATCTTATCCCTCCATTTCATATTGTGTCTTCTATATAAGGAGATGCTTCCCTCATTATCAAACCCTAATGACTTGATCAATTGACTACACTACGATCCTACTTGCAACCGCATTCCGTTCTTTGTTGAGCTCTTGTGCATATAAAATCTGAGAGCAAATATATCAAGCAAGATCAATGGAGATAGGAAGAATGGAGATCAAAACCCTATTGGACATGTGATGGTATAATCTTTGTGATTTCATGTGATTTGCATTGTCTTAGGTAATCTTCATATGTTATGGTGGATCTTTGTTGATTGTTAGGCTAGGGTTTTGTGGTTGAATTCATTTTAGCCTTTCAATATTGTTATTATTGTTATCCATTTTCACCATATACATTTTGGCACGCCCGGTGGGACTCTTGTCCCTTTTGCATTTAACCTTTTGTTGCAAATTTTGTGTTTGAAGTTGTAGATCTAGCATTTCCGACAACATTTTCGACATTTTCGCGTCTGCATACTTTTGGATCGCGTTTTTTATTTTCTAGCACGTCTGTGACATCTAGAATCGCATCCGTGTTTTCGACAAAATTTTATTTTGCAGGTTTCCAAAAGGCACATCTGTGTTACGGAAACGCGTCTGTGTCATTTTTATCCGCATTTGTGTCTGGGAAGCGCATCTGTGGTTTTTATCTACGTCTGTGTCTCACAGAACCACGTTTGTGTCACAGAGTCGCATCTGTGTCGAGGGTAATCACGTCTGTGTATCACCTGTTTCAAAATTTTGAAGTTTTATTGATTCAGTTTTCGGATTTTGCATTTAGGGTTTCAGATCTGGTTTATTTTTGGACTAACATTTTCAGATCTAGCTAACAAAATTGGTGCAGCTTGTCTTGGAAGGAAAATCGTTTGGTTGAAGGCCGCTATTTTCACAAAGTCTTTTGGGTTTTAAAATTTACCTAACTTGTGTGCTTGCAGGAAGGGGTGATCATTTGAAAACAACCCAAACTACTAACAAATCTTTGGTGCAGGTCCTTGGCAAGGGTTTTTGGATTTTTATTGTGTGCCTTGTTTTCATAGACTAGCAAACACTTCCATTGGTGCACTCAAATTGAATCATTGTCTTTTGTGTCTTAAGCAATAGGCTCTTTTTGTTTAATCTTTAGAGGGCCTGTCTTCCCGTGTGGTCATTAGGACTACTAGTGAGAAGAGAACGACCCAAGTGGTAGCAAAAGAAAAGCCATCTTCTTCCGAACCACTATAACTAAATCTATTCATGGTGAAAACTATGAATAACGTGTGCTGATTAGTTCATACCGACACTATGTCTCCCCATAAACCCGTTTGATCAAATTTATTTGATTAGTTGTAGGGCCTAACCCCTATCGGCTGGGAGCCTTCTATATTTACAGAGCTGAAAGTGCCGCATGTATGGCCACATGAGCGGATGCCCTTACTAGCACCTTTTTGTTTTAGAAGCCCAAATCCTTCTAGTTGTTGGGGTAGGAGGTCGGACCTCTGGTAGTGGCCCACACACATATGGTTCTTAGTAGAGATACAAAGTTCGCCATGGGGAGTTTTCATTGGGACTGATGCTTGGCTGACCCGAGAAGTGAGTGCCGAGGGTGGAGCCAGTGAGGTGAAGCATCTAAGTATCCGCTCTGAATAGCGTAGCCTCGGGGGTAAAACCTCATGTGGGATCAACAACTATTGTCTTGGCTAGCCATAAGAATTGTGCTTGACTTATGTTAAAACATTCAAAACATTCAAGACCAAACAGCAAAACATTGTGTCTTTTGTGTCTTCAAGTGTATGCAAAACATTTTCACATCAAACAACACACTTTTCTTGGAGTCATTTTGAGTCTAAACACTTGCAAACATTGGATCTTCATCAACACTATGTCCTCTTGTCACGAAAAATAGTCAAACAGTCAGATTGGGTCACAACAAAACAACTTCACAGATTGGAAAAATTGCACAAAATTTGCAGAAACGCGTTTGTGTCGGGCATAATAGCGTCTGTGTTGTCTAGCCACGTCTGTGAAGGACAGAATCGCATCTGTGTTCCAACAGTCAACATTTACATTTGGCAAACAAAAAATCTTAGAAGCGCGTCTGTGTTAAACAGAGCAGCGTCTGTTTCAGGAAACCGTGTCTGTGAAGTATACAGGCACATCTGTGTCCAGAATTGAAAAACTGTTACAATCCAGCAAACATAAACAAAAAAATCTCAAAAGCACGTCCATGTTGAACAGAGTCGTGTCTGTGTCGGGGAACTGCGTCTGTGAAGTATACAGGCGCGTCTGTGTCCAGAATTTCAAAAAAATTTATAGTCCAGCAAACAAGAGCAATTAGTTTCGGAATTCTTGAGCTTCCTAGGTTGTTTCTCCAGGTTTTCATCTAGCATTCAACCTATCTTTGGGTCTCACACAATCCATCATTGCTTCACATCTTTCTTTACATTCACACTTATCTAAACTTGAGTCAAAAGGTCACTTGCTTGTCCTCATCATACTTTGTCAACACATTACATACAACAATACTTTGCTAAGTGGTCCCTCATCAAGGTTTCTTACCTTTGGGTCTCATTTGGTTTTACTTAGAGTCAAGGTCAACTTACCTCATCAAGAGAAACTATCCTCTCTTTGGAAGTCACACCTACTCTACTACATACATACTTGGTCTTACACTTTGGACATTGCAAGTACACTTCAGACTCATTTACATTCCATTCAACTCTTGGTCTTCCATACTCTTTCCATTTTTCATCTAGTCTCTCACATCTTGGTCAATACCTAGTTCATGGTTGAAACCCGTCTTCAAAAATCTAGGAGAGAAACTAAAGAGGCTCAAGAGTCCGCAAACATGAGTTCTTATGAGTATGACAATGATATCTTTTTCAATTCTTATCATACTACATTACCTGACATGGATGTCTATAGAAACATTCCAAATGTTGAGAACATGGACACTATAAACAATAATGCTACACACAATGACAATGTGGACAACTTCTCAGTACATTCAGCAGATGTGGAAGAATCCATTATGAATCCCCATTTCAATCGATTGGTTGAGGAAATAATGAGGAGGGATAGACAATACTTCTTACAAATGATGGCACAAAGTGGAGCCAAGATACCTCATGATTTTGACATGTCTCAAATAATGGAACATAGACCTTTGCAACAACCTCACTCCAATATGGATCAAAGGAGACCTAATAGTGGAGGAAATAGAGGACCACATATGGTACCTGAATCACCATCAGCTTTGCTTCAAAAAACAAAAGTCCCACATACACATGGTCAAACATATGATACCCACCTTCACAGACCATTATGGAAGTCTTATGCAAATAGATATGCTCAATCACATACCAATGCTAAGGATCAACCACCAAAACAATGGGATATTCCAAGGCATGCTCAAAATTTGGATACAAGGAAACCTCATGTCAAATTTGGGGGCAACACAATGGAACATGACATGCCTGTAGAATATGGTATACATGCACAAAATATATATGGGGTTCCTCAACATGAATCTATACCAAGTGCTCCATATATGCAACATCATTATAGACCTCCTCCATATGAACATGTGTATGATCAATATCACCCATATATGCAACATGAACCTCCTCCAATGGGTACCTCAAACATAGGATATGGTCCAAGAAGTCGATCTCCACCTAAGAGCAATTTGGAGCAACAAATCAGGGACTTACAAAAGAAAATGGAGGACATAAAGACATCGAAGCCAATATACACAATGAGAGACATATGTCCTTATCCATTTGACAAGAGCATTCCAATGCCTCCTTTTCCTACACACTTTGTGATGCCTAAATTTGATAAGTATAGAGGAAAAGGGGATCCTAAGGCACACATAAGACAATTTTTCATAGCTTGCATTGAGGTAGCAGCAGAAGAGACATATTTGATGAGATTATTCCCACAAAGCTTAGGTGATCAAGCTATGGAATGGTTCTCCCAACTCTCACCTGGAATTAAGTCATGGGGTGACTTAGCAGAGGCATTTATTCAACATTTCTCCTACAACATAGAGACAGACATATCAGTCACTACTTTGTGCAACACCAAGCAAAAAGAGGGAGAATCTTTTGCATCATTTTTACAAAGATGGAGAAATCTAGCCAGCAGATGCTCTTGTGAAATTCCACAAAAACAAATGGTAGAAATGTTCACCCAAAATGTTAACAAAGAGATTGGTTATGAATTAAGGAAAGCTTGTTTGTCCACCTTCAAGGACGTCATTGAAAAAGGCTTAGCGACAGAAAAGGTCCTAATTGAACAAGGAGTCATTAAAATATTCAAGGAAAACAAAGATGACTTTAAAGGAAAAGACAAGCCAAGATTTTGGAATAAAAACAAGAACACAGTCAATGATGGTGTTGTCGATGCCAACACAGTGTGACCCAAATTCATCTTTTCAGGATCAAGTTCTACAAACAATCAAGTGAATACTCAAACAACTTCCAGATCACGAAGGAAGTACACTCCATTGGGAGAACCACTTGAGTCAGTTTTTAAGAAGCTTGTGGCAAACAAGGTAATCACTCTTCCAGATTTTCCTCCATATGAACCAAAGGTTAAACCAAATTGGTGGAATGATGATGAGTATTGTGAATTTCATAAGAGCAAAGGTCATAAGATAGGAAATTGTCATCGACTGAAGAACATCATACAGGATCTCATTGATAGAGGTGACATTGAGATTGAGGGACATTCTTCTAATCAAGAACATGAGATGTTCAAGGAACCATTCCCAAAACATGACAAGGGAAAAGCTAAAGTCACAGAGGATCAAACCAACTATATCAGAGCATCTTACAATTATGATTCAACTATTAATCACATTTCAATGGACAATTATGTCTCTACCATTATCATCAAGGACAAAGCATCTGAGAATTCTACTCAGAGACCCAGGATTGTCCTAAAAGGTGTTGGATCTTCTTCCGAACCTACCTCTGAATGTCATGTTACAACCCATCGAGGCAAAATCACTTTACAAGGTGCTCCAACTAAAAACATAGCCTCCTCATCAACCAAGCCTGAGCATGACCTTGTAGAACAGTTAGGGAAGACACCCGCGCTCATTTCAATCCTTGAACTATTACGCATATCTCCCACACATAAAGCCATTCTTGAAAAAATCTTGAGAGATACTGTTGTTCCTACTGATCTAAACGTGGACCAGTTTCAAGCCATGGTGGGATACCTTTCTATTCCACATTCACTTACTTTCACGGAAGCTGATGACACCTCTGTAAGTCAGCCGCATAATGTGCCATTACACATTGAAGTCTTCATACACAAACATTGAATAAAACGAGTCCTGATAGATGGAGGAGCAGGTCTAAACATTTGCACATTAAGCACTATCACACAATTGGGATATTCTGATAAAGCTGTGAATTCTACAAACAAGATCACCATTAAAGCATATGATGATGAAGAGCGTTCATCCAAGGGTACAGTCATCTTACCTCTCAGAGTTGGGCCAGTTACAAAGGATGTGGTCTGTCAAGTCCTGGATTTAAATCTCACTTATAACATATTGCTAGGACGTCCTTGGATTCATGAAATGAGGGCAGTCCCATCCACATATCACCAATGCATTAACTTTCCTCATAACGGAGTGGAAGTAACAGTTAACGGTGATCCTAATCCATTCATATACTGCAATAACCTGAAATCAAAGACTGAGACCAACATTCCTAGTAATCAGGAGGTTGTTCCTTCATCGGCATACATTGATCCTGAGTCATTAAAACCTTCAACATCAAAACAAGGTGAGCTTAAAGGCAAGTTTCAGGACAAAGGCATGGGGGAATATACTTTCAATTAGACCATGTACTTAAGACAAGTCATGAGTTCCCCAAAAGAATATGGAAGACCACATCCTAACAAGCAAATCTCCATCATGACGCTCAAATGGGACCCTACTACCTTTCAAAGATGGGGTGAACTAGAAGAGGAAGATTTATACCAAATGCTTTTTAGAGACAATGAAGAGGAAACACAAGACCACATCAATCTACCATGTGAGAAATATGGCAAAGGCTTCAAAATTCTACAAAAATTTGGGTATGATGGAAAAAGCCCTCTGGGGTTACGAAAGGAAGGCATCATTGAACCTTTACAACTTGAATTGACTTTCAAGAAGGAACGCTTGAAAGGACTTGGTTTCTTAACTTCCAAGGTCCACACCCAAAGGATAGAAGAAGCCTTACAAATCAAAGTTGCCAAAATTCAACAAGAGAATCGCTATTCCACAGATTCCAATGAATGGGAATAGGGTTCCGACAAGTCTTCCAATGACTACGAGCTCACCGAGACATTCAGAGAGCCAGGTGAACCCATAGAAGAGGAGGAGTTTTATAACAAATTCAGAGTTGGTCAAGAAACAACCTATGAGGAGTCTACACAGTCCTTGTCTCAAGGTTCTAGGTTGAAATCACATAGGATGAGAACACCTGTTCCAGAATGCGCTACTAGTGATGATAATTTGGATTCACTCGTGATCGAAACTGATGAGGAGAATGCCATTGATGACCTCGATAATTACCTTGACATACCCGAATATAACCACATCTTCACTCTTAGCCCCGCTAACCTCGAAGAGATTAATGGCCTTCGCCTTGTTCACCACCAACTCATTGATTGGGATCATGAAGGACCTGCATAGTTGGATACATTCCAAAATGATGAAGCATGTATTGACTATCTAGGCATACGAGATGATCTTCCCCTTGGAGATCATAAAGAGGGATACACCATAGAACTCAATAGCGTGGCATATTTTGGTGAGGGTGTCGGACCTTCCAGTCGCAAAAATGTAAAAATAAGAACAAATCAAGGGTCTTATGGCGAAAACCACATTGTGGCGCTATCTGACCCCAAAAAAGTAAAAAGAAAGGACGTATCTGAGGGTGAAAACCTCTCTGAGGCACCCGAAGATGGAAGGCTCGACATTCTCCCAGCATCATATGAGGAAAAATCATCCATGTTGGTAGAGGAGACTATCAAAACAAACATCAGTACAGAAGAGGTTCCACACAACATATTCCTAGCTCAATCACTGACAGAGTCTGAAAGGTTAAAATTCATAAGTTTCTTCAAAAAGTGACAAATCAACTTCGCCTTGTCATACGCTGATATGCCTGGATTGGATCCGGATTTGGTAATGCATCATCTGACAGTCAAATCGGGGGCAAAACCAGTAAAACAGAAATTAAGAAAAATGCATCCACAAGTGGCATTACTAGTCAAAGCAGAACTTGAGAAATTACTCGATGTCGGATTCATACGCCCAATTGATTATCCTAAATGGATCTCCAACTTCGTACCTATCAATAAACCAAACCGTAGCATCAGAATTTGCACAGATTTCAGAGACACTAACAAAGCTTGTCCAAAGGATGACTTCCCATTACCAAACATTGACTTGATTGTTGATCTCACAGCAGGTCATGAAATGTTATCATTGATGGATGGATTCTCTGGTTATAATCAAATAAGGATCGCACCCGAGGGTCAACATAAAACAGCATTTACTTGTCCGTGGGGAACTTTCTGCTGGAATGTCATGCCTTTCGGGCTAAAGAATGTAGGTGCTACATATCAAAGAGCCATGACTACTATCTTTCATGATCTCATGCATGTAACTATGGAAGATTATGTTGACGACCTCTTGGTCAAATCAATAGACAAAAATACACATTTGGACATACTTTCAGTTGCCTTTGTTGGAAAAATACAAAGTAAGATTAAACCCTAAGAAATGTGTCTTTGGAGTAACCTCTAGGAAGCTCCTAGGATTCATTGTATCCAAAAGAGGAATTGAAGCGGATCCAGCAAAAGTCAAAGCTATCTTGGAAATGCAACCACCAAGAAATATCAGTCAACTTTGATCCTTACAAGGTAGACTCCAGTCCATTCGAAGATTCATAGCACAACTGGCAGATAAGTGTAATCCTTTTCAACACCTGCTACATAAAAACATCAAATTCAAATGGGATGACAACTGTCAACAAGCTTTCCAGACGCTCAAAGATTATCTTCTAAATCCGCCCATTCTGATGCCACTAGTTCCAGATCAACCACTGTTATTATACATTTCAGCTACTCCAACAGCATTGGGGGCACTCTTAGCACAACAAATTGCTGAAGGCAAGGAAAAAGCAGTATATTATATTAGTCACACATTGGTGGGATATGAGCTAAACTACACACCAATTGAGCGCGCATGCCTCGCTGTGGTCTTTGCTTCACAGAAATTATGACATTACATGCTTACTCATAAGACAAAGTTAGTTGCAAGGATAGATCCATTGAAATACCTTCTCAATAAAGCAACACTTACTGGGCGACTAGCCAAATGGGTAATGATACTGAGTGAATTCGACATCGAGTATGTGGACAGAAAAGAAATAAAAGGACAAGCCATCACAGATCAATTAGCAGATGCTCCCATGATAGATGATGTCCCTCTAAGTTCATAATTTCCAGATGAATCCTCTTTGACAATGTCACATGCAAAGCCATGGCAACTATACTTTGACGGCTCATATACACAGCATGGGGCAGGAGCTAGTATCCTCTTTATAACTCCTCAAGGGGATTCTATAGAAAAATCATACCGCTTATCATTTCCTTGCACTAACAATATAGCGGAATATGAGGCATTAACAATAGGATTAGGAATTGCAGTTCAATGGAAGATCTAGGAACTTCGTGTTTTTGGGGACTCCCAACTTGTTATCCGTCAAGCAACTGGTGATTATCAAACAAAAGATGAAAATTTAATGCCTTATAAACAAATGGTGGATGGTCTGAAACAACATTTCACAAAGATAGACTTTGAGCAGATACCAAGAGAGCAGAATTGCACCGCAGATGCCATGGCTACAATTGCTTCACTGATTGATCTACCTCCAAACGAGACCCGCTATGAGTTCTTGGTGGATAACCTTTTGATCCCTTCATATGAGATCATGCCTACTGAGACGCTATGCATGGTCGGTCCCGAATCCCAGTTATATGGTGCCATTTTCACATACCTATGAGACAATACTTTACCTCCTGATCTATCAAATAACCAACGTCGCACTTTCATTCGCCAATCCTCTCGATATGTCATTTTAGCTGATATCCTATACCGGCGACGTCTAGATGGCACTCTTCTTAGATGTTTAGAAAGCGACAAAGCTCAGGTTGGATTACAGGAAGTGCATGAAGGTATATGTGGTCCACATGCTAGTGGTCCTACCTTGGCCAAGAAACTCATCAGGACTGGATATTACTGGCCCAATATGGAGAAAGACTCATATCAATTTGTCAAGAAATGTAAGCAATGTCAAATTCATGGAGATCTTATACATGCGCCAGCACAAGAACTTCAACCACTTGCGTCTCCTTGGCCCTTTTGTCAGTGGGGACTCAATCTCATAGGCAAGATTCACCCTCCTTCTTCCAATGGTCATAAATTCATTATCACTGCCACAGAGTATTTTACAAAATGGATTGAAGCTGTGCCTCTCACACAAGTTACTGGAAAACAAATTGCTACATTCATCCTCAACTATATCATTTGTCGATACGGTATTCCTGTTTCCATTATCACTGATAACGGGCATCCCTTCAAAAATCAGGATGTTCGCGAACTCTGTGACCGCTTCCATATCTTCCATCCAGTTCTCCACACCATACTACCCCCAAGGTAATGGCCAAGCTGAGGCATCTAACAAAACAATCCTTAAAATCCTAAAGAAGACAGTCGACGATGCTGGTCGTAATTGGCATATTCAACTTAATCCTGCACTTTGGGCCTACCGCACAAGTGTCTGTACACCTACAAGAGCTACACCCTATTCACTAGTCTATGGTTTTGAATCCATCTTGCCTATTGAGGTTGAGCTACCCTCTTTACGGGTCTCTTTACAAAACATCATCAGTGATGAAGACTACAGGGTCTCTCGCTTACAAGAGCTGGAACTATTGGATGAATGAAAACAAACTGCTTATAGTCATCTCAAGGCTTACCAACAATGAATGAGTTGCAACTACAATCACAAGGTCAAGCCTCGCACATTTGAGGTAGGTGACTTGCTTCTCAGAGAAAACCCCAAAAATCAGCAAGTTAGAGAGAAGAAGGGCAAGTTAGAACCAAACTGGCTTGGTCCCTACATTATTACAACAACATGTGGATCTGGTGCATATCAACTTTCAACTACAGAAGGTGAACCTTTGGAGGATCCTATCAATAGCATGCACCTTCGCAAGTTTTCCACATAGCTCTTTAGAGTATCCTAATTCAAAAATACAAAAAAATCAAAAAATTCAAAAATACAAAAAAAATTATAAAACAAAAAAATTGTTACTTGGTGAAAACTTGGCAAACAGGTGCCTTGTGACACAAAAAACATTGAAAAATCGAAAAAAGTAAAGAGAAATAATTTTGTCCAACAGTGAAAACCACTTCGGTGGTGCCCTGGGCAAGTACCATGGTGAAAATTGGGTCACCAGCGCCATGCGTAGAGACATTGCTCCTTCCTCCTTCAGGATTCTCTTTCATCATTTCACTTTGCACACACTCACAACCTATTCGTTCATAATAAACTTACCCATTCCCATCATGGCTTGTTATTGATCTACCCAAGATTGGTTAGCCATTCATACTAAACATTCCTTTTCATCCCTTTCCATCCATAATAAATCAGATCCTATCTGTGGCTAAGGCAAAATCCTACGTCTAGTGATGGGTGTGGAACTGAGAATATCCCATGTTTCGAGGAGTACAGTTTCTTCCAGCTTCCTTCAGTCTATCCGCGCACAATCCACAATAAAGCAACATATGCATCGCAGATCCGCAATAAAGTTTCATCTTCTCCGCAATAAAGTATCAGTTTCATGGATTCAGTCAATTTCAGATGGGACAGCAAAAACAATGGGCTTCAACAAATCAAATCTTTCAACAGACTCAGACAACATTATGGTTCAGTGCTATCTATCCTTTCTCTGAAAGTAAACATTGTGACCACAATCAAATAAGACTTATACAAGTGACAAGAGACACTAAACTTGAGGACTACAGTGGATGTTGGTGTCGAGTCTTGGTTTTCTTTTGATTTCATCTTTTTTGGTGACATGTCTTTTAGCTTTTCTGGGATGTCTTTGACTAGAGATTCTATCTCCAGGATGTCTTTGACTAGAAAGGCGAGGATGGGTTATCGTCACCTATTTGTATTTGCTGTCTGTGGATTGTCTCTTAGTAATGCTATGACTTGTCCAAGGATATGAGGACACTGTGAGTCTAGTATGAATTGGGGCATTCCTTGTTTGTGACTGTCTTATCTCCATGCAAATAGGTACAATGACTTTCTGGGTTGAACATATGCCTCGATTGTCATAACCTATTTGCCACAATAAAGCTCAATGATGATAATGCACAAGAAGCTCTTTCACTTTCATATCTTTTGTCTTCCATGCCCCTTTCTTGATTGACTTCCATCGTCCTTCTCGAGTCCGCGTAGCCTGCTATCACATGACTGAGTATAATGACACACCAAAAACATTTGCATTTCATGTAGCTGCACCTACATTACAACACATAAGCATTTCATACATACATATAGATATCACAACTGCATCACATCCTGCACACAACACCTGTTAGCACAATAATCATTTGCATTATCATATTCATCTGCACTTCATACATTTACATTTGCATTGGCATAACATTTTAAAACATAAAAGAACAAAAATATTGCATTACATACATATTTGCATCCATAGCATAAAACATACATCATAAGAACATCTCATCACATAGGTACACATGCATATAGCTGCCGCAAAGATGAATAATGTCATATATATAATCAAAAGTGTCATGATACAATGATGTCAAAATCATATGGCTACAATAGCACCTGCAGGTGTCTACAATACAAAAATGGTACAAAACTGATACATAGGGAGCCCTCTAAGGCTATGATGAACTCCCTCCCTCGGAGCCGCCTAGCCTCGGTGGAATCTGAGCTCCTGAGGGACCAGCCCCAGGATCATCCCTCCTGTCTCCTCTATCAAGTGGTGGTGGAGGACCCATAACCCCACCACTCGATGCCTATCTCCTCCGGCTCCCTCCTGTAGCTGTCGTTGTACGCGATGGTCTATGGAAGCTCCTCGCCTGCTGATCTGTTGGCACTGCACCATAGTAGAGGTCTCTCCAGTAGGCTATCTCCTCTCCTGCCCGTAGGACATAAGCGTATCCTGCCCTTGTATCCTCAGCTGCCTGTCTCCCTGCCCTCAGTGCTGTCTCAGCCTCTGTGTAGCGCTGGATAGCCTGATCCCGCTCTCACTCAGTATCCATGAGCCTTGTCCTGAGCCGATCCCTCTCCCTCTCTAGCTCCTGGATCTCATCTACCTGGCCCTGACAGATCTCCCTCAGATCTAGCAGCTCGGCCTCCACCAGGTCATCCCCCTCTACCTCTGCCTGTGGCTCCCCCTGTACAGGTGCCTACCCCTATGCCTGTACCTGTACCTATACTAGTACTTGTACTGGTACCTATCTCTATCCCTGTCCATGTGCCTGTACCTGTCCAGGACCCTGTGCTACTGGTACCTGTAGTGGCAATCCACCGTGACCCCTCACCACCTGAGCCTACCTCTCCTCACCACCCTCCCTCCGAGGTGCAACCCTCCTCTCTCCAACTACTCCCCTCCTCCTCCGTCGGCCTCGACCCCCATCACCTCCACCCTCCTCATCATCTCCCCCCCATCTCCCTCCAGTGCCTCTCCTGGATCTGTCAACCATGGGAATGGATGCTCTGCCCAATAAGCTGTATACTCAGCATCCATGCTGGCATCCTCGATTTCTGGCCACATGTCCCAAGGTAGAGGTATCATCTCCACCAGCTGTGTCACTACCTGATCATACGACAGCAACGGCCCAAATTGTGCCTGATCTCTCACTATGCGGCCATACATGCCTGAGCCCCGAGGCATCCTCTGAATCTAGCCAAACTGTTAGCCAATCCTGTCTACCAGCTGCCTCTCTAGCACATAGGGCGTCTGCCCAATCAAATACCTGCTCCGGAAGGTGTAGGGAAGCTCAACTGTGTCATCCTCCCACTGCTCGCAACCCAGATATGGTCGCCATATGACCTCATCAATGTCATCAATCACCCACCGCCAATGCTCTAGCCTGCCAATCTGTGGCTGCAATGTGATCATATCATATAAATGCACAAAGCTGCGTCCATAACCTCTGCCCCTGAAGTGTATCGGTTGGATAACCGGCAGATGCTCGTAAGCCCATACCTGCAGCAAGGTAACTCCGCAACCCAATCCCACTGACCCATGATAAACAAACTGATGAAGCTCATAATATAGGTGGGCCAACACACATGGTCCCCAGGCATATCTAGTATGTTGTGTCACCAGCATCTCCAGTGCTCCTCCCCAGCCCACAGCCAATCCCTGTGTCACCCTATCCAGACACAGAAAACCACTGATAGCTCCTCCGATCACCACTGGCAATGCTAACCCGGTGGCTGTCATGGTGTCCCATGCCACGTGTCTTGCCCTCATCTCCAGTCCAGGGTCCTGAAATACTCATCTCAGGGCCTCTCTGTCACCATCTCAATCATATGGGATCAGCTCCCCATCGATCAGTATCCTCATAATCCTGTACACATCCTCCAGGGTGACTGTCATCTCACCCATCGGCAAATGAAACGTGCACGTCTTAGAGTGCCATCTCTCAGCCCGCGCAGTCAGTAGTCCCATGTTCGCCCGAAACTCAGGCACATATAGCACATGTCTCAAACCCATCTCCTCGATAGCGACTCTGTCTTCAGCTGTCAACTCAAGTCACAACCTCTGAGTAGATGGGAATCTCTCCCATGACTCCAGCATTGGCAAATACTCCTGCAGTCAAGCAAATCAATCATGTCAGTTATAGTGGCATTCACTGTTTATCACAAAATGCTACTTTTTATTTAAATGCATATTGCTATCTATTCTAGTGACACTCACTGTTCATCACAAAGTGTTGCTATTTATCCTAGTGGTACTCCCTGTTCATCACAAAGTACTACATGTGTGACACTCCCTGTTCATCATAAAGTGTTACTCACATTTGCACTCCCTGTTCATCACAAAGTGCTGCTCATATTTCAGTACTCCCTGTTCATCACAAAGTACTCTATCTTGGTACTCACTGTTCATCACAAAGTGCCTTGATCTATCCTAGTCTTCCTAGAGGACCTGCTTGAGTGTATCCCCTCAGCAGCTTATCCAATCGATAGCATATGTTCATCACAGAACTGTCGATTTGACCTAGAAGATGCAAATTCATACTTTTCAAACGTAAACGCGCTTATATGACATAAACGCGCTCAAAGACTACATAGATGCGCCTGAACAACACAGACGTGCCTGCCTGAAACAGACGTGCCTATGCTCTGCATAGATGCGCCTAGTTGACATAGACGTGCCTTCTTGGCACAAATGCGTCTGAACAGCACAGACGCGGCCGCAATTGACATAGACGCGGGTCCAGACATAGACGCACCTGGCACAAACACAGACGCGCCTAGCGAACACAGACACACCTGGCACCAACATAGATGCGCCTAGATGTTTTTTGACACTTTTTGGACCCTAGTCTAAGCGCATTTATTACCCTATTCGACATGCATTAATGACAAAATTAAATGCATCAAAGTACGAGGAGGTTTGGTGGTACTTACCAGCTCTCCTGCCTCTGTTGGCCTCTGGAATCGACAAATGCGGTCGAATCTGTGAGTGAAAGCCATCGCTGCTGACTACTCCTACTCTATTTTCGCTCTGCAATATGCTCTTGTGGATGTGTAGATGACAATGAGGATGTATTTTCCCCCTTGGTCTATCTTATAGACTACCCCTAGCCTTCGTTTCCTAAGTCAGTCTTCATTATCCCGTGACTTTGTCACTTTATCCGGTCAATCCATTCTATCTTGTCTTTCTTATCGAGAGATTGTCTGCAATCTTTTCAGACATTTTCATCCAATCTCTCGAGGGGGCATATCATTCCCATTCTGGGGCAACTCTGTATCAGTTCATCTTATCTTCTTTGAAACAACGCGACAAGCTACATTGTCTCAAAGAGGGGCAAAATGTAGACACCTAAAATTGTCATGTCTAATTAAATAAATATTTTATTTATTTAATTATCTAAGCCTAATTCTTCTATTAATTAAATAAATCTTTATTTATTTAATTAATTCATTTATCCTCTTCGAGCCTTATTTCTCATTTAAATAAATACATTTATTTATTTAAATTATCATTTTCCTAAATTAAATAAATATTCTTATTTATTTAATTATCCTACTTCTTCTATTAATTAGATAAATCTTTATTTATTTAATTAATTCATTAGCCTTTTCTACCCATGACACATGTCATTCATCTCTTAATTCATACAATACCTACCCCTCTCATTATTTTATTATTTCTTTTACCTACCCTCTAATCATAGCCGGCCTCCTTTTACACCTCTCAATCTTATCCCTCCATTTCATATTGTGTCTTCTATATAAGGAGATGCTTCCCTCATTATCAAACCCTAATGACTTGATCAATTGACTACACTACGATCCTACTTACAACCGCATTCCATTCTTTGTTGAGCTCTTGTGCATATAAAATCTGAGAGCAAATATATCAAGCAAGATCAATGGAGATAGGAAGAATGGAGATCAAAACCCTATTGGACATGTGATGGTATAATCTTTGTGATTTCATGTGATTTGCATTGTCTTAGGTAATCTTCATATGTTATGGTGGATCTTTGTTGATTGTTAGGCTAGGGTTTTGTGGTTGAATTCATTTTAGCCTTTCAATATTGTTATTATTGTTATCCATTTTCACCATATACAATGACTTATTAAAGTTCTATGAATTTGCTCCTCCAAAGTATTCTTTTCTTACTACTATTGATTTTACTATATGGCATGAAAGACTTGGCCATCTCAATTCTGATTATATTTCATTGATGCAAAAAGCAAATATGGTTGATGGATTGCCTAGTATTGTTCCTTCTCAAATTGTTTGCAATGGTTGCATGAGTGGTAAGATGCATAGGGAACCCTTTCCTCATGGTCAATCTTAGAGGGCATATAATAAATTGCATCTAGTTCATAGTGATCTCTTGGGTCCCATGGAGAATCCCTCCATCTAAGGTTCAAGGTATGCTCTTACCTTTGTTGATGATTTTTCAAGGAGAACATGGATATATTTCCTTCATAGTAAGGATCAAGTGCTTGATGCGTTTACTAAATTTCATATGTTTGTAGAAAGGCAATCTGGTTCTAAAATTAAGATTCTTCGTACTGAAAATGGAAGAGAATATGTCAATAATGCATTTAATGCTTATTTGAAATCTTTTGGAATTAAACATGAGCTTACTGTTCCTTATACACCACAACAAAATGGCGTGGCAGAACAGAAGCATAGGACAATTGTTGAAATGGCTAGATGTTTATTGCATGCAAAAAATATGGATTACAAGTTTTGGGCTGAAGCTATGACTTGTGCAACTTATTTAATTAATAGAACACCTACCAAAGCCTTAAAGGATAAAACTCCTGAAGAAGCTTGGTCTGGTAGAAAGCCCAATTTGCAGAATTTAAGAATTTTTGGTTCCATAGCTTATGTTCACAGACCTAAGGAGAAAAGAAAAAAATTAGATGCTAAATCTTCTCCTTTTATTTTTGTTGGTTATGATGAAAATACTAAAGGTTATAGAGTTTACAATCCTATTACTAACAAGGTAAAAGTTGCAAGAGATGTTTGTATTGCAGAAAAAGGCATTCATGATTGTTCTAAAGTGGAGGATGATGAACTTGGTCAAAGCAAAGTTGTGCTTGTGGAGGACCAACCTCCTTCTCTTAACCATACTCCTAATGCATCTCTTTCTATTCCTTCTAGTGATAGGGATGATGATAATAATAACTCTACTCCTCATGAATCTTCTTCTAGTGATGAATCCATTACTTCTAAAAGAAGACCTAAATGGTTTAAATCTTTAATTCAAGATAGTGATGAATACTTAGCTAGGAAGGATAGACTTCAAGCTAGAAGAGTTAATTATTGTAATTATGCTTTAATGACTACTATTATGAATTCTAATGATCCTAAAACATTTGATCAAGCTAAAAATCAACCACATTGGCAAAAAGCAATGAAGGAAGAATATGATACTTTAACTTCTAACCAAACTTGGGATTTAGTTCCCTTGCCTCATGGTAAAAATCTTGTTTCTTGCAAGTGGCTTTATAAAACTAAATTGAATGCTACTAATCAAGTTAGTAAATTTAAAGCTAGATTAGTTGCTAGAGGTTTTTCTCAAATTGAAGGCTTAGATTATACTGAAACTTTTGCTCCTGTTGCTAAAATGCCTACAATTACACTTGTGCTTGCTTTAGCTTCTAGAATGAATTGGCCTATTCACCAAATGGATGTTAAAAGTGCTTTTCTTAATGGTGATTTACATGAGGAAATTTATATGTCTCAACCTCCTGGTTTTATTAAAGAAGGTAATGCACACTTAGTTTGTAAATTAAAGAAATCAATTTATGGATTAAAGCAATCTCCTAGGGAGTGGTATTCAAAGATTAATGCATTCTTTCTTTCTCAAGGCTTTATTAGAAGTAAAAATGATCCTAACTTGTATATTAAACATAGTGAAGATGATATTATCATTATTATCTTGTATGTAGATGATTTGATTCTTACTTCAAGTTCCAATACTTTGATTTCTGATATTAAGTTTCAACTTAATCAAAAATTTCAAATGACTGATTTAGGTCTTTTACATTATTTCTTAGGAATGCAAATTTGGCAAACCTCTAAAGGAATTTTCTTATCTCAAACTAAATATGCTCAAGATCTCATTGATAAGTTTAAAATGAATGATGCTCACCATGTTTCAATTCCTATTGAATTAGGCACTAAGTTAATGTTTGATATGCAAACTCCTCTTGTTGATCCTACCTTGTATAGACAATTAGTTGGAAGTTTGAACTATTTAACTCTTAAACTCTTACTAGGGCAGATATTGCTTATAGTGTTGGTTTGGTTTCAAGATTCATGTCTAAACCTCAACAAACACACTTTAAAGTTACTAAGAGAATTTTAAGATATATTAAAGGAACTATTAATGTAGGTTTGTTTTATGATGCAAATTCTGATTTTACTTTAAAAGGTTTTACTGATTCTGATCTAGGTGGAGATCCCAATGATGGGAAATCTACTTGTGGTTATTGTTTTTTTGTTGGTTCAGGAGCAATTTCTTGGAATAGTAAAAAGCAACAATCTACCTCTCTTGGATCCACTGAAGCTGAGTACAAAGGATGCACTAATGCTTCCAAAGAAGTCTTGTGGCTTAGAAGACTACTTGAAGATTTGGGTCTACCTCAACACGAACCAACTCCATTGTATTGTGACAACCAAAGTGCCATTGCCTTGGCTAAAAATCCAGTTTTCCATGCAAGGACAAAACACATTGCTCTCCAACACCAATTTATTAGAGAACAAATTGAAGACAAGCAAGTTTCACTCCTCTATTGCAAGGGGGAAGACCAAGTTGCAGATATTTTGACCAAGCCACTTTGTAAAGAAAAGTTCCAATTTCATTGTAAAAATCTTGGATTGCAACCCATTGAAGGGTTTGATGTAAACTCCCCAAGTAAAGCTTAAGGGGGGGTGTTAGAATATTTAATCTTTACTTGGCTTAGGTTTATTTGTATTTAGTTTAGGATATTCCTTTGGAATTCCTACATGTAATTTGTCCTCTAGTGCATGTGTGAGGACAAGTCATTTCTTTTATTTTCCTTTATTAAGGAATATTAGATTTCCTCCATAAGAGGATGTGGACACATGGCACACACATTTTATGAATGGTGGCATTCATAGATTTGGGAGTTACTTTGTAACTCCTCTCCCCATCTCTATTTAAGAGATGTCTCCTCTCTCATTTCTTCTTAATGCCAATATTGTAAAGAGCTTCTTGCTCTCTCTCTCTCTCTCTCATTTTAGCTATTGCCTCATTCATAATATCACAAGGTGTTTTTCTTTGCTTTTCCCCTTTCAAAAGTTCTTGTGCCTCCTTCTTCACATTTGGGTGATTGCTCCAAGGTTTTTGCATTTCTCTTGGTAACATTTACTTCATCAATAAACTTACTTTTATTTCATTTTTCTTTCCTTGCTCTTTTATTTCCTTTGAGTACAATGGTTTATACAGTCTACAGAGTACATATAAAAGGAGAAACCAGTGAGACCCCTTCTGAATTGTGGTTTGGCAATACATCTACAGTTAAGTATTTCAAAATATTTGGTAGTAAATGTTATATCAGGAGAGATGATACTATTGGGAAATTTGATCCTAGATGTGATGAAGTCATATTTCTTGTTCAATCTAATAAAAGAAATGCATATAGGTTTTATAACAAGAGATTATAGATAATTGTGGAGGGTGCTAATGTCAAAGTAGATGAGGTGAGCAAAAGTCAAATCAAATTTTATGAGAAGGAACTGATAGTGAAAATGATTATTTCTGAACTGATAGCACCTTTACTAGAATGGAGAGTTGAACCAGTTACTCCAAAAACATCAGATAATTCTATAGTAATTGAAGAGCAGGGAAAAGGAATAGAGAGTCTGCAGACTCCTAGGTATGTGAGATTGAATCATTCTGAAGATCAAATCATTGGGGATAAGAACAATGCTGTGATCACAAGAAGAGGACTGGAAACTAATGAGGTATGTTTAATTTCACAAGTTGAACCAGTATCAGTAATTGAAGCTTATAAAGATGAACATTAGTTAAAATATATGGAAGAAGAATTAGATCAGATTGAGAAAAATAACACATGGGCTTTGGTTCCCCAACCTAAAAATAAAAATATCTTCGGAAATAAATGGGTTTTTAGAAATAAATTGAATGAGGATGGTAAAGTTATAAGGCATAAGGCTAGATTCGTTTGTAAAGGATATTCTTAGAAGGATGGAATTGATTATGGAGAGACCTTTGCACCGGTAGCTAGGATTGAAGTTGTTAGATTATTTCTTGCCTATGCTACTTATAAAAACTACAAAGTTTATCAGATGGATGTTAAATGTGCATTCTTGAATGATGATCTTGATGAAGAAGTTTATATTAAGCAACCTGACGGTTTTTCACTATCAGATGATACTGATATGGTTTGCAAGTTAAGGAAATCTTTATATGGATTGAAACAAGCACCTAGAGCTTGGTATGCAAGGTTGGATAAATACTTTTTGAAGCTTAGCTTTACTAAAGGAAGCGCTAACAGTAATTTATATTATAAGATCACTAAATATGATATAGTGATTAGTGAAGTATTTGTTGATGACATTATTTTTGGAGGTGAAGATAAATTACGCTTAGAATTTTCTAAGAATATAGAAAAAGAATCTAAGATGTCTATGATTGGTGAGATGAAATTTTTCTTAGGTTTTCAAATTATGCATACTAACAAAGGCATTTTTATCTGTCAAACTAAATATGCTAAGGAATTATTCAAGAAATTTGGTATGGGAGATTCTAAACCGATATCTACACCTATGGTTACAAGTGAGAAATTGACAATAAAAGATATTTCTACACTAGTAAATCCTACAAGATACAAATCTATGATTGGAGGTCTACTTTATTTGACTCATAATAGACCAAACATTATGAATGTTATTTATATTATTTCAAGATTTCAGAGTGATCTTAGAGAAAATCATGAGATGGCAGTGAAAAGGATTTTTAGATACTTGCAAGGTACATCAGAATATGGCTTACGGTACCCTAAGGATGATAACTTCACTTTATGTGCATATACAGATGCTGATTGGGCTGGAGATGTTGATAACCAGAAAAGTACTTTCGGTGGAGCTTTCTTTCTTGGAAATAAGTTGGTTTCATGGATCACAAAGAAATAGTCATGTACTTCTCTATCTACTGTTGAAGCTGAGTATGTTGCTATTGCTGCTAACTGTACACATGTTTTATGGATGAAGCAAATGTTAAAATATATAAAAGTGGATTGTGATGCACTAGTAGTTATTCATTGTGATAACTCTATTGCTATTGATATATCAAACAATCTAGTATTTCAGTCTAAGGAAAGCACATATCTATCAAGTATAACTTTTTCAAGGGGAAGGTGGAAGCAAATGAAGTTAAACTGGTTTATGTGAACACTAAAGAGCAGATTGTAGACATTTTCACTAAACCTTTATCCAAGGAATCATTTGTGTACCTGAGAGATAGATTGGGGGTTTCTGTCCCTCCGACAAAGACTTGATTGATGTGGTTTTGCATCAGTTTGGCATGCATTATTAGAAACACTATTCATTCCGGCACTGATGTGGGATTCTACTGTTCAAGGGGAGTAGTCAGCTTTTGAGATTCAAAGGTTTATATTTCTGCTTTGATATTTCTATCAGATTTTTGGTATTGATGTCAAAGGGAGAGAGATAGTGATGTGAAAAAGATAGATAAAAAAAAAAGGTAAAGAGAAAGTAAAAAAGGGAGTCATATTGGGAGAGATATTGATAATGATATTCAGAGCTATCTATGGGAGATTATTGGTTGTGTTCCAGAAGGGGAGACTTGTTTGGCATTTCTTGGTACTTAGATGTTTTTAACATATAGTGTTGCCATCAATGCCAAAGGGGGAGATTGTTCACCATTTGGTGGAATTGATTATGTGTTGCATTGATATTTTGTCATTGATGTCAACACTGTCTATTTGGATGCTTTACTAGTGCCCTTTTGGTCTTTGTAGGATGAGTGGTTTCTGGTTAACTTGGATCCGATAGTTTCTGGTATGATCTAATGATGGAACTAGATTGTTCATGATGCTTATATTCATACTTGATCATTTGGTTTTGGTCTGGTGTTAGGATGTTGTCCTACTTATTGAGAAGCTTGATTTCTGGTTCCGCCGAGGGTTTCACCAGTAGAGCTTATGATGGAGATCATTGATGAATTGCCTAAGTAATGTTGGTACCACTTCTAATGGATTTTCAGGATGCTATTAGTGATCTTGTTTGAGACTTGGCGATTGGAGATCATTGCTGAAGCATGTGGACTTATACTTGGTCCTGTTTGATCTAGGTTACGGACTAACATTGACATAACATGTGGATAATACCTATTGTTGTTTGGATATTATTTGTTTGGTCTAATATATATAGATGTAAGATCTCATTATAGATCATCATGATTATTGTAAGAGGTCATGGTTAGGGAATGTAATCTGCGAATAATGTAATATCATTAAGGAAGAGGAGTTGATCAATCATTGGAGATCGAATTGGGTTAATGTATGAGATTTTAGTCCTTTGGTATTGAGCTTAACTAGAACTGTACTCTGGCATAGGAGATGCTATCTTTTGCAGTTCAACACTTCTCTGGATTGTACTCTGGATTTGTATGTAGTCAGTGAGACTCCTTTTGTGTTGAGCAGTGTGCTCTAGGCTATTGGGCTTCATGCAAGTGCAGGCCCCTTCATTGTAATTCACATGCTTGCGGTAGAAGTATTATCTGATTGTGGGTAGGCTTCCCACCATTGTTTTTCCCTTTACTGGTTTTTCCATGTACAAATCTTGTTGTTGTGTGAATGGCTTGTGTTTTGTGATTATTGTTTATGCTTAATTGAATTAACTTCTATTCTGGTATTATTATTTTGGGTTCCAGTATTAAAGTTTAAATTATGATTGCTTTCGGTAATTTGTGACAACTGATTCACCCCCCCCCCCCCCCCCCCTGCTCAGTTGTCTTCCAAATATCTAAACTGTCTAACATGTTCCTGATAGTGAATTTGAAAAGTACATGTATTATGACGGTTATGTTTTGGAGATAGTTTTGGGATTTGATGTTGAGCTCAAAATGGATTGTTGTCCAGTAACCTTTAGAGTATATGATCATGAATTATATGCTTTCATGATCATCAAACAATTATAGGGCTTCATCGTAGCGATTAGAGATTGTTATGAAATAATTCAATACTCTGTAAATTGAGAGTTTAGGATTGAGAGCTCCAGAACACACCTTGAAACAACATATTTATGAGGGTCAAGAGAAAACTTCATAGAGCCCTACTTGGTTCAAGATTCACTTTTTCAAGAGATGATCTTCTAATAATTATGTATTTATTTTATATGTAATCAACAATTTTTGTTGTGTAATCCTTAAGGGGGGCCCTTGGCTAGGTGAATCTTGAGGTTTCAGTGGAATATTTATCAGAACAATTTATTAAGGGGAGATTGTTAGAATATCTATTATATATTGTTCCACCATTACATATGTCTACATATAACTATCTATTACTCCTTTATAAAAAAATTTGATACTAATCTAGCTACATTTAGTTTAAGTTATCCTTGAATATGTAATGGTATGATGATGTAAAGTATGTGTACCTCAAATACATTGAAAACATGACATAAAATTGTATATAATATGACACTATAAATATATAAGGTGGAATTAAAATATTCTATCATGGCATTTGAAATCTGTTTTCTCATGTCATAAAGATTTGACATTGATGTTTGAACATATATATACATATAGAAGTATTAATTGGATGAGCTATGAAACCTCTCTATGGAAATACGGTAGATTTGTTGATGTTTTATATGACACGTTATAATCAATAATTTGAAATGAGCATTCAAGGAAATATGTCCATAAAGGAAAAGTAAGCTCTAGTTCACCTTATTACTCGAAAGTCAAAACAACTTTGAGCTCACAAATCACATACAAAGACATGGTTAAAAAATTATCAAAATTCGATGTCTTATTTAGAAGCTTGTAGAAAAAAAAAGATTAATGCATAAGAACTAATAAGAGGCAAAAATAAATATTAAGGAAAATTTTGAATAAAGTTAAATGAAAAACTATATAGAAATATATGTTTGAGTTTATATTATAATGGAAGTAAAGCCTTTGCTACTTAGTTTCCAAAATAGTTGTAAATTAGTTTCTTATATATAAATAATTAAAAAGACAATGATAGATTACCTCATTGATAGAAAAAAAGTTTCAATGAAGGTTTTATAAAAATAACTCAAAACGTAATCTATAAGGAGTGTAGTAGTTTGAACTGTCATTGTCACTTTATTGGAATTGACCTTATGCTATGCTACACTCTATTGTCAACGGATGAGAAGGCATAATACATTAATGTTTAATATGAATTCCAATTTTTCAAATAAAATCTTGTGTCAAAATTCTTTTTTAATTTTACTCCTAGTAAATGGAGGACTTTACGACATGACCAACTTGGCTAAGCCTTATATGATAGTAGTAATACAATATTTATTTTTAATTGCTTCTTTAAAAAAATATTGTTTTATTTAATGCAAATAAAATATAGAGTTAGTGTTTAAAATAATTATACTTAAATATTTTATTTCAAGAAGATCAATCTAATAGTAGAAAATATTGATATATACAATATCACATACTTGCTATAATGAGTCATTTGCAACATCCTATGAAAGTGCTTTCATGACATTTTAGGTTTGAATTGTATACCATAGTCTAATAATCTATTGTAGTGCCCTAAAATTGCACCCCTTACAATTTTTGACTGCATTTGGGTCTTTGCCTTAGTTTTTGTGCCCCTCAGCTTGATTGGAGACCTGATTATGCTCACACATATCAAAAACTTCATGCAACTCAATGATGCACCTTGCCTGCACTTTGATCCTACCCCAAATTAGGGAAAGACCAAGGTGTGGTGCCCTTGTCCTCACTAGGACCATGGCATGGTGCACCAATCCCCCTTAATGGGGACCTATCTTGGGCCCCTCCCCTGACCTATCTCAAATTTGAAGCAAGAAAATCCCCTCTATGTTGGCTCATGTTGGAAAATTAATCAATTAATACAACAGGTAATTATATAAGAGGACTTTCCCCTCTCATTTGAACATTCATCTATCTATCATGCATGCACAAGAGATCAAGCATTCAAGCATTTTAGAGTAAATGAGCATTTTTAGTCTTCCTTCAAGCTTTGGAGCAACAATAGAGTCAAGATTTCATGAATTTAAGAGGAGATCGTCATTTTAATTCATGAAATCATAATTCAATGTGGGGGCAAGGAAAACTTCACAAGGAGAGATAAGAATTTTATTTTGTCAATTCAACATCCCCTCAAAGATGAGGATTTATATTTTCAGTCATTTCATTTATATTATTTCAACCACTTGGTCAATTCCAAATCCAGATTCCCAACACATTTCCCTTTCATTTTGTGTGCAGAAATAAGGTGTGTAGTTGTTCTTCTAGAGCTTTATTTGCAGAGATAGAAAAACCCTTTTTGATGCACAGAAAGTTTGGAGGACTGATAGGAACCCACCACCTAATTCAGACACATGGTCCCTACAACTTTTGGAAAATTTTGCAAAGAAGCTCCAAATCATCTTAAACTTTTTAGATTTAGGTGGACAACAAAATCCTAAATCCATAGCTCACTATTTTCTCATATTTGTCTTCATTTCCAACATTTAGTCTTAATTCAACTAGTCACTTTACAAAAGAGCGTCAATCAAATTCCAAACATAGTCAATCTACTTAGTATTCAATCCTTGCATCATTTAGGATTGGATCTAGTAGATTTACCCCCTCTTTTGAATGTAGTCTCCCCAAGTGAAAATTGAGCTTAGTGAATTCTCCTTTCCCTATGGTGAATTTGCTATGCTCCTAATTTTCCACTTTACATTTTGGTGAACCCCACATGAAGACTCTTAATTCTGATTTTTGTTTTCAGCTCCGAGTGTATGCAATTTAAAATTCAAATTTTCAATTATAATTTTTTTTTTAAAGTTTTAAAACATTTAGAGGTTAAATTCATAAAAAACCTAATTTTTAGATTCAAAATTGAGATTGTGATTTGTCTAAATTGGATTGATTGTTCCAGATCTAAGAAATCTTCCAATTTATAATTGAATTTTTCATTGACATATTCAATTTTCAATTTTTTTTTAAATTAAGTGGTTAAATAAAAAAATGCTAATTTTTAATTCTAAAATTGAACTTGTGAGTTATGTAGATCTTAAATTAATTTTTAGATTTGAGTCCTTCCTTCAATTTCAAAATTCACTTTCCCACCTTGCAATATTCAAATTTTTAAATTTAATTTTTTTAAATTGAGTGGTTTATGCAACAAACTCTAATTTTTAGAATTAAATTAATCTTGTACAATTTCAAATTTTCCTTTAAGCATTCAATATTGTATTACTGCTATCATATCTATATTACTGCTAAGCCTTGTACATCTAAATTAAATTAATCTTGTGCCCTATTTTGTTCATCAAGGCTTATTTTCACATATCAAGAAATCTCCAATTCCCATATCCTTATGGAATTTCCATTAAAATCACAATATCTTGCTTTCGTAAAAAATTCATAAAACTTTAGTCAGACCAAGTAGGTACCTACTTGGTCCCAACTTTTTCTCCTTAAATGTTGGGAGCCTATTTTACCTGTAGTTTACTGCTCAAATCCAAACATTTGTGAAATTTTATTGATTTTAGGTTTCCCTAAGGTCGAAAACAAATCTAAATTTCAACATTTCTATTTTCAATTTAAATTTTAAAATTACGTGCTTAATTACATATACCCTATATTTTAAAAGTAAGTTGATTACTTCAATATTTAAACATTCCCAAATTTCAAAATTTTAATTAATAGGTTAGATTTGGACAACCCTGATTTTAATTTTGATCTTGCCTCTTTTCAAATTTTTAAAATACTATGTCATTTTCAACCCTAATTTTAATTTTCACCATCTATCTTCCAAGGGATAATTTCAAATTTAAATTAATAGGTCATTTTGGCAAAGCCCTAATTTTAAAATTAAAATTCCTAGGAGATTGCATTATTATTTAAATCATTTTGCATTCTAAAATTCAAAATTCAAATTTCCCTCACTTAGTGCATGCATTTTATTACTATTATTCCTACCTATAGTATCCCGGTAAAAAGAAGCTATAGAATTAAGGTTGTCCAACATTTAAATACCAGGGAAATGGAGCCTAATTTGGCTAGCTTTTTTAATGAGGATGTGTTGGTTCTTCCAATTGTATAGATATTCTCATTTATCCCCTTGATAATTGTCATGATTTGGAGGAATCACTAACTAGGGTATTCATTGACCAACTGGCAAAGATGGACAATCAATTTCACAATCTTCAACAATGGATGAGTCAAGAATACCCAGAAAGTGAAGCTCTCCCATGGATTGAAGAATTAAAAAGAATGACTCAAAGTGATTAACATTGTTGGCAATATAGCATTATAACAGACAATGAAAGATTGTTGGCATTTCAATAAGGATATTGAGAAGGTTGTTGATGATTATGGATATAACTGATTAAGGATGTTTACTGTCTTGATATTATTATTTTGTCATTGATGTCAAGAAATTGATTTTCTAATTCAGTATGATGTTGCCATATCTTGAGAAGTATGATTTGAAGAATATAAAGATGTCGGTAAAAGACACAGGAAAGATTGTGATGAATAAGGGGATGAATAAGGTATTCAATGGGCAACTATTACCGAGTCAGACAATGATGAGATCATGATGTTTAGATTGTTTTAACATCATACATATGTTGTAAATTGTAAGGTTAATACTATACTATGTTACCTAGCAAAGAACCTAGTCGGTAAACCCTAAGGAACCTAGTAGGTAAACCCTAAGGTTATCGCTATCGATTAACGAAGGAGGAATGTCTATCGAGTAAATTTTAGTATTTACCGAGTTATAACCGAGTTATAACCAAGCTATAACAGAATGCATTAAATGGTTACATGCATTATTTAATGAAGGAAGCTGATGAGCTGGAACTGATTAAATGATTGGTATGTTGTAAATATAGTTTGTTAATGAATCTATGGCAAAGGAAAGTCGGCATGAAGATCTACAATGCAAATTCAACCGCAATACCTTGGCACAAGTTCCAAGAAATGTATGCAAGTTCCAAGGCAGGGTAAAACATTTTCAGATCGAAAGATGCATTAAACCTGGACAAGATTGAAGATCTGAGGGCTATGATTGATCATGGGAAATGTGATCAAGGAGATTAAGCGGTTAGCTAATTGTTTATAAATAGGAAACTATTGATAAACAATGCATGCGGGCAAGTGTATGCACATGGATGCTACATAGTGATTACCGAGCACAAAAGCTTGAACAGCTATTTGAATAACAAATTATGGAAGCCCAGCAGATGGACAAGATTAGTTCTATGTCTAGATTGTATTGAACAAATAAGAATCTGCTTTAGCATTTTAGATGTGAAGTTGCAGATAGATTTTTATTACTCTTATTTTGTGAAAGTGATAGAAAATCTATTAACCGAGTGGACTTAACAGTCTTATTTGTAAAACCCTCTAGCAAGGTGACATTTTGATTTAGTGTTTGAAATCCTTTAATAAGGTCACTTCTAACAAGGTGAAGATCCTAACAGATCTGAGGGAAATCCTTTAACCGGATCACATCTAGCAATGTGTTTGTAATCTTTAACAGGATTTGCTTTTAACCGAGCATACTCTAGAAGAGTATATTTCTTAGTGGGTCCGAAATCTCCTAGTGGTTTTTCCCTATTTGGGTTTCCACGTTAAATCTGTTGTTATGAGGTTTATGATGTTTATATACTTTTGAGTTTGCATGTTTAATAGTTTTGGTTATATTATTGAAGTATATGTTACCAAGGTTGAATCTGATGTTTTTATGGAAGATTAAGTTTGTATGATTCACCCCCCCCCCTCTCATCTTGTTGGCTATTGGATCTGTACTTACATTTAGTATTAGAACTATCAATTGGTATCAGAGCTTTGGACTCTAGAAGAAAAGTTTAAAGGCACTTGAGTTAAGGATCAAAAGATGTATAAGAGGGATGCAACGAAGCGGAACAAGTCAAGTTTCTCTACATGGCAGAAAAGGATGAAGCTGCATCTATCAGGAGTTGGAGAATATGTTGTATACTATCTGGAGAATGATTTTGTTACACCGAGCACCTATCCATTGACTATGGAAGAGATAGAGGTAAAGAAAGAACATATCCAAGCAATGATTGAAATAACATTTGCATTGACCGATTCAGAGTTTAATGATCTAGAAGGCTGCAATGATGCAAAGGCAATGTGGGATAAGCTCATATCAGTATATAAAGGAGATGAACATGTTCAAAGAGCAAAAGTAGATAGTCTCAGAGGACAACTTGAATCTATGAGGATGAATGAAGGTGAGAACATAACTCAGTATAGTACAAGACTGAAAGAGATTGTCAATCAAAACAAAGGGGCAGGTGGGACTATTGAAGAAAAGGATATAACAAGTAAGTTGTTGAGAACCCTTCTACTGGCTTATGCAATCTGAGTCTCTACAATCAATGAATTGAGGTCTGTACCAAATATGCCAGTTTCTTTAGATGCTACTATTGGCAAGCTACAAGCATTTGAGTTAAGTAACTTTGATAACAGTGGTTCTAGAGTAAATAAAGTTGAATCTGCATTTAGTTCTTTTCATCTTGATGAATCTAATGATTTCAATGAAAGAAAGTATAAGTACTCTGAAGGAGATCACAGTGGAGCAAGTGAAAGATTTCATAAGAACATGGAAGAAGTACACAAACCGTATGAGGAAATTAGAAAGCAAGAAGAGTTTGAAGCACTATTAGCCAAAAGGTTACCGAGAGGCAAAGGTAAGTATAAAGGAAAACTACCTTTGAAATGTTTCAATTGTGATAAAATAGGGCATATGGCTTCTAACTGTCCTGACAAAGATTCTACTGAAAAGAGAGATTATCGAGATGACAAACAAAAAGATAATCATTACAGAGGACATCGAGACTTAAAAAGAAGAGATAGAAAGACATGCTTAATAGCCGATGAGGAAACCAATGATGATAAATCAGATGACACTAATACAAAGGAAGTAGTTTATGTGGCTATCAAAGATGGATCAAATGAAGAAAGGTATGAAGAAAAAGCCCTAATATCTCACATAAACACTAATGATTCTTGGATCATAGATAGTGGATGCTCACATCATATGAGAAGAGATAAACACAAGTTTTTTTATATTAGAAGATTATGATGGAGGCTATGTTAGATTTGGTAATGATGCACCATGTCCGGTGAAAGGTAAAGGATCTATAACACTTCTTGACAATGCAAGATGCAATGATGTTTATTGGGTTGAAGGCTTGAAATACAATTTGTTGAGTGTAGTAGAGCTAAACAATACAGGTTACCGAATAGAATTTCAAAAAGGAATTGTCAAAGTTCATGATAGGAATGGAAAGTTAGCTGCTACTGGGACACAAACAAAAGGTAACACATTTAACCTTGACTCAACTCGGAATAAGTGTTTGTATGCAAAGATAGATGATACCTGGTTATGGCATAAAAGGTTCTGTCATGTAAATTTTGATAATCTGATAAAAATAAGTAAGAAGCATCGAGTAAGAGGTCTATCGAGTCTTGGAAAACCTGAGAATGCTATGTGCCAAGGATGCCAGATGGGTAAGATGATGAGATCAAGCTTTACAAGTAAGTCTTACACTTCTAAGGGAATTTTAGATCTAGTGCACACTGATCTTTGTGGTCCTATGAAAGTTCAAAGTTATTATGGTGATAAATATTTCATATTATTGGTGGATGACTATTCAAGGATGATATCAATAATGTTTTTAAAAGAAAAATCAGAAACTTTTCAAATGTTTAAATGGTACAAGGCAAGAGTTGAAAATTAAACAGGAAGACAACTGAAATGTCTTAGATCAGATAGAGGAGGAGAGTTCACATCTGATGAATTCAACTTATTCTGCAATGATCATGGTATTAAAAGACAAGTCTCTGCACCGAGAACTCCACAGCAGAATGGAATAGCTGAGAGAAGAAATAGATCTATTGTGGATTGTGCTAGAACACTGATGATTGAAAAGAAGGTGCCACAAACATTTTGGAGAGAAGCAATAAGCACAGCAGTTTACACCCTGAACCGAGTACAACTGAAGAAAGATACTTTGAAGACACCATATGAAATCTGGTATGATAAGAAACCCAATGTAAGTTATTTTAATAACTTTGGAAGTAGATGCTATGTTCACAAAGATGATAGAAATGGCAAGTTTGATCAGAAAAGTGAAGAAGGAACATTTCTAGGTTATTCTTGTAGAAGCAAAGCATTTAAATGTTTGATCAAATCATCTAACAAAATAGTAGAAAGTGCAAATGTGAAAATTGATGAATTTGCGAAAAGAAATGATGAAGGAAATTCCAAGGAACCAGAAGACTATGATGAATTTGTCTATGTTCAACTGAGAAGTCTTACCGAGAAGACTGTTAAAGAAAATGAAGAGAATATCCAGTTATCGAGTGATTAAGAAGATCATACAAAGCCTACCGAGCCTGTATTAGCCAAGTATGTCAGAAGACATCATGCACCAAGTCAGATTATAGGAGATAAGAATGATCCAATGATGACAAGGAACAAACTAAGACAAAACACATGTCTGATATCTGAATTTGAACCAAGAATAGTGAAAGAGGCATTTAACAGTGAAGATTGGATAAATGCTATGACAGAAGAGATTGATCAAAACAAGAAGAATGACACATGGACACTAATCCCAAGACCGAAGGACAAAAATGTAATAAGTACAAAGTGGATTTTGAGAAACAAGCTAAATGAAAAATGAGAGGTCATTCGAAACAAAGCAAGACTAGTTTGCAAAGGTTATGCTCAAGAAGAAGGAATTGATTATGGTGAAAATTTTGCACCTGTTGCCAGACTTGAAGGAGTAAGAACATTGTTGGCATACGCTGCTTTCAAAAACTTCAAGGTATATCAAATGGATGTCAAATTTGTATTTCTGAATGGAATATTAGAAGAAGAAGTTTTTATTGAACAACCTAAAGGATTTGTTGAAGACAATAATAAAGATCAAGTATGTAAATTGAATAAAGCTTTATATGGTTTGAAACAAACACCTAGAGCATGGTATGAAAGATTGCACTCTTATTTGATTAAGATTGGTTTTATAAGGACAAGTGAGAACAACAATATGTACATGAGGAATGATGAAAATGGAATACTGATCTCAGCCATATTTGTTGATGATATTATATTTTGTGAAAATGACTCTTTATGCAAGAACTTTGGAAATGAAATGAGCAAAGAATTTGAGATGTCATTAATCGGTGAGATAAAGTATTTTATAGGTTTACAGATACTGCAAATGAAAAATCAGATTTTCATTACTCAATCCAAGTACATAAAGGAAATCTTGAAGAAATTTGGAATGGAGGATTCAAAACCAGTAAGTACTCCTATGACTACCAACTATAAATTATAAAAGAATGAAGAATCTGCATCTATTGATGAGACACTTTACCGATCCATATTGATTGGAAAGCTACAATATGTTGTTCATAGAAGACTAGACATAGCACATGCAATAGGTATAGTTGCAAGACTCTGTGTAGATCCTAAGAAAACACACATGACAACAATCAAAAGAATTTTTAGATACTTGAAAGGCATAGAGGATTATGGCTTAGTATATCAGAATGGAAATGATTTTGATTTAAAAGTTTATATTGATGTTGATTGGGCAGGCAACATTGATGACAGAAAAAACACAAGTGGAGGAGCTTTCTTTTTAGGAGAAAGACTAGTGAGTTGGCCTAGCAAGAAACAAGGATGTGTTTCATAGTCAATAGCAGAAGCTGAATATGTTGCTATAGCATTGAATTGTACCAACATTGCATGGATCAAACAACTGTTGGAAGGTATAAATGAGAAAGTTACTGAGCCATTAACTATATTCTATGACAATACTAGTGCCATTAATATTTCAAAGAATCTTGTTATGCACTCTAAGACAAAGCACATCTCTATCAAATATCATTTTCTTAGAGAAGAAGCTCAAGAGAAGAAAGTGGTGTTGGAGTATGTTAGCACAAAGGAATAAATAGCAGATATCTTCACCAAGCCACTACCAAGGGACACTTTTGAATATCTCATATGTAAGTTAGGGGTCCTACCCCTATCTTCTACTCACTGACCGAGTTCAGTGAAAGCATCAATCCGATGACTCTATCGAATATCTTTTAGGAGTTGATGCGGATTTACACACTTTAAGAGGTTTTCTAAAGGTGTACAGGAAATAATACAGGAAATATTACAAGAAACAATATAGGGAACAAGAATTGAAGACAAAATGCTCTGACCGAGACTGAATTGACACATTACAGGAGGAATTCACTTCATACAGGAAGAACTTATGTTTTAGTTCTTTACTTTTTGGCATTGTTGTCAAAGGGGGAGAAAACTGAGAAAGGGGAGAAGACTGAAGATTGGAAAGAAGACTGAGAAAAGAGGAAAAGTCTAATGTATGGGGGAGAGCATTTCACAGCAATCTAAATCTTTTAAGGTCAAATCAATTGGTTTTTCCATCAATGACAAAGGGGGAGATTGTTCGCAATATAGCATTATAACAGACAATGAAAGATTGTTGGCATTTCAATATGGATATTGAGAAGGTTGTTGATGATTATGCATATAACTGATTAACAATGTTTACTGTCTTGATATTATTATTTTATCATTGATGTCAAGAAATTGATTTTCTAATTCAGTATGATGTTGTCATATCTTCAGAAGTATGATTTGAAGAATATAAAGATGTCGGTAAAAGACACAGGAAAGATTATGATGAATAAGGGGATGAATAAGGTATTCAATGGGAAACTATTACTGAGTCAGACAATGATGAGATCATGATGTTTAAATTGTTTTAACATCATACATATGTTGTAAATTGTAAGGTTAATACTATACTATGTTACCTAGCAAAGAACCTAGTCGGTAAACCCTAAGGAACCTAGTCGATAAACCCTAAGGTTATCGCTATCAGTTAATGAAGGCCGAATGTCTACCGAGTAAATTTTAGTATTTACCAAGTTATAATCGAGTTGTAACCGAGCTATAACAGAATGCATTAAATGGCTACATGTGTTATTTAATGAAGGAAGCTGATGAGCTGGAACTAATTAAATGATTGGTATGCCTTAAATATAGTTTGTTAATGAATCTATGGCAAAGCAAAGTCGGCATGAAGATCTAGAATGTAGATTGAACCGCAATACCCTGGCACAAGTTCCAAAAAATGTATGCAACAAGGTAGAGTAAAATGTTTTCAAATCGAAAGATGCATTGAACCTAGACAAGATTGAAGATCTGATGGCTATGAATGATCATGTAAAATGTTATCAAGGAGATTAAGTGGTTAGCTAATTGTTTATAAATAGGAAACTATTGATAATTAATGCATCTGGGCAAGTGTATGCACAGGGATGCTACATAGTGATTACCGAGCACATAAGCTTGAATACCTGTTTGAATAACAGAGTATAGAAGCCCAATAGATGGACAAGATTAGTTCTATGTCTAGATTGTATTAAACAAATAAGACTCTACTTTAGCATTTTAGATGTGAAGTTGCAGATAGATTTTTATTACTATTATTTTCTGAAAGTGACAGAAAATCTCTTAACCGAGTGGACTTAACAGTCTTATTTGTAAAACCCTCTAGCAAGGTGACATTCTGACTGAGTGTTTGAAATCCTTTAACAAGGTCACTTCTAACAAGGTGAAGATCCCAACAGATTTGAGGGAAATCCCTTAATCAGGTCACATCTATTGGAGACGGGAGGCAGGGTCACCGGTGCCGGTGAGTCTATTGGAGACGGGAGGTGCGGCGGTGGGTGGCAGGAGCTGCAGACGTAGACCAAAGGTGGCGGCTTTCGGACGAACTGCGACTGATGGGAGACAACCTACATAGTGGCCATTGCAAAAACTTGCAGAAAGCACAGTACGGCCCAAACAAATATTTTTTTTAATTTTTTTTTTTTCAAAGAAAACAAACCCCTTTTTGTTTTTTTCCTTTTTTTTTTAAAACAATTATGCCCCGTTTTTAATAAAATGAAAAAAAAAAATCAGAAATAAAATAATATATATATATATTTTTTTAAATCCGAAATTTCCGTACCGTACCACCCAAATTGGGCAAAAAATTCTTCCACACCTAAAAGTCGACTTTCCCCAAAATAGGTTGAGTTTATACTCGATTTTTATGGAAACGACCTCCCAGATGCAATGGTGAGGTCCAAAACGCTGTAAGATGCCTCCAAAATGTGCAAAACGTTAGATCCAAAAATAGAAGCCTTCCAAGATGTCTCCCAAAACCAATCAATGAAGCCCCAATAGCTCTGATACCATGTTATATTTTGCCAAGACCAAGGGCACAATGAAAAGTATAAAAGAGAGACAAAAGAATGACAAAAACAAACTGTATTCTCATCAATATGCAAATGATCAATTTGGTTAACCAATACAATGAATATGAGCCTTCTTATATAGGCAAGGCCATATGGATATACGAGCACACAATCATGACGTGTGGCTCAATGAGAAACAAGGGTAGGTAAGAAATACTAGGGGTAGGTAGGAGAAATAATACAACATTCCACAAGAGGTGGATGACCCACCGAACGTGGAGTGTAACAATAAGATAAGACCACAAAAGGTGGAATTTATCCTACAAGCTATATCCCTATATGCACACTTCCCTAAGTGTCTCATATCCAAACTACGAAGAGATGCATTATCCTAAGTTAACTTAAGTAAAGTGTAATAATATCTATGATGAATATTTATTTACACCAACAAAATTCAATGATAGTTTTCATATATATATATATATAAATTTAAATTTCCATTATGAAAATTATGTTATAATTAAAAACTTTTGTGAATAATTTACCTTTTACTTTTTTTTTTTAATTTATTATTTATCTTATAATTAAATTTTAAAATCTTTAAACTTTTTTTCTATTCCAATATCTTATATCTTAATTAATATTTTTAAATTCACATTTTTCACTTCAATACAAACAAAAATTTACATACTTCGACTCTCGTTAAAAATAAAAAACGAAATGCAATATATCTCACACTAATTTTCTGTAAATTAAAAAAAGTAAGTTTAAGTTTAAACCTTAGCCAGTTAGCTTCTAAAGTAGGTGTAAAACAGTAGCATGGATTAGGTGAAATAAAAGAAAAAAGTAGCACTAAAGTTCCAATGAAGGTTTTCCAAGAAAACTAAAGAAAAGCTTTACATGTCAAGATCGTAGCAACTTTACAACTTTCATTATCATGATAGAAATTTGTATAGAAGGAAAGCGAATATCGTATGATATACATAGATCTGGTCGTGACAATTGTTTTTTTAATTTAGTCAGAGATTATAGAAATTGAAATAGGAAGTTAATGAGAATTTGCTTTCAAAATAGTCATGGAAGCTTCACAAGCAAATTAAAGACCAACTTCCTTGACAATGACATTTAACGTGAAGAGTGATTCAAGCCATCATCCTACATCTGCGCCATAGTCTTCGTGAATAACGTCACTTACAAATTTATCACATTTCAACTCTATTAATTTAAATGATTTTGACTCGTTATTCTTCCAATATCTTGCAATCATATCTGCAGACACGTCAGCCTGTTTAACAGTAATAAAATAATCAAAATACAACAATATTTTTTAATTAACGAGAAGGAGAATGCTTTGAACCATAAAACAAGTCTTCATTCATCCCTAAAATAATATATAATATGATTTTTTTACATCGATGTTATCAAAGCAACACTAGAATATAAGACAACTCCATGCCAAAACATAAAGTTCAACTCTGCTGCAATCTTATAGCATACGCTTTTGACATTGTATTATTCATTTTCATTAGAGCTTGATAAATACAATCTTGAATAATCTTAATTCTCCTCACTCAAACTCTTAATAGAGTATTAATGTATTATAATAGTGAAAGCTAATGATAAATCATTGTCATTAAAAAAATTGATCATTGAGCAATTTACTTAATAAATCATTGGAATAGCATGTGTGTTTTTAGGTATAAATAAGTCTTTAGTCTTTGTATACAATGCTTTTGGTGAACAGAAATACTAATTGAAGCTTCCCACTACTCACTTTCTGCATGAATTGGCAGCAATGCAAATCTGATGACTTGAGCAAGTTAGCTCATGAGCATATGATGACAGTTTGGATGACATAAGGCCAAAATAGGTTCACAAGCAAATTGAAGACCAACTTCCTTGACAATGACATTTAACGTGAAGAGTGATTCAAGCCACCATCCTACATCTGCGCCATAGTCTTCGTGAATAACGTCACTTACAAATTTATCACATTTCAACTCTATTAATTTAAATGATTTCGACTCGTTATTCTTCTACTGTCTTCCAACCATATCTGCACCTACGTCAGCCTGTTTAACAATAATAACATAATCTGATATAAAATAATCAAATATGATTGAAAAACCTCTTAATGAATGGTTATATCTGATGTGAGTAAATTTACTGTTTTTGTCCCTTTGCCAAGCCAACCGATGTAAATGTTACACTGTATATTTTTTTTAATGATTAGTGTTCTCAACTTTCCTTGACTGATGTGTCTTGTACGTAGTCAGAAATAGCGAAGCATTTATCGGCCGTCTAGAGGTTGAAGCTAGAATAGGCAGAAAGTTATTGAACCTTGCTAGTAATGGATTATGACGTTAATTGATGTAGTCTATCACGACTGTGGTGTTAGGTCTCGTATTTTTCCAGAAAATGACAAACTAAAGATGGTTACAAAGTACATAGTGTCATAACATTGGATCAAGTCAGCTCATTAGTATATGATGACATTTTGGATGAGATAAAGTCAAAATAGGTTCAAAAACGCGTAAAAGGAGGCACATGAAATCAAGGGTCTAGAAAGAGTGTGAAATTATGAAGGGGTTACAATTTACAATGCTACAAAATGGTCTAACCATGCTACCTCAATGTGGAATGCCTAACTTCTCACATGAGGCAAAAAATTACTAATGATACAATCTAACTTCATCCTCCAAATACAACACCAACTCTCCCAGAAGAATACAAAATCACTAGAGAACAAATTACCAAGTGCATACAAAAATATATTAAAACATATACGAGGAATGGAAGGCAAAGACATATGTTTCCAACATGTAGAATTATATCAAGGTGGTTTTGTGTTGTCAATGCTTGTGCATTATGCAATTTTATTTCCATCAGCACAACAAAGGAATAGTGTCTTGAGTGTTTTATGCTATTAACACCTATGTATGAGTTTTTGTACTTGCTAACATGAGTATGTAAGTGGATATGATTCAATAAAAAATTGTCATCATGAAAAATAGTGGATTGTAAGAGAGAGGATCCAAGTTTATTATAAAAGTTAGTTTTATGGTTTAACTTTATGTATGTGATGGCGGGGTTGTGTAAAATAAGTGAGTCTAAAAAGCATTTAAAACATGAAATTATATTTTATAAAATGTGAATTATTATGAGTGTAAATATAGTTGTAAAAATAATAGAGTGATGTTTATAACATTTAAGAATTTGGAAGCTAACAAAAGGAAGATCAATTTGACACTTGGAAGGCTTTCTATTTGTTAGTAGTGATGGTGGTGGATTTGATGGTAATTTTTAAATTGTAAATAGTTATGCCTCATAATATTTTCACTATTACTACCTGTAAATTGTAAATAGTTTACATGTAGATGTAAACTAGAGATTTGGTTATACATTGGTATATCATTTTAATCTATTTTAATATGCATAAGCATATGTGAATAAGGAGAAACAAAATGATATAACACTAGAATTATAACCTCTTCCTTCATTTTGTCACTCTATGCATCTTAAAACATATATCATATAATTCTATACATGTAAAACTTGATAAGAAGACTTTAAAATGTTACTAATATAAAATATTAAATAACAAGAAGATATATCATATCACACATCTACTCAAATAATTAAATTTATATTATAAATTTCTTTGACAAATTAATATTATTTTAAATTTTATTATTAACTTTAATTGCTTTGATATTTTATAAAAAATTTAAAGAAACTTTGTGTACTCTTATAGACCATGTCTCCCATTCTATTATGGATATTTACTAATCATTTCAATTTGAAAAAAAAATAAGAGTCGTTGCCAATAAACTACCAATCAATTTTCACAACCCAATTAACCATTGACCATATTCAAAATTGAAGAGTCCCCATTGAAGAGCCTTGTTTACCAATTTTTTTAATGTAACAACTCCTTTATATAGAGATCAAGCACTGTGGAGGCCAAAACCAAGTCAGTTGTGAAAATGAAAGAGAAGTTTATTTTATTCCACATATTTAAATAGAAATATAAAATGGATAAACACAGATATTCATGACTATGAAATGAAAGGTACATGGGGTTCTCTGCACTACTTTCTTTTCGTGGAAGCAAACACTTAAATGAACTTTACCCCACACAGTTAGGCAGCATTGATGGTGATACTCAGAACATAACGAGTGAGCTTGTTGACATAGCACCATCTATAGAAAAAGAAGAGAAGGAGAAACGTTGCAGATGTTTCTCAGTAGAAACCGATATTCTTCTCATAAAATGCATATCGTATTACTTTATTGCATAGCAGTTTTTTTTGGTTTTTCTTCCTACTCAAGAAACCGATATTCTTGTTGTGAAGAGGACGCCAAAGATAGTCAGCTATATCTATAAACTATAAAACTACCCACCAAACATCAATATAAAAAAGAAGAGGAGGAGAAGAAAGAAATGGTGCATATTCATTTAATTCTTCTGTAACTATATTGTTAGTTTGGATTTAGCAGTACTGTGGGCTGCATAGCTTATGAGCTTTAAAGCCTTCATAAATGGCCGATCTCTCACAGTAAATCAAAAACATTTTGTGAGTGTTCTCAGAGTTTAAATCTCATTTTCTCGTAATTCCTTTTTTAAAGTTTTTGTGTTATTATATATCATCCATTAGTTCCATGTTCTTCGTGAGAAAATTTAAAACTAAATAGGCTCATTTTTACATCAGTCATCAAAGCTTGAGAGCATATAATGTTGTGCTTACACTTTTGCTTTAATAGAAGCCCACCATATGTTTGGGAGGGTACGCACATATATGTGTTCTCTTACAGTAATAACATAGTTTTTTAACAGTAGCTTGGGCTGACTGATAAATAGTTCTTCCGGAGTGTCTTTTAATTGCCACATAATTCATTTAGTAATCATACTGGTAAGCTTCTGATGAAAACAAAAATGAATTTCAGCTTTATTTTTGAACTGTGTTTTTTAGCAAAGACTATGAGAAAGATAATCTAAAAACTGAATTCATTTGCAGAGAGATATGGTGCGCGGTGTAGGTTGTTGCACTGAGAGAGAAGTGAAGAGGGGGCCTTGGAGTGAAGAAGAGGACAATATACTCATACAACATATAAATAAGTATGGGCCTGGTCATTGGCACAAGTTGGCTGAGCTTGCAGGTAGTTTTCTTTTAACAACCTTTTTTTTAAAAATATATTACACCATGGTTTAATGGAGGATGATTATTGAAAAAAAATTAACTTGTTTTGTTTGGGCTTTTTATGATATGGTATTTGGATTCAAGATTTTTATATGAATATTTAACACCTAACAATGTTAGGTGTGCTAGTTGAGAAATAATTTAAAAATGAATTATTTTTTAATATAAATTTATTAAATATTAAACAATAATATTATAAAATAAAATTTTAATTTTGTTTATATTTATATTATAAGATGTGTTCGTATCTTACAAAATTTCATTTGATATTGTAATTTTCTTTATAATTATTTTTGAATATTAATATTATTAAAATTTAGTGAATAGGTTATTCATTGAAGACACATTTAATTGAAAAAAGTACTTTTAATTTTAATTTTAAAGTATATATTACATTAATATCATAAAATTATAAAATTTCTAATTTAAAATGTCTTGTACTCTTTTTAAAATATTAAAAAAAAACAAAAATATATTAAAATTATTTTTTATAATTTTATTTAGAAATGTTATCTTATTTATATAATAAAATAAAGGTTATGATTATTATTTTAATATTAATTATATATAAATATTAGTGTATTTTTGTTTGGTGAAATTATTTAGTAAATTAAGTACATAACTTCTGTATTTCTAGAGTACTAATATGTGTATATATGTATATATGCACACACATGTATGTATGTATGTATATATGTGTGTGTATTTTCATTAAATAGTTGCTTGTATTATATCAAAAATATTTTTTCATATTTATGCAAGACTAGTAAAAAATTATCCATAATGTCCTCATTAGAAATGTACTATATACCTGATACTGCCTGAAATCCAGCTTTAATAGCTAACCCTATCTCCATTATGACCATTGGAAAAAAAATAAAAATAAATAAATAAAGAAAGAAGAAAAAGAAGAAGAAGAAGAAGGGGAAAAAAAGGCACATAACCCTAAAATAGAGTAAACTAACATAGCTTTATCAAGTGGCCATCTTCACCTTGATGGGTGCATCCTTAATAGCCCTGGCTTTGATTAGACAGTATAAGCAACAATCCACATGGGCAACTCTAGTCTTGACATTATTTTTTGTTTGTCTAAGTCCTCTTCCCTAGTTGCATTATCATCCTCTTCATTAATTACAAAGCCCTCTATCACCAAAAAACTCCACAGCCACCAAACACCAAGTTCCTTAAACATATCGAACAATTTCTTCCAAAATAACGCATTTCTTTTGACCACCTCTCACCTCAGCATGATAATTGAAGCATCCACCAAACTGGGAAGGGATACTTCGCAACTCCTTTCCCTCGTTTACGAACCACATAATAATACTTCGATGTAGGGCTCAAATTGTTTTCGTCCACATTCTCCATTATATCATCCGATTCCCCTAATTAGCAATTTTTTATTAGTTTTCTATATAGGGAGCTCACCATCTCCTTGGATTCCCTAGAATCCAAAAGCACAACCAAAAAAAAAAAACATGGTTGTGATGTCAATATTTACCCTATACCTATGCTCAACCTTTAGGAATTCATCTTCAAGAATTCTCTTTACCACGTGTATTACAATCCCATGGTTGGATTTCAACACACATTTCAGCCTCTTCTTTTAAATATAACCTAGGAAAGACCGTTGTCTTTTCTTGGAAATTACTGTCACAGGTTTATCCATAGTCGCAAACCTAAAGCTTGAAATGGATATGACTGAATAGTTTTCCCACTAGCTGAGTGCATAAACGATAGTCCCAAATGTCACATGATTATTTGAACCCATTCCACCCATCCACCACCTAGCCAATAAATCATCCTCCTTCCCCACTACAATTGCACCTTTTCATACCTCACTCAATCTTGAAAGGGGTTCATCTACCTAATACATTAAATTCCATCAATACACCACCTCCCTCAAAAATGCCCTATGGGTACTTGCATTCCATCATTTAATGTGGGGTATGTAGAAAAATGATTTGTCATCCATGCTATACCCACTAAATTCTTTGCTAACTCATCTACCACATGATTACACTTATGATATATGTGACTAGCTTTGAATTCTACAAATTTCTATATTAGAGTCTAACTGTGCCTTAGCCATTTTCCTAATTTCTAATTTGGCATTGCATTTTGTGAGATAAAATTCACAATTATTAGTGACTCCCTTTCTAGGTAAATCTATGTAGCATTAATTACTAGTCTACACGTTATTCCCAATAGTTCTACCCAAAATTCTGTCATATTATTTGTAGTTTCCCTTGAGAATTTTTTTCTCTCATAAAAGATTCTACCCAAGTGGTCTCATATATGTATTTATGTATGTTTGTATGTTTGTATGTATGTATGTATATATGTATGCATGTATGTATGGATATATGTACATGTACATATACATATACATAATGAGTTGAGAGGATAAATATTTTTTATACAATTAAATAATTAAAATACTTATTTCTTCTCACCAAGAATCCTTTGTACATATATTATGGTATACAATTTTCATTTCCCCTTATTTTTTCAACCCTATTATTTAAGAATATTTCTTGTAGCTACTTTTGACTCAAAATTACATTAGATTCTTGTCTATTTTAAATTCTTAGCATAGAAAACTTAGATGGACTATTACCAATATGTCATCTTGTAAAATTATTTTATATGAAAGCACTTATTCTTCTCAATGTTCAAACCATTTGCACACTTGTTCTAATAAAAAATAGACCCATAATAAATATTTCAATTATAGTATTTATATTAGTCTAAATTATAATGGGAGAGTTAAACTAAAAATAATGTTTGATTTTTTTTAAGGTTGTGCCTTTACAAAAAGAAATTGATTAACTACTTTTAGAAAATAATCATAGATTTGTATTTGAATTTACAAGATCTTGTTCTAAATATTATTTTCTTTTTTAACTATATTAGAATAAGATTTAAACATATATGACCTTAGATTATCATTCACTAACACAATACAACACAATGTAGTGTGAAAAAAAATAGCTTTATAACCCTTGAAAGAATAACGTGGTGAATATCATTTCCTCTTTCTCCCCTATGTAAAGTGATCTGTATGATATTTCAAATATCATTTATAAAATCCACAAGTTATCCTATATAAGATTTAAAATCCAAAATGTCTAGTCATATTTATTAACCAAATCATCTCTATTTCCCCAAATGCCTAAGTGATATGTCAAGTCAAATTTTGGTTGTTTAAAACAACTAATATGTTTGCACATGACAAGGAATTTCTTTAAACTGATGGTGCAAAAGGCACATTTGTACCTTTTCAATAAAAAACACAATTTTATTTTGTATTACTTAAAATTGTATTTTACACATTTTCATTGTTACAACTTGTTATAACATTATGATAGCTACTCTATGAAGTAAGTGAATTTTCAACTTCTACATTTGATTCAAAACTAATTTCACTACCATCCCATTCATTAAATTTTTAGCATAAAAAGTTAGATGAACTACTACAAATAATTCATTCTATAAAATATCTTGGCATAGAAATACATAAACATCCTAACTTCCAATGTCTTTTCACACCTTCACACCAAGTCTAATACTAAACATCTCTACTAGGGGATATCTCAGTTACAATATATATTAGTCTAAATTATAATGGAATAGTCATTGAGATGCCTGTTGATATTTTTAGTTCAGATGATTACATCAGCAAAAGTTGTCCAATAATAAAGTTTGGAAAACTTTGATAAAATTGCATTGAACTTGCATGACCTCGTTGTGAACATTGTTTCCTTTATTAACTATGTTAGAGTTGGGACTAGGAAAGAATCCATATGATCATGTTGTTGTAACAAAATACAATAGAAAAAATACAAATTTATGACCCTAGCGAGACCAAAGTAGTGGATGTCATTTTCTCACATTAACTTATGTAAAGTGACCTTTAGAAGATTTAAAACACAATTTACTAACATGCCACTCTTTTTATCTGTACTTTCTTATGTATAATAGTTACTACCTATGTCAGATTAATCAAATCATATCCTTTCACAATAATATATACGTGTTTGATGAGTCAAATTTTGGTTATTTAGAAGCCCCAATTTGTTTGCACATGATAAGGTTTTTATTTAAAGGTAAAATATTTGTGATGAATGCACATATATAATAAAATAAAAAATGATGAAAGAATAAAAGAATAATAGAAATTTAAATGTTTTGTTTATTTAGCTAAAATAGATCTCAACAACTTTTTATTCTTCTATTTATATTTTAATAAAAAAAATATAAATATAGTTTGAGAGGCAGTGCATATTATAATATAATCTAAATGTTTATAACTAAGTTTACATATATTTTCCATTCTCTCAATCTCAATGAAGCATACATAAAGATGGAAGCTTATCGTTCATACATGATGCAGGTTTGTTGAGATGTGGGAAGAGTTGCAGGCTGCGGTATATGAACTATTTGCAACCCAATATAAAGCGAGGAAAGTTTTCCTCTTCTGAAGAAGAAAAAATATTATACTACCATGATAGGCTTGGGAACAAGTAATTACTCAATCACTTCTCTAATAATCATACAAATCCTCTATTAATTTTTGACATAGATGTTTTGTCTTGGTATTATGAATGTCTCAATTAATTTTGTGTAAACATCTTGGGAAACTATTAACATTGACATTTTGTTTAGGTGGTCTGAAATAGCGAAGCATCTGCCAGGGCGGACAGACAATGACATAAAAAACCTGTGGAATACTCGTCTGAAGAGAAGATCAAAAAAATCCATGATACAAAATCCATCTACCCAGGTATTATCTTTATACGTAGCCTCTCTTGAGAAGGAAGCAAGAATAGGAAGGGTTTTGATGAACCTTGTTGCCAGAGGAACTATTAACCTGGACAACAATAACTTTTTAAGGTCTGCATTCCAAGGCACTGAGATGGTAGCAAGGCCTGTGCTGTCAAATTTTTTAGTTCAAAAACAATATGAACAATTACCACAAGATAATCCTCAGAGTTCCTTCCAATATTGTATCCAAGATAATGATCTGACATCATTTTCACCAGGCTTTAATGCTCAAATTCTTAGTCAAATTGGCAATAATAACTTTCTACCATCAGAACCTGAAGCTGATTCGCTTATGGCTTTGGTATCAAGTTCATCCAATGGCTCTGATGAAGTCGCTTCAGACATTTCATTTACTCCTGTGGTAAATACTCAACTGGACCATAAATTTTTAAGGCCTGTATTCCAAGGCACTGAGATAACAGCAAGGCCTATGGTGTCAAATTTTGTGGGTCAAAAACAGGATGAACAATTAACACCAGAGAATGATCAGACTTTCTTTGAAGATTTTATCCAAGGTAATGATCGGACATCATTTTCCACTGGCTTTATTAATGGTGAAATTCTTAATCAAATTGGCAATAATAACTTTCTGCCAACAGAACATGAGTCTGATTCGCTTCTTGCTTTGGTATCAAGCCCATCTAATGGCTATGATGAAGCAACCTCAAACATTTCATCTACTCCTATGGTAAATAGTGACGTCTATGCAGCATCAATTTCACTGGAGGAATGGCTTGATTTATAAGATTTTACAGAATTTTCAAATAGCTAGATGGAAACAATAGAAACTCCAGTATCTGAGGATTTCATGAAAACAGATGATGATAAATGTTATTGGAGACAAATTCTAAACCTAGCCAATAATAGATCTATGAAAGTTGAATATATCATCACACACCACTGATATCTTTCTTACAGATATTATTACTGTGACCATGAACAATAATTCTATTTTTGTTTTACGTATGCAATTCCCAGTGGCATGTATTGTAATTAGTTTGCTGCGATTAGTTGTGGAGAATCTACCTGGATGAATCTTGATATGATGTAAAATGTTTTTGAACAATGTATTATTGAAATCTCCTCCAATTTATGAAATTATGTATGTTATTTTTGTGAATCCTACAAGTTCATTGTTGGAATCTTCTGGATAACTATATAATATGCATGCCATATATATATATTCTAAGGTAATGTATTATTTTCACTTTTATTTTGTGTCCTTCCTCATAGTTGTTGACCTATTATTATAGTTTCTTTTTATTACTAATATTGCAAACATCTATTTGTCTTAATAGCATTATTGTGAAGTGTTAAATATTGAATTGAAGACTTGTTTAAGATTAAATATAGATATCCATTGTGATTATTTCAAGAGACAACCTCTATATTTTAAAGATTATATGGAGTGTCTAACAAGGTGGTCAAGATACTTCAAGGGTCTTGGTAAAATTTTATTTGAATATTTTTTATTTATTTTTAATATAGTATTGCATATTTTTTTGGGTTTTATATTTAATCAGTCTACAAAAGTTGATATAACTCTCAAGGATTGAGAACAAATGTAGGTTGATGCATTTGTCATCAAGTTGAGAATATTTTAGCTAGGAGTGGGATCTCAATTTACTATTCATGTCTAGAAAATAACGTTTTTATACGAATAAAAGTAGATTTTTGAAAGGGTGAAAATTCTTTTACATAAGCAAGCATAGATAGAAGTTTGAAGCCCAACAAAAAATACACCAAAATTTATTAAATAGAAATATATACAGCTATGTTATAACTACTCTACAAAGATTTATTGAATACTAATCCTCTTTTTGGCTCTTCCTAAGAGTTTGTATAAATATGGATTTTTTTTTAACATGAATCCCTTTAAATTTTTACTCGATATTAAAGTTACAATATTCCTATTCTAGGTAGATAAGCTTTCTTATTATAGTTTCCTTTATTACTTATATTTGCATTGATTATTGCATTCCCTAAGTCTTCACTCATTGGATTTGATGTCCAATCTTAGGCGACTTCACCTTGATTGTCGAAGAAAATTTCTCTTAGTTGCACGATAAATGGGTTCACTCTTTGTAAGTTTATTCATATGGATTATTTATAGTTACTAATAGATTTTATTATTGTTTGCACCATTTTTAGTTTCTCAAATTGCCTATTCTAAAATTTTAGGTAAATATTTTTGTTAATTCGGACATGATATCAAATTAGGCTTTGTTTTAAATATTGATTTGATATCATTTGTTATGTTTACTTTTTATACGATGCATGGATCTAGTTTTCTATGTACGAGGTATCTTGATGGTATCTAAATCTTTGCATATCACACTTTTGAGTTTGCATGTGTTATAAAACCTTTGTCTAAGGTTATTTACAATCTATTATTAAGAGTTTATAAGGGTTTATTGTAAAAGTATACAATATTTAACTTGTGTAGTTTCATAAATTGTATACCTCTATAATTTTAAATTAAGTTTGGATCCAGTTGAGTAGATGTACCTAATGAATGTTTGATTATGATCAGTTTTAAGACTATTTTTTTAAACTTGGTTCATTCCCACATTCAAAACCTTTTGCATCATTATCTTTTCTTGGATTAGGGTTTCATGGACCCTTATTTAAAAAAAATCAAATTATGAAGAATGAATGTTGACTATAAAAATAGATGGAATGATCCTAGTTCAATTGACCTTTATTAAAATCACGTCCAAAAAGGTGCAGGGTTTGTATAAATACAACTCCCTCTCTCATTTTAAACTCTAGGTCTTCCTAATGCATTCACAAGGATATTCAATCAAGCAATTCAATTATAAATCTATATTTGAGGAGAAAAACATTCAACCATATAAATTTTTTTCAACAATCGTGATACAATACATTATGTTTCTTCATGATGAAATCATGCACCAATATTTTGTTGGACTCTATTAAATCAACATCAAGCCTTGTGTGAGATTCTACAACAAGGGTTTCATACTTGAGGTAACATTTGTTAGTTCATTATTTACATTATTGTTTAGCATTTTTCCTCCCCATGAGACACACTCTTTTTCATCATCATACTTGTTGTGGGGGTGAGACACCAACATGGAGTTTGACTTAGGTAGATCCTTATAAAACACAGCCCTTCTTCCACATTTTTCATGATTGCATGTTTGGATCTAATAGAAAAAGTGGTACAAGAGCATATAGTAGATTGTTATAGGTTTCAATAGATATAAAATACGCTAAAAACCAAAGAATAATTCATTTGGGTGTCCTCATCAAACTATTATGAAATTATGGAAGATAGCAGTTTAGAGCCTTCTAACTACATTCTTGCTCAACTTTGTAAGTTTCAAACACCTTTAGACTAGGGAATTCAACACTCATTTCTAACACTTTTTATTTTAATTTTAAGATCTAGGTTCCTCTTTGTATGTCTCTTTCAAAGATAGATTACTATATTGACTATTCTTTCTATAATCTATTGTTATTTCTGAAATATATGATTTTTCTATCATTAACCCTAGATCTGATACACACACTTTAATATATAAATCCTATTGCAACAAAGGAATCAAATCATACAATTTAACGCTCATATTAGATCCATAGCTAAACCTATTCATGTTCCAAGGCCATGTAACATAAATTTGAGATCTTTGTTTGCATTCATAGGAATAAGATTTCATTTCCAAACATATCATTTTGGTGAACCTGACATGTCATGCATTTTTCATATTTTCTAAAATTAAAGTACAATATTAATTTATATTTTGGATGCATTCATTTATAAAATTTATTGCTTATGAACTTGCACTTAATTAATTAGTTAATTAATGACATCATTGGTTTTTTGGTTGGTAATAAGTTTTTTATTGATATAATTCATCAAAAAAGTACATAATTCAAAAATCCATCATCCCATACATCTACACAATATTCCATTCACAAGAACTAACACAAAAGAAAAACCTTATGGAAACCCAGTAACCATTGCAAAATATTGAAGTACGATATGAAATAGTTTAAGGAGCACATTTTCACTTTCGTAGAGATAAAAAAAATATTAAAGATGGGGTCTATTTCACTATCCTGGAAACCGCAAAAATAAACACAGCCTATGGTAAACTAAGCTACTGACTATCATTTTCATGCTCCTCATTGAACCTGGCCAATACCTTTAACGCCTCCTTTGTGCATACCCTCAGTCTTAGTTCATGATGTATCTCCACCCTCACCACTTCATGTGCCGCTTTGAGAGCCTCTTCGACTCACATTAACTCTGCAAAGGTATTGAAACCCTCCCATGTGTGCCATGTCGAAGCTCTTCACCTTGGTTACAAATCATCTTCTTGCTAGCAAACAAAGGGAAGAGGGTTTATGGGTTCCTCCATCCCTTCCAAAATATTAATGCCAACACGTGGGACAACCCATTCAAATATTGAGTCCATGTTGCCCAAAAATTATTTTGCAATTAAAGCATTCAACACTCATTTTACCTTATCCACAACATCTTCAAATTCTAAGCCCCAAGCAATAATTAAAGAGTACATCTCCACATTAGTCTTATCTCTGTGACTAATATGCACAATATCTTCCCCCAACATTAGTTTTACCGCCTGCAATAGTCTTTCACCCTTGTAGAGAAAAAGGCCATGTATGTGTCTACTCGATACTTTGCCTACAAGGCACTAAATTCTTTACCGTTCTGAAGGTGAAACTTGCTTCCATATTCTCCTTGCTATAGTGTCGTCACCTCTGAGAATGTATTCTCCACTCTTTGCAAATATCTCTCAAGGGAACTGATATGTCAAAGTGAAAATGCAAAGCCACTAGAATTCAATATAACATTCAATACACCAAACACTACACTTCACACCATCATCCTACTTTGCCGCCATAGGTTGGGGTCATCATTACACTTCCATAAATACTTTGTACATGCTTTTTCTTCCAATTTGCCTACATGGTTTGAAATTAAATCCACCTCTAAATCATGCCAATTATCCTATCTATCATCCATCACTTCATCCTTCCACATTCTTGGGGTTTCTGTAGACATCATAACTTCACCCATATCACCATTCAACATATTTCTAATATTTTCCAATGGATATTCTTGTACTACTTCAAATGAGATAGCCCATTTAGATAAAACATCAACCACTATACTTCTTTCTCTATGCACATGAGTGACTTTGAAGTCATTAAAACAACTCAAGTCACCTTTGATTTTCTGAACATATGTTTTAAGCATCCAAGCCTGCATTTCTCCCTTAAAAATTGCATTTACTATGATCAATGAGTCACCTTCCAAATGTAAACTTTTGAAACCAAATTTTAATCCCCACTCAACCGCCTAGAGTACCGTTTGCATCTTATCCTCATTGTTCATGCCCTTCTCCAAGAGTTTGGCACCCCATGCAACAATGTTACCCTTCCAATGCCAGAACACCACCCCTGTGCCAGATTCTCCTAGATTTCTTTTTGACACTCTGTCAAAATTACCCTTAATCCACTCTTCTTCCGGTAGTGTCCATTTACTATTTAGATGCACATTTGTAGTCCCTGGAGAGAGATCATCCTGCCTAGGCCCATGAATCATTCTTATTTCATTACACATAATTAATTGCATTGTTATTCTTTCATATTATATTTCCTATAAATCTTGTGTAGTAAATAAAAAAATTAGAAGAAAAAATACTTCTTTGTTTTATCTTTCCATTAGTTTATAGAAACATGTTTGTGTTGTTGAACCTTATAATTGTTTATAAGTTTCATGTCCTTCTACTGCTATTTTGGATCTGAGGTTTCTGTTACAATAAGTTATTGGTTCTTGGATTCTCATGCTTTACTTAGTGTTGGTGATGAGCCCAAGTTGCATGTTGACCCACTCCAACTAAGAAATTCAAGAGAGGAATTATGCCTTAATCCAAAACCCATTGTTTTCATTATACTATAAACTAATTATCATCATGATTACCATGATGAGGATTATCCTATAATTAAAGTGTCCAATGAGAAATTTAAGAAGCTAGACATGGAATTAGAAGGCTTTCCACAAATTCTAAGTATGGAACACTTGGATAGAGAGGTTTTCTCTTTTATTGAGAATCTTAGGAGATTGATACAAGGTGACTCGCATGATGTGGATATTTGACATAGCATATCTCGCATAGTTGACAAAAAAATTGTGATAATAGCTAGTTGCATATTGTAATACCCTAAAAATGGTCATCTAAACCATGGGCCCCTAATCTCAACAATGTCACCAAGGTCCTAACCAAAGGTAATTACATAAATCTTGAGCACACAATTAATTCTTTAATCATCAAATGTCACATGGCGAATCAATCACTCAATATTAATTAAATATTTATTTAATTAATTAAATCATTCCAAGTAAATCATTTTGTAAACAATTATCTTATCTATTTTATTAAATATCCTAACATATTTAATTAAATAAATCAATTTGCTATCAAATCTTCAAAAAAGGAAATAAATCATCAAAAAGGAATTAATTGACCAAGAAATAATTAAAAATTGAGAAAACAAATCAATTGGAGATAATATTGAAAAAAAATTAAAACTTGATAAATAATCTCAGAGAAAGCAATTAAAACAATTGAATATTTTTTTGATCGGATTAAAACAATTGAATAATAAAATTGAATGAAATAGAGAATAAATCAGTTTTTTCTGATTTTATCTTAATTTTAGTTCAATTTCCTTTAAAATTGAGAAAAGCATCCAATCACATCAATTCACCTGGATTGTGCTTCCTCTTGGAAAATCTTGACCGCTCATCATCATTTGATCTCAGGCGTTGGTTTCTTTTTGAATTTTCTATAAATTCAGGCTCTCATCTCTCATTCAGAGATCCTGGAGAATATATTGTTATCATGTTGTTTTTCCTCTAGGTTCAATAATATTTGTGCATTCAGATATTCACATATTTGTTATTGCATACATATTTAGATCATTTATCTCATTTATTCCTTAAATCATGTTAGATTGATCTTGTATTCATCTAGCTTAATCCATGCTCATATAGATTTAAAAATCCTTCGTTTAGGTGTTGTCTAGTCACTGGATAGCTTAGCAATCTGAGAGCAATCTAAACTCGCATCTACTAGAAGGCAATTGGTCGATTTGTTATGGATTTATTATTCATGTTTATATTTGTCTAACCATGCATGTATTGACTTAATTGAAGTGTTGTGTATTCCAGATACAGATACAGGTCCACTTTCCACTTTGGTGCCCACCGTGGGGTAGAAGACTACTTTTTCAGCCTCAAAAATCATTTTTTTTGTCTTGCAGGTTTCGTCCATACAATATCTGAGAAATATTGTATGAGTAGTTTTATTGCATCGTACGACATTATATTGAAGCCTGTTATTTATCATACGACATTATATTGAAGCTTGTTATTTGTTGTATGAATTAGAAATTGGTGTCATATGACATTTTGTTCTGAATATTTGATTTTGTCTTCTATCGTCCTATGCTTATTTTTAACTCATACGACAAAATCCTTTTGTCGTTTCATTATATGGGAATTGTTGTATGATTCTATTTTCACTTTTTTAGGGTTTTTCTTGAATTAAATTTTGATTACACTAATGCTAACCTTGAATTGTCTTATGTTTGCCTAGTATTTTCATAGCCTAACCAGTTTCTTGTAGGATGCTTGTCAAAGAATTTATCAGTCAAATATACGCCTGTCAAAGAATAAAAACAACATGACTACTGATATGTTGTTTTTGCAGGTTGCCTAAAGAGAATCAATCAAACATTGTGTATTCTTTAATTTTTTTAGGCACCTAACTTCCAATCTGGTTAATGAACAAATCTGACTTTTGTGTTTTTAGAAAATTCTAAGAGGTAGGAGAGTATGCTCTTGTCTTTTTTAAGACAATCAGAAATCTAGACCCTTGAGGCATTTTCTTTGTTTCAGATTTGTAGATCTTTAGCAGGTTTGCCTTCCCGAGGGGTTGAAAAACTCTTAAAGCCATTACGGCTAGTGTGAGGGGAATGACCTAAGTGGGAATGGCTAAATGCCAAGTACTCCAACCCACTATAAAATAAACATGATTTGATGAAAATCAAGTCAATAACAGTGCTCAGGAATAGCTCTCCTCAATACCTTTAGGTATATTAAACCTTGGTTTTCAAGGCTAGGGGACCTATTAATTGAGTTTATACCTTGACGCATTAAACGAAACCCTTACTAGATCCAATTAAAATTAGAAGCTACCTGATTCACCTCTAGAAGGTTGATAATCTTTGTGCAAGAGAGATAGTAACTCTCCCAAGACACTTGTCATATCGTTCCCCCATTAGTATTTGGAGTCGACTAATACGGCATTGAGAATCCATTTCGTGAGACTCAGCGACCGTATTCTGATTAGCAATTGGGTGTGTACCTAAGTTAGCAAGCAAAGGTTTTCTTCTCTAAGCCAACTTCCATAGGGTTTGCATGTTGTGATTGGAGTTACTATTTATACTGGGTGTTTTCTGTGTTTTCATCCTTGAAACTAAAACTAGAATACCAAAACTGGAGGAAACAAATCAAACAAATCAATAACTCAGTGATAAAAATCTATCCATGTCGAAGCTAGTCTATCCTGGTCAAAAAATCAGTCCACCTCGGAATTGGTCATACTCAGTTGTCATACTCACCAATCGAAAAAACTCTAAATTCTTATCTTTGTCCTGTTAACAGTCATATGAGCCTGATCATTTGTCATCCTACACCATATCCTGTGTCGTATGAGTATTCTAAATTGTTGTCCGAGCTAAATGCTCCATCATACGAGACCTAGTAGTCTGTCTTTTAAGCTAAATCTTGTATCGTACGAGATAGAACTGTACTAAATCTTTTGTCATTCAGGACCTACCCATTTGTCATATGGTACTAGACAGCAACTTGTACGAAACAAAATTGTTATCATCCTGAAGCAGTTATACTGTTGTACAGTATCAAAAATTCTATCGTACGAGTCTCTAATTTTGCCACTATAGAGCAGTCAAACCTGTATAATAAAGTCTACAGCAAGCCTAAAACTGGTTATCATCCTCCGGAGCATAAACAACCTTGATAGTGTACCTCTGTCATTGCGTTGCACGATTTTGTCAATCATCTTTAAGCTAGTTTAAACAAACATCTTATCAAACCTAAGTTAACTTAGATAATGCTTTCATAGGATATATCATTCTTGAAACTAGACCAGATCTTAGTTACTTCTCTCAATCACCACATAAAATGAACTACTAGCTACAATTTGATTATGACTTCTGTAAAACATTTGGCTCTCGGTCCTGTCGGTTACAAAATGTCTATTAAAACTAGAAATTCTCGCAGCAAAAGAGACAAAGAAAAATAAATCACCCTTTTCGTCAAAAGATAATCCATTCTTTGTGGAAAACCCCTTTTATAATAAACCGTGCTCGTCACAGATACTAGTTTATGATCAACCAATCTTTGGTCAGCCCCTATCTCCCACCATGTCTAGGGAAAGACAAGAAAGAGAAGCTAGTAAACGAGACACTCACAATGACTTTAGCAATCATGCCACTGACACTGATTCCTCATCGACTGAATCTGAGCTTCTTGAACCTCCCAAAGCCAAAGTACATAGATGTTAGAATGATAAAGAGTTTCGAAAAATGATGAAGGTCATCATGGCTAGGGAAAAAGAAGACTATTTCCTAGAATTAGCAAAGCAAGGCACCAAACTCCCTATAGGTTATAATGTGGATGCCCTCATCACTAAAGAGGAAGAGACACCATGGGGAAAAATAAGAAAACAAATGTAAACATTACAAACTGTGGTCACAAAACTACAAAACAAAGATAAAACACCAAAACAATATTCTCTAGACACAATATGCCCATTCCCATTTGACAAAAACCTTTATATGCCTCCATTTCCTTCACAAGTTCAGACCCCAAAATTTGACAAATATGATGGTACCTCAGATCCTCAAGATCATGTCACAGAGTTTTGTGCCACCTGTATGGAGTTCATGCACGATCAAACGTACCTAATGTGCCTTTTCCCAATGAGTTTAGGGGGTCAAGCAATGGAATGGTTCTCAAGTCTACCCAAAGGAATAAAAATATTTGAAGAATTAATCCAACTATTTTTACAACAATACTCATACAACATTCATCACCCAGTCACCATGATAGAACTTTGCAATACCAGACAAAAGACAGGAGAACCCTTTCTCAATTTTCTCCAACGATAGAGAAAGTTATTCTCTAGATATTCATAGACTATCCTAGATCTTGAGAAAATGGATATCTTTATCAACAACCTAATCCCTGAATTAAAATACAGTGTCCAGATGCAAGTACACCCTTCATTCAACAAAATGGTAGATAATGTCCTTAGAATGGAAGATGTACTTTTAAAAAAGGGAGATATATTGCTTTGGAAAGAAACATCGCAAGGTTCTAGTTCTAAAGAAAAGAGAAAGTACTGGAAATATAACAAAGATAACAATAGAAATGTTGTTAGTGATTGAGTGGTAGATACCATCCAAGCAAAAACAAAATCCACAATATTTAACTTGGCCAATGGCATGCAAGCACTCAAGGTAGCTAAAACTGTGGCAGAAAATCCTCCAAAGAAAACAAGAGAATGGTTTAAAGAAAAGCCTTGGCTCTCAAAACCTAAGCGTGATTTTACACCTCTAGATGAATCAATGAATCCTCTTTTAAAACCTTATTGGCAAATAATCTGATAACATTACCAGACAATTCTAGACCATATGACCAAGAAATTAGACCCAAATGGTGGAGAGAAAACGAATACTATGAATACCATTAGAACAAGGGACATAACATAAACAACTGCATGAAACTCCGACATGAAATCGAAGATATCATTAACGCATGCAAGATCTTTGTTGGAAATCATGTGACTAATGTTGATCATAAGGCCTTTAAAGATCCCTTACCCACTTATGAACAAGGAGATTCCTCAAAATCCAAGGGAGGAGCTAGAGTCAATTATACCTATACTAACAATGATAATGTGATCAACATGATTGAATATGCTCAACCTGAATATTGCAATGTGATCATAGTCCAGGATCACCAAAGTCAAGCACAAATTACTAATACCATGACTCGCACTCAAAGGAAGATTACTCTCCCAGGAGCTAGTTCCTCAACTTTCGATCAAACAACATCAAATCTACCAAATAGACAAATAGACACAATCATGGCCAAATCAAAACAGTTGGCTTCATCATCTTCTCCTGGTTATAGTATTGTAAAACAATTGAAGAGAACCTCAAATCTCCATTTTGGAACTACTTAAGATCTCTACTGCTCATAGAGAGGTCCTGGACAAGGCTTTACTTACCACTAGTGTCCCTAAAGATTTTAGACGTAGCTCGGTTTCAATCTATGGTGGGTCACCTCACCTCACCTCATTATCTCACTTTCTTTGAAGAAGATGATAACTCACTGAGTCACCCACATAACCAGCCATTACACATTGAAGCCATGATCCATAAACACTGAGTTAAATGTGTTTTGATAGATGGAGGTGCTAGGTTGAATATCTGTACATACAATCTACTAACACAGCTGGGATTTTCTACAAATGTTATTGATCCAACAAAGAAAATAACAATCAAGGCTTATGATGAAGAAGAAAGAACCTCTAAAGGTCTGGTGCGATTACCAATCAGGGTAGGACCTATAGAAAGAGATGTCATTTTTCAAGTCTTGGATCTTCATCTTTCATACAACATCTTACTGGGCAGGCCATGTATTCATGAGATGAAAGTAGTACCATCTACATATCATCAATGCCTGAAGTTTCCTTATAATGGAGTTGAAGTCAATATTCCTATCGATACAAGCTATACCTGCAATGCATTGACACAGAGTGTTGATACTTTTGTTCCTCATAATAGAGAAGCCTCTACAGCTGAAAGTTCAGAATCTTTGCTGAAAGATTTAGAAAAGAAATTGAAAATCACAAACACTGGCATGGATGGCTACAAGATAGAGCCTATACTCTCGCTAATGTCTCTTCCTCCATCACCAAGATAGTCAGAAAAACCATCAAAGGTTATGAAGCCACTAACTTCAATTCCAAAACTCATGTATAATGGTCTCTATATACAGTCCTCTACTTCTATTGCAAGTGAAATAGAAGAGGATGATGTTCTCAAATCACTTTTCAAAGAAGATAGTGCAAATAAATAAATACGACATTGTGAGATTTCCACGACAAAATATGGTCCAGGCTATAAGATGCTTCAACGCATGTGATATTCAAGTACTGGTCCTCTAGGAAAATGTCAAAAAGGTATTGTTGAACCTATTCAGTTACAAACTAAGTCTATCAATGATAAAGCTGGACTGGGATATGATCCAAGAAATTCATCAGATTAGAAGCACACGTCCCACCCTCAATTTAAGTGGAAGAAAAAGGTACTACCTTTAACAACACAAGAAATTAATACTCAAGAAACTCGGGAAGAGTGTGACGATGAACAAAAAGAATTGCCCACCCAAAGAGAGGAAACAGATGGTAATCAAGTTCCAGTTATATCAGCTATAATACCACAGGAAGTAGAAGTCCTAGAGGACATGAGAGATGAAGTATACAGAATCAGAGAATTGTTTGTACCGCTGAACATTCCGGTCACATATACTGGTAGACAACAAGTAGATGATTCAGAAACTAATTCAAATGAGTATGAATGGGGTCTTGACCATTTCTCAGATACATCTACTATAGAAACCCCTGAAGAATCTAGTGATATCACAGATGATGTAGAAGAGCTAATACGGATAAAAATGCAAAAGGAAATGGAAGAAATCAAACTAAAAAGACAAGAAGACTATGAATGACAGATGGAGGAAGAAAGGACACAAGCAATTTCTTCACCTACTAACTCTACCTCTAATGAGATAGGACAAATCAGGTACAAAACTATGAAAGAAGAATTAGAAGCTACAGAAACAGAACCAATCATCAGTCTAAAGGAAGCTGAATGGAACAAAAAATAGGGATTAACAGGACTATCAAGGTTATGTCCACAAGTGTGTCAAATACAAGTACTCAATGAACCAAATCACAAAGGAACTTGCCGCATCAAAGATGTGGTTGTTGATACTATATATACTTTTACTAAGCCACTTGAAGACAAGTCAGAAACTTCATCTTATGACTCTGATAACTCAGACAGGAGCTATATTTTTAACAACAATTATTCAACAACACATTATGACTACTTTGTCATGAATGTTGAGATGATGTCTACTGACCCTATTACTGTCACACTCTGGTATGTAGTCCAGTCTGAAGTAGGTGTTGGCACTAGAAGTAGGTCAGTTGGGTTAGGCCCACTACATACTAACATTAATTTCAATAATCATGTCGTGACTCTTCCTGGTCTCAAGACACATATGCCAGGTAGTCTTCTGGAACTCGACTGGTCGGTCCAAAGCCATGACGATAGTACCATGAACTCCCTTGAGCCTATTCCAACCTTATCCTTAATACACCCTGAACTGATCGATTATACTCTTTATAACCAACCCTTGAATGTACCTACTTTTGCCAATGACTATACATTAGCCTATTATCTCAATGTAGTTGAACTCATGAAGTCTTCCACTAGTGAACAGAGTGGAAACATGACTAAAATAGATATCAAGTATCTTAGTCGCAAAAATAAGAAAAATAAAAATAAAAGATCTGATGGCGAAAACCACGTTGTGGCGGTATCAGAATCTAAAAAAGAGAAAATAAAGGACATACCTAAGGGTGAAAACCTCTCTGAGGTGCCTCAAGGTGAGATAATCAATATACTGCCAAGTCATTTTCAGGAGAGATCTTCCATATTGATCAAGCCAACTTAGCCAGTGAACATTGGGAGTCAAGAGACACCACACATCATTCATTTAGATCAATCACTATTAGCAGAAGAGTTAAAAGATTTCAGCAACCTTTTTTAAAAAAACAATATCAACTTTGCATGGACATACTCAGATATGCCAGGACTAGATCCTGATCTCATCATGCATCATCTCTCTATTACACCAGGAGTTAAACCAGTCAAGCAAAAACTCCGTAAGATGTGTCCTCATGTGGCACTCCTAGTCAAGGGTGAACTAGAAAAATTGTTGAAAGCTGGATTTATCAGAGCAATAGACTACCCAGAATGGATATCGCATATAGTACTTGTATCAAAGGCAGACAAATCTATTAGAGTTTGCATAGACTTCAGGGATCTCAACAAACCATGTCCGAAAGATGATTTTCCATTGCCCAACATTGACATGATAGTAGATATGACTGCTGGATATGATATGTATTCATTAATGGATGGGTTCTCTGGTTACAATCAAATCAAGATAGCACCTAGAGATCAAGAAAAGATAGCTTTCACGTGTGCATGGGGAACCTTCTGCTAGAATGTTATGTTGTTTGGTCTAAAGAACATAGGAGCAACTTACCAAAGAGAAAAGAGCACTAACCACTATCTTCCATGATATGATGCATAAAAGCATGGAAGATTATATTGATGACACCCTAGTAAAAAATATGAAGAGATCTACGCATATTCAAGAACTAGGCCTCATATTGGATAGAATGGAAAGATTCAAGCTCTAATTAAATCCTAGAAAGTGTGCATTTCGGGTAACATCAGGAAAATTGCTTGGTTACATAATTTCATAAAAAGGAATTGAGGTTGACCCTGAAAAGGTCCAAGGTATAATGGAAATGCCTCCGCCCAAGAATATCAATGAAATGAGAAGTTTACAAGGTTGTCTTTAGTCAAAAAGGTGCCTTATATCTCAGCTAGCATACAAAGCTCAACCCTTCACAAAGGTATTAAGGAAAGGAGTTCAATAAAACTGGGATAAAGATTGTGAACAACATTTACAACAAATCAAAGAATATATTTTTAATCCACCCATATTAATTCCACCAATTCAAGGTAAGCCATTGATCCTATACATATAAGCTATAGATACTTCACTGGGGGCACTTCTGGCACAATAGGATGACAATAAAAAGGAACGCGCTATCTATTACATCAACAGAACATTGGTGTCGTATGATATGAACTACACTATAATAGAGAAAGCATGCTTGGCATTGGTCTTTGCATTACAAAAATTAAGGCACTATATGCTGGCACACTCTATTAAGCTGGTAGCTAAAATTGATCCACTCAAATATCTTCTTAGTAAAGCAACGCTTATAGGGAGACTGGCCAAATGGGTCATGATTCTTACAGAATTTGATATTGAATATGTGGAATGTAAAGCCATCAAAGGACAGGTTATTGCAGACCAACTTGTTGATGCTCCACTTGAAGACACTCAACCTCTGCATATAGAGTTCCCAGATGAATCAGTCATCACCTTACTGAACAATCATGGAAGATGTTCTTTGATGGGTCTTTCACTCAACATGGTTCTGGTGGTGGAATACTTTTTATTACTCCTCAAAAATATTCAATGTCGAAAGCTTACAAGATTCTCTTCCCTTGCACAAACAATATTGCAAAATATGAAGCTTTGGTAAATGGGATCAAGTTGGCCATCGAGTGGAAGATCATTGAATTACACATCTATGAAGATTCTCAACTCATCATCAACCAAATCAATGACCTATATCAAACAAGAGATGAGAAACTGATGCCTTATAAGAGAATGGTGGATGATCTCAAGAAATACTTTACCTTCATATCATTTCAGCACATCCCTAGAACAACAAATAGAGAAGTGAATGCGATGGCCACTTTGGCATCTATACCACAGCTACAAGAGTCTAATTTGTTCTTTGAATCCCTGGTGGAAGAGTTACATTATCATGCCTATGATTCTCCCGAGTCCCAGATGGTCTGTTCTATTATTGGAAGTGAATCATCTCATTATAGCGACATTTACTCTTACCTACATGACCAAGTTGTCCCTACTAATCTTTCTCAAAATGAAAAAAAGAACCTAATCTAAAATGCATCACGGTACGTCATCATTTCTAATGACCTATTCAGGCGAGGTTTATATAATACATTGCTTAGATGTCTAGAAACTAAGGAGTCCCAATGCGCATTATCTGAGGTTCATGAAGGTGTTTGTGGATCCCATTCGAACAGTCTAACTTTAGCACAAAAATTACGAAGGGTTGGCTACTACTGGCCAAACATGGAGAAAGAAGCTGTAAAATTTGCTAAAACCTATGAAAAGTGCCAATTGCATTAGCACCTTATCCATACTCCAGCAAGGGATCTCATACCCTTCATGACACACTGGCCCTTTCAACAATAGGTGTTTGATCTAATTGGCCAAATATATCTTGCATCGTCTAACAGACACAAATTTATTATCACTACCACTGAGTACTTCACTAAGTGGGTAGAAGCGGTTCCGCTCATCAAAGCAACCAGCAAACAAGTAGCTCTATTTATTCTTAATTATATCATCTGCAAGAATGGTATACCTGCATCCATTATAACTGACAATGGAGGACAGTTCAAGAACAAAGATCTAGATGAACTCTATGAGAAATCCAAAATAAAACAACACTGGTCATCAGTTTGTTACTCTCAAGGTAATGGACAAGCAGAGGCATCCAATAAAAACCTATTGACTATCTTGCACAAAATAATGAACAAATCTGGGAAGGATTGGCATCTGCAGCTCAATCCTACATTGTGGGCTTATAGAACAATTATCAGAACACCTACTAGGGCTACACCTTTTTCTCTGGTGTATGGGTCCGAAGTAGTATTACCTACTGAGGTGGAAATACCATCTCTAAGAGTTTCTTTGCAAGGTCTTGTTACTGATGAAGAATATAGAATATCTAGATTGCAAGATCTCGAATTGCTGGATGAGCATCGGCATGTGGCATTTGATCATCTCAAAGTGTACCAAAAGAGAATGTCTAGATGATATAACAAGAAGGTTTGACATCGAGAATTTTAGGTTGGTGACCTAGCTCTAAGAGAAAATCCTAAAAATTAACAATTTTGAGACAACAAAGGGAAGTTCGAACCCAACTGGCTGGGTCCCTATATCGTTACTGCAGCTTTTGGCTCTAGTGCCAATCAGCTCTCAACATCAGAAGGAGAACAGCTCTGTGAATCGATCAACACCATCCATCTGAAGAAATTCTCCACTTAAATATTCTCTGCTCTAGTAGCCTATACAGCTAAAAAGTCTTGAAAAAAATCCTTAAAAATCAGAAAAAGTCCTGAAAAAATCCTAAAAATCAGAAAAAAGTCTTGAAGAAATTTAAATAAAAAAGAAAACAAAAAGAAAACAAAAAAAAAAGGGAAAAATAGAGAAAATGGCTTGGTAAAAACCTGGTAAACAGGCTCCTTGGTAATAAAAAAAAATGAATCTCTGCCAAGCAGGTGAAAACCTGGCAAACAGGCACCTCTTATACTCAAGCACTCCATCTATCAATGCAACGTTGGCATCCCCGCTTTCATGCATCTTTTCTTTCACCTATACATATTTTAGTCACTTTTGTGACATCCTGGTTCGTTGGAACCCTCATGGCTTGAAACCGATCATTGTCCTAGTCTTAGGTTAATCGACAGAGCACATTACATGTCCTAAGCAGTATCAACCAAGTCAACCTTACGTCAGTGAAACCTAGTCATCCACTCCGAGTCAGTTACCCATCTCTTGACTATTGAAGAGTTTTAACACTAAGTTAACAAGCATAAAAACATAACATAAAACAATCACTAAACAGTTTGAGCTATACATAAAAAATTTCTGTGTGTTGTCTTTTATATTGGTTTTTGGTTATTATCCCTCTGAGTAACTCGAGGAAGTCTATCTTGACTAAGAGGAGAAAGGATTGGGGGCATAATATCATCTTTATTTTCTGCTTGTAGGAATGATCCCAATGATCTGGAAACATCTAAATTAGTTGGGTGTCTGTGATAAGAGCCTTCACATCAAGGTGAAATCGCCTCACATACCTCAACTCCACTTATTTGAATGCTACAGGGAGGTTCCCATCATTTCTTTGTCTATTTTGAGGGAATTTCTTTATTGTGCAATCTAGGTCTCTACGAAATCTATCCAAGGATATGAAAAAAAAAGGGGTCATTACGGACAAGATAAATAATATTGCACATGAAAAGAAAGGAACTCTAATCTACTTGTTGTGGTTGTAAAACGCTCAATGATGACAATTAAGATTTTTAAAAACTAGTGACTAGGTTTAGGTCGCATTTTGCATATCATTTTGCATTTCATTTTGCATCTTGTGAATTTAGAGTGATTTCAGTATGGTAACAATGATCCCCTTATTTTCTGAATGAGAGTTGGAAGCATCATCATTTCTTAGCTAAGTGGTCTATCTTTTCATCATTTCTCCGATTGAGCACTTGTGTATTGAGATGTTAGCTGCATACATAAGCATCTTATATAGATTCATAGATTTCACTATCACTCATTTGCATTCATCTTATTGCATAGAAAAATGAAAAATTTGCATTACTCATTACTCATTCACATTCATTTATTTGCATATGAAAAGAAAGAAACATAGACATCCATGGTCATTTGCATTAAATACATCCCTACTGAAAGAAATGCATACATGTAGAATACAACATATAGAAAGCATCTCAAAAATTGAATCAACACAAGTATAATGAAGTCAAATCGGATCTCGTATATATATATATATATATATATATATATATATATATATATATAATATCAAGTCTAAGAGTACAAAATGATGTCCAATGACATGTACAAACTCCCATTGGAGCAAGAATAATCTAGGCTACAAAAAAATGGGTGTGTCTACAAAAAGAATATCTAGCTTTGGGTCTCTCCCTCATCGCCTAGTGGAGGACGTGGAGCCTAGTGATCGGGATCCTGATGAGGTGCCCAAGCTCCCTCTGAACATGCCATATACTGTGAGTAGGGTATAACCTGCCGCACAACTGGAAATGCGACACTATATGCTACAACATACTAGGCTACCCTGCTAGTCTGGTGAAGCACCTCTTGTCGCAAGGGCTCTATCTCTACTCTCATCTCTGAGATCTGGCAATCCTGCTCAACCCTAAGATCAGCGAGCTGTCATTCTTGCTCCACCAACTGAGTCTAAGCCACTGTCAATTGTGACTACAGCTCCGCTAAACGTGCCCTCATCGATCATCCAACATCTATCCCCTACTCTCTCACAAGCTCTTTACCCCCATCTCCACCTCCAACTACACCCTGCTCCTCTCACCGCTGATGGACCTGTCTTAGAGCTGCTTGCTCCTCCTCAGCTCCACCCAATCTCACACCTATCCCCCAAAGTGATCCACCCTCACCCCTCTATTGTCCCACATCAGCTGGAACCCTGCTACTGCTAGCACCAAGATCACCGTCTTTCTGCCTCGGAACCTTAGCTCTTTGTCCCTGTCTCTGGCCCTGCCTCTGACCCTGTCCCTATCCCTGCGTAGGGGTATCATCCTCAACTTCATCAATATGAGGAGCCTGCTTAGCTGGATCCATGAAACGGGGGAATGGATGCTACTAAAAATAATCTCTATACTGGGGCAATACCCTCACATCTGCAATATCACTCCGGTAATCCCATCTCAGTCTCTAGAGACCAATCAGCTCCTACGGGGCCAAGGCATAGGACAACCTTGGGGACCATCCCTTCCTCTCCTCATCAGCATATCAGGCATATGTTGTAAACTCTTGTGATACCCCCTGAGGCCGGCCATACTACCTCATCACCCATGATACTACAAATCATTCCACTATCGTCTGTGATATGCCAATAAGAGGGCAAGTAACAAAAAGGTCCAGGTGTACCAACCTCCAGTCATCCCATGGCTCTAAGCTTCTATAAGGCCTCCATACTATGGCTATCAGGTCATCCAACTGCCGCTGCCAAAAATCTATCTTGCCCAGATGGGGCTGTGTAACATAACCGGCATACCTATATACAATCGGCTACCCAGGCTCTCTACTATCATCAACAATAGGGTAACAAACTGGGAGGTGCTCGCAAGCCCAAACCTGTAAGATCAACACACCAGCAGCCATGCTCCTGCCATCCCTATAGACTATCTCATGCATCTTGCTATACATGTGGGCCAAAATGCAAGAACCCCAGCCAAGCCTCTAGGGGGTCTCCATCAATCTCTTTAGCATCCGGCCCCATCCACACTAAAATCCCTATTGACCTCTATCCAGCATCAGAAAACAACTGATAAAACCTGCTAGGATGCAAGCCAGAGGAAACTCATCACTTTACCTGCTCATCATGATATCCCAACTGATGGAACACGTCAAGATATCAAGATCCCTAAAGACATGTCTCATTGCCTATAAATCGGGAAGGTGTCCTGAATCGTAATCTACCTTATCCCCAACAAAAGGGATATGGAGGATCCTATGTACATTCTTGGGATTAATAGTCATCTCCCCAACTAGTAAGTTAAAGGTGTTATGCTCATAATGGAATCTCTCTACCAATGTTGTGAGCATACCGTGATCACATGGATATTGGGTAATCTCAACATATGTGTCAAGCTGCACAAGTCAATATGAGCTTGCTCAACGTCTGATAGCTGCCAAACTAAAGCCATAGTAGGTGGATAAACACACCCGAAGAGCACATGAGGCAATCGAACCTGGAAAATCAAACAATGGAGTATCAGAATACATTCCAACTAAGCCTACAAGAGGAGTAAAACATCACACAAATCCAACTATGTCAATTGCAAAAAAAAAATTTCAAGTTTAGACCTTCAAAAATGCTCACTATTTTCCAAACGACAAAACAAAAAAAATCAGAAACTCGTATGAGTCAGGATTGAGCCCCGTACGACAAAAGATTAGACCTCTGATGACAAAATGGTTTTTCAAGAAGATTGTCGTATGACACAAGGGTGGACCTAGAATGACAAATCTAATGGTCTGAAATGACAAAATAAATTTAAGCAGTTTGTCATATGAGACAAGATCCTATCTCGCACAACAAAAAGAGAAAACCCGACTCAAAACGCCAAAAAATTTGAAAAATCAACAAAAAAAATTCAAATTTGGAATGAATAACAGGCTTAAGATAGATCACTTACTGGTGGCTCATAGTGTCGCAGTCGATTATGTTGTCTCTGGTGCTTGAATCGATGCTCACTTGTCAGACTTGGATCATACCAGCCAAGGATAGAACTCTATTGTCCCATTTGTTAAGTTTTTTGTCAATCTTTTCTTTGACCCAAATCCACATGTCTTTGAGAGAGGGAGAGACAGAAAAAGGGATACCAAGGTATCTGACTATTTTATTAGGTCCTCCCCATGAGTATCCAAACTATTGAAGCTAGTCCAGGGGTTCCTCTTTCCACCCAAGCATAATAGATTTGGAATTGGAGATACGAGCACCAGAAGCTCTGCCAAAGATTGCAAGTTTTTGATTTAGGGAGTCAATGTTATGCCTAGAAAGCTCTAGGAAGAGCACGGTGTCATCAACAAACTGTATGTTGAGCAATTCAGAGTCATCCGGCATCTTAATGCCGTGAACTTTAGGGGATAAGGTATCATCTCTCAGGAGGTAAAAGAGGGCATCTGAGGCAATGACAAACAGAGCAGGGGCAAGGGGGCAGCCCTGTCTAATGGATCTAGAAAGAGGAATAGGCTAGGAGAGTGACCCATTAACTTCAACCAGGGTAGAGACATCTTTGAGGATAATTTGAACATATTTATAAAACTCGCTAGGGAAACCAAAGGCTCTAAGCATCATGAGGATGAAGTCCCATTCCACCCTATCATAGGCTTTCTCAAAGTCCACAAGGAACATGGTAGTATCTTGATTTGAGGTCTTGGCCCATTCCATAGATTCCCAGCTAGTGACAATGTTCTCCATGATATACCTACCTTTAATGAATCCTATTTGGGTAGAGCAGATGAACTTGGCAAGAATTTTCTCAAGGCGAGAGGTTAGGTTAGGGCTTTGGCCAGGATTTTATAGGAAACATTAAGGAGGGTAATTGGCCTCCAGTTTTTTATGAGGGCTTTGTCCCCATCTTTTGGGATAAGTTTAACAATGCCCCTATTAATGGACTCCCCAAGGGTGCCATTATCAAATGCTTCGGTGTATATGTCATATAAGACTTTGGTGACCCACTCAATATTGGTTTTGTAAAACTCAATAGGAAGTCCATCAGAGCCTGGGGCCTTATCATCCTTGAGGGCTTTAATGGCATTAGCAATTTCTGTCATAGAGATTTTGGTCTTGAGAGGGAGAGCTTCATTCTTAGAGATTCTTATTGGGATAATGTTACTGTACCTATTTCTAGCATCTTTTGAGGCTTCACTATCCTCCGAGGTAAAGAGGGTCTTATAAAACATTTCTAAAGCATCTTTGATCTCATTGATATTTAGGAGTTCCTTATCCTCAACTATGATTCTGTCAATTTTTCCTCTATTTTGTTTTTGTTTAAGGAGATTGAAGAAGACTTTAGAGCCTTTGTCTCTGAATTTGAGCTAATGACTACGGGCTCTAATGAAGGCACCCCTGATGTTGACTTGTTGATGTTTCCTAAGAATGTCTCTAGCTTGAGAGACCCATTCTGCCAGGACAAACGAAGAAGGATGTAGTTGTATTTCATGCTCCAAGGAGTGGAGCTGATTAGTGAGAGTTTTTTCCACAAACCTGAGATCCTTGGCTTTCTTCTGGCCAATATTTTGGAATATTCTCTACCAAGAGGAGACATTTTTGTTCCATATGAGGGTGTGTGATTGGGGATGTTGAGAGTGCATGTTAAAGAGTCTAACCATTTTAATGGCAATTAGGGCATCCTTGTCATTTAGCAGGGAGGTATTTAGGATAAACTTCTTATTGAAAGGATTGTTGTTAGGGATGGAGTTCCTAGTATTGATGACAATAATGATAAGGAAATTGTTGGATAAGGTCACTAGCAAAACAACCACTAAGTTCCCCAAGTGGTTAGGGGAGAAGGAGAAGAAATCTTTATTAACATAAAACCTGTCTAATCTGGAGTAGATTCGGCTGTGGCCTTACTGAAAGTTGCACCAAGTGTACCATAGGGCAGAGGATTCAGATTTGCAACCCTCAAGGGGGTCAAATAACTACATGTGTTGTTTAAACCTATCCCAGTGAGGTTTCTTTTGGCACTTCCATTCGAAAGGGATACCCCTAGCCTTTTCATCTTGGTTTTCAATCATATTAAAGTCTCTAGCCATGACCCAGGGGATACTCGGAAGGGCTGCCAGCCAATTCCAGAAGGACGCTCTTTCCCTATGATCATTAGGTGCATATATAGAACATACCCCAAAACAAGAGCCTCTAGTATATCCAGGGAGGCCCAGGCCACTCTGTTACATGGGGAGACACCCCCATCCCTAATGTGATTTTCCCACTTAGGGTTCATGAGGAGACCAACTCCACCCTTTCCCTTAGGATGATTAGTTCATATTTTGATCGCATCTCTCCAAATAAGATCAAGCGCAGTGTCAAGGGAGAACTCAATGGATTTAAGTTCTTGAAGCATCAAAATGTCTAGATGTTTATGACAATTTAGAAACCTTTTAATAACAAACTTCCTATCAGGTGACTCCAAGCCTCTAATATTCCATGAGATGTATTTCATGAGAAAAGAGGATTAAGAGGGAATTCTTGGGAGACCATTTTGATCTCCAGACTTTTTCTTATTCTTGGAACCAACAGGTCTACCTTTCATTTTATCCATGGAGGAACCTTTCATGAGGTCATCATCTTCCTCACTAAGCTCAGTTAGCTCATTTTTACCATCTGCAGTTTCTACAATGTTCGACCCAGGCACTTGGGAGCCTGGAAAGCCAAGGAGCATTGAGGTAGACTTAATGTCTTCTAGACCCTTATTAGCATAGATAACTTCAATAATATGGTTGTCCTCTATTTCATTTAGCATAGATGTTGTCGCGGGGTTGGAGGTGTTAACATTAGGGGTAACTTCTACAAATAATGAGAAATTAGATCGTTTGTCAGTCCCAGACCTGAGCATCTTTTTGGTAGGATTATCACTCATGCTAGCATCACCAGCACCGCGATCAGAATTCTCTAAATTTTTAACCATATTTTTAACCAAGGAGGTGGTCAGAGTTTGTGAAGCATTTATTATGTCATCATTTGTCACGATGGGGTATTTGCTAGTGGTTGTCAACTAATTGGCAATTTGGTTACCAGCTCAGAATTGGTTCAACACGAGTTGCTGGGCATTCTTTCGTCTTCACTTTCTTGATGTGACTGTTTGAAAATAGTCAGAAGGTGAACCCTCAAAAAATTTGGTGGGAATGGAAGCAGGGTTGAGGCGTTCGGTAGTGGAGTCAACATTCATTGGATTTAGTTCAATAGGGATGAGGCCAGGAGTCAAGCTTAAGGTGGGATTATCTTTAGGGTTAGTATTATTTCCAGCGGAATGAGGGTTGCTTGGGTTTGGGATCGACTCCTTATTGGTGCTAGGGTTTTCAGATGCTCCTGCTAGGTTAGTGTTATTCTTTTGCTTCTTGCGGTTAATGATTGGGCAGTTCTTCCGAAGATTCCCTTCTTTTTTGCACAAAAATTAAGCATTTAGTCCTCCAAGTATTTCAACAGGGCAACCAAACATTTCCTCACCGATGTTAAGGTTTAGAAGTGGAGGGATGTCAATCCTAGGTTTGATGGAGATAAGTATTCTTGCATCAAGGTTAGGGACTAAATGCATTATTTCATCAACCCGAATTATTCTCCCAAATGTTTCCAATACCTGGGGAAGAAAACACCAAAGGAAGGGAGGGACATCCTTAATAATGACCCATCTAGGGCTTGATAATGCAAGAACTTCCTCATTGACGGCCTCTGAAGACCAGGCTAGGGCATGAAAGGAGGTGTTCCCGATAGTCCAGTATTGTCGTTTAAGGATTTCAACTTGGGATTCATGATTATTAAAAAGGATAATATAAAGACCTTTCTGGACTTGCCTATAGAATGAAATCTTAAGCCCTAATTTCAAATTCCAGAGATTATGAAACCAATCATCTAGGAATTTCCTAGGCGGGCATTTCTCAATATTAACACAAGCAAAGAAAATGGTAGTATCGCTTAACCTAGATTTTTGAAAAACAATTTCTTTCAACATCTCATCGTTTGGCAAAATGCAGAAAGAATTCGAGGGCATGGTAGGGCTCTTACCTTCCTCACCAAGTCGTTCACCTCTAGGAGTCTTAAAAAATCTTGCACTAGGGTGGACTCCATGAGCAGACAGAGCAACTGTCTTGGCAAAGGCTTTTTTTTGGTTGGAATGGACCTGATTAGGGGAATTAAAGGCACTGCCATCCGACTCTGGTTCCATTGGAGGCCATAGATGGGTCGCACGAATGACCAGGGAGGTGCGATTAAGGGTTAAGTTGAGATGCGGATTGAGTACGTTCGAATACCAGACAAAATTAAATCAAAGTAAATGCAGATTAATGAAAGCACGGAGATAAGAATTAAATCAAAGTAAATGCAGATTAATGAGAGCATGGAGATAAGAAGGCAAACTACGTGGAGGAGAATATCTACTCCACATCATCGCTGAGGTGTCCACGTTGCTCATCGTAGGCTTTTCACTTCTACAAAAGCCTTACACAGGTTCGCAATCCTGAAAATTCACAGTACTAGCCGAGTTGCTCTCTGGAAAAAAAGAAAAATTATTCCTCTCCTCTACTTCTCTTGTTTTTGCTTAGCACTTCCCGCACCTTTGTTATCACTTAGTATACATCCTCCCAAAAAAGTTGTTCGCTTGTCTTTACAATATCCTGCCTAGACACAGCGGTGGTGGCAGTGGCAGTTAATTCGGGGTCACCTCTAAAAAATACTTGAAACCCTAAAAACACCTCTCGGCTGCAATCTAGTTAGTCTCGCTGTTACGCTGCATTTCTTTTTAGATCTTATTGATTGCGGAAATCATATTCTGGTGTATGTTTCTCTTCGACCTCAAGATTCTGAAAATGACACGCGACTTTGAATAAGAATTTTAGAAATTATGCGAAAGGAATCGGTGTTGTAGCCTCTCTACCTTTGCCTCCACCTCCGAAATTTCAAAATCAATCTGTAAATGATTTTTTAAACTTCAAAAGCTTTCCCAGTGTTCAATGTTGCGTAAGTAGGGTTTTATCTCTTCTATCTGCTTGCGCACCCAGAAACCTACTTCTTTACGCAAAATCTTCACTCCAAGCCAAAAATTTAGCATATATTGCATAGCAAATTACTAAAACTGGGCTGAACAGATCATAAAATTTATCAATTGAATCTCCTGAGCCATAATGAATAGCATGTAACTCTAATTAAACAGCCACTTTGTTTTATTTCATTCAAACAATCTCCTTGATTCTCTG